>NC_140234.1:37006739-37056739 GCF_949987555.1 Borostomias antarcticus | reverse complement strand
GCGTAAGTGTTCGGGCAGGGCGCTGGCCAGCCCCATAAAGCATGTCCCCCCCAGCAGCAGCCACCTCTCTGCACTTGATTGGCCCAGAAGCAGGAAGAGCAGTTATCTCTCCGCGCCTGATTGGTAGATAGAGACCCGCACAGCAGGAGGAGTAGGACACATGGATCCAAGCAGAGCTACAGTCAGTCTGGGAGATTAATATATTATTATATAGTATTATGTAATTGTAGAGACTCTGACCCTAAGGGTTGCCATGCTGTGATGTAATACCAGGCGGTTTGGGGAGTTACGACTGGAGAACCCTGAAGCTCCCACGCAAAGAATGTTATGAGCTGGGAGCCAGATGCACACACACGCGCACACACACACACAGGCGCGCGCACACACACACGCAGGAGATACTCACACACACATTTGAATACTTTATTTGATTCCACAAATCACATGACAAACCACAGGGAATCACATAACAGGGCTATACAATTCAAGAACCTATGGATACACATAGCACCTTCTCCTCGACACTCACGCACACGCACACACACTCGAGGGAGGCCAGGCTCCATTCCTCCTCCATTCTCTACTCCTCCTTCTCTTTCTTTAAGAAAGAGAGAGAGAGAGAGAGAGAGAGAGAGAGAGAGAGGGAGTGACCGCAGGTTCAAATAGCAGTGTGACATCCATCAGTGGCTCATTCTCTTATGCAATAAACTAGAGGCTGAAGACTGGGGACTGAAGGCTGGGGATGAGGGGTGAGGAGTGAGAGGATGAGGGGTGAGGAGTGAAGGCTGGGGTGTGAGGGGTGAGGAGTGAGAGGTGAGGAGTGAGGGGTGAGGAGTGAGAGGTGAAGGGGTGAGGAGTGAGGAGTGAGAGGTGAGGAATGAGGGGTGAGGAGTGAGAGGTGAGGGGATGAGGGGTGAGGAATGAGATGTGAGGGGGTGAGGAGTGAGGGGTGAGGAGTGAGAGGTGAGGGGATGAGGGGATGAGGGGATGAGGGGTGAGGAGTGAGAGGTGAAGGGGTGAGGAGTGAGGGGTGAGGAGTGAAGGCTGGGGGGTGAGGGGTGAGGAGTGAGAGGTGAGGGGTGAGAGGTGAGGGGATGAGGAGTGAGAGGTGAGGGGATGAGGAGTGAGAGGTGAGGGGATGAGGAGTGAGAGGTAAGGGGTGAGGAGTGAGAGGTGAGGGGTGATTGGTGGATGAAAGGAGAAAGGAGGCTGTTCCTGCTGTGATTGGTTAAAGGGATGCAGGCGGGGGATGTTCTGGGTGAGCTAGAGAGGGCCGTCGGGATGCTGAGAGGGTGTAGAGGTGTGCTTGTGTTTTGGGGGATATATGATGATCCCCCACCACTGCTCTCTCCACGCTCTGTTGGTAAACACAGCTGATGATGTTTCACTGACACTTTAATGCTTAAAACAGATGAAACTGTTCCATCCTGAGAGAGGAGTGGTGTGCTAAACTGTCAAGAGGGAACTGATGGCTCATTATGCAACAGGAAATGATGGACACATCTCACATGTTGGTTCTTTCCTCCCCTCATCCCCTCCTACCTTCCTGTCCTGTCCTTCGTCCTCTCTCCATCTCGCCACCCTCCCAACTCCTCCTCCCTCCTTCTCTATCAGTCGGACTCACGTGTCTGATGCAATTCCAACTGGAACGAAGGCTGGATTTTCCATGTCTGGCAGGAATTAAGGTTTTCCAGGGGAGAGGAGGGGATTAAATTCTGAGCTGTAGTGGAAAGAATTAAGACAGCAAATTAGATTGTGATGCAGAATGGAAACAGTCTTACTGTAGGTGGATCTATCCCCATCACCCCCTGGTATGTGAGACGCGCTGAGCGCCTGCTCACAGGTAAACCCACTCCAGCCGCCACGCTTCTGGACCCAAACAAACCATTTGGATATTTTCCATCTGTCAACGCTGTCACCCAATCTCGGAGTCTGTGGAACAAAACGACGTGGCTGTTTGGTTCATGGTTTGGGCTGGGGAGCAGGGAGGTCTGGTTCCTCCAGGACCCAGGAGAATGCTGGGACGCAGCGTCCCAGACCCAGGAGGTTCCTGGGACGTGATAATGGAATATTCCACCACGTGCACCGTGCATTGATTAGTGATGTATGACAGCTGTGATCGCGTGTGTGTGTGTGTACACGTGCATGCATGCGTGTGTTTGGGTCATTTTCCTGGCATCTCATCTCAATATTACACATTTACAGCATCTCCCTGCTCCAGGCCCCTAGGGGCCCATCCGTCAGCAGATGGGCCAGAATGTAAACAAGTCATAAATGCATCTGCAAACACATTCCTGGCTCTGCAGTAAAACTTTACAGAGAACAGGGTGACAGACAGTTATGTAAGAGCTATAACAGGGCCAGCGGCGCGCAGAGACGACTCTCAGGAAGACGGAGGACCTCACCTTAAACAGCAGGAAGACAGACAACCAGGAAGTCAGGATATTGTGTACTGTGTGTACATAATGTGTTAAATGTTTTCTTTTGACTTTTTGTATGGACAGCAGGATGAATAGTTGTTACTGAGGTAGCAACTAATGGGGATCCTAAATAAACATTACAGCTGCTACGCAGCTCTGGATCGGGGCCGGGCGTTTTGAGGAGGAAGAGAAAGGAGACAAATGACAAATACGAGGGCCTCTTTAAAACTTCTTACATTTTCATTCTTTAAAATCATGTCTGAAATCCAAACAGTACAATGCCTGATTAGGCATTAGCATGTTTATTCTGCAACATCTGGGGCTTGAACTCACAACCAGACACCAAGGGAAGGGCATGTTCTCGTTTGAGCCAAGCTGGCAGTTTGACCTAAAAAAAAAGTGTACAGTAAATGTCACAACTAGATATTTACACTGTTGGAATCCTCCATGAACATATTAGTAGCCCTACATACTGTGATGGGAATGAGTTGTGGGACTCTGGACTCACGCATGGATTCACTGATTGACTGATTTGATTGGATTGAACACAGGTGGGACTGATTGAGATTTAAGCAGACAAGACTGGTCAGATGAACAGATGCAAACAATAACAGTAACAGCTACAAATGAAAAAAAGTTTAAAAAAAAATCATGTCAGCACAAGAGTATGCATTAGCATTTTTATTCTGCATTCCCCTGGGCTTGAACTCTTGTTGAACTACCTGCCATGTGAAAAGCCATAGATGGTTTCACTGACTTAAACATCTCAATCACAAGGGTTGCATGTAAATGTCACAGGTACAGTAACATGGAGGTTTCAGCAGTTTCCACAAAATGTTTGTTAAAATAAAGGCACCACGTGGGGCAAAAACCATAAGCAAAGACTAAACAATAAAACTAAGGTATACACTCAACAAGTGGATAACAAAAGACTAAGCTTACAGACGTACAGGCTGGCACAGGACAACACCAGGGACAATGCACAGCTAGAGCAAATAATGAACAAACAGCAAGAGGGAAGCTACATGTAGGCTTTATATACTGTACAAAGACTAACAAGACAGGTGGAAGACAATCAAATAATCAGTGGCACAGGTGTTCTCTCAGAGTCAATTTAGCCAGTAGTCCGAGGGTCCACTATTGGGGCCGGGGTTGCCAACAACATCTCTGATTGGTGGAGACATTGCTGTTGCACCATAGGATTGTGGGTATTTAATTAATTATTAATTTATTTTATTTTTTTCCTGTATGAACAGCAGTAGTTTGAAGGGACCAAATGATGACAGACTTCAACATTCCTGATTTATTGAGTATTTGCAGAAGCTGCATACAGTACTGTTAACAGTAAAACATTTTGATGTGTTGTGGGCAAAATCTTTGATATTTCAAAAATCTGTGAATATCGTTCATGGAGGACAGTCTTTAAGATGTAGTGTAACAATTGGGGTGTCAATTGACCAAAAAATGTGGGAGGAGTAGGGTTTGATTGTTTTTCTCAAAAACTGTAAAACCTGAGTGATGGACTTCATAATTCCTGCCAGGTCAAGGCATATGGAAGTTTCTGCTCATTTGGGCCTACATGTTGGTGGTGATTCAAAGTGATAGCACGTACGGCTGATTTGTTATGATTTTATATAAGTTTTAAACTTAAGACAGTTGCTGTAGTGCCACCATCAGGACTATTGGCCCACAATGCCAGTTGAGGACTTCTGGCATAGGACTGGACCTAAGTGCAAACTTTGGTGATTTGTCATGCATGGGAAGTCAGACTTTCTAGATTCAGAATATAGGGAAATACAAGAGGGATCGTCAGCTGAGGCTTCCTGGCACCTAATAAACACAAACCTTTAAACAAGTTTGATTTACAGGTGGGTGAGAGCTGGCAATCAGCGCTGCTGGCATTAGAAGACTCAACTACTGTCACGGTGCCTTTGAACAAGACACGGGTGTTTCCACATTCAGTAGTTCCCAAACTCAGTCCCCTTTAAAACCCTGCTCTCAACAGCTCACAGCCTGTGTGTGTGTGTGTGTGTGTGTGTGTGTGTATGCCAAGATGACCATTGTGACAGCAAGTAAAATGACTTAGTGAGAAAGGTGGACAACTCAAGTTTTTATTTACATTTTAAAAACCACCTCTCTAGGACTGCGCTGCAAACAGATGACATGGCAAACCAGCAATGGCACCCGCCAGAAGAGAGATGGGGATGAGCAATAACTGGAGTTTTCATCATTCGATGGTCAACCTGGGAAATAATCTTCCAGTCATCCAATCAAACACTCAACATGGTCTAACTCAAGGGTCAGCAACATTTACTATCAAAAGAGACATTTTTGGCCCAAAAATAAATATTAAATCTGACTGTCCTCCCTTTTTGTGCAATCTTTCCTCTCCCTTTCTTTCTGCCCTCGGGCTGCGCTCCGGGCCAGTGTAACAACTGGATGGGGAGCGCATTATAAATGCAGTACCTATACCTATACTGGAGCTGTGAAACTTAATTTAGCCTTATAATGAAGGCAGTGTTTCCCCTTAGATTTGTTTACACACTTGGTGGTGCGCACCCAGGGAGGGGCAGGGGGGGGTCACCCTATTTAATAGTAATATATTTATTTAGTTAATCATTTCCATAATTTTTGGTCAAAACCACAGAGCCACTAGTCTCAATGCCAGACCCATTAGAGTTCTTTCACTGATACACTACGTAGTTACTGCATGCAGGAATCCCTGCGACACCAATCAGTAACGAGTGACTTTCACGATCAGGCGTTCCCACCCATAGATATTCCCCGCCCATCTACTGTACCCTGGGCTAGCGTCTCTCATTTGCTGCTAGGACCTGTCACTCTTTCCATTGTGAACCGTCGATACGCCCTCAGAACACCAGCTTGGGCGGCGAAATGGCCCTGACTCTGCAGCGATAATGTACTGTAATGTTTCTGGAGAGACTAGGGAGCCACTGGAGAGGGGCTAAAGAGTGGTAGGTTGCCGACCCCTGGTCTAACACTTTATCATGTCCTCATCACGAACACCTGTTGATCATACACTGTGCATGTCAAGTTGCAGCACTAGGCTGATCAAAACCACAGAATGAAACTACAGATTAAATATCAAAGACTCAAAATACAACATGTTTCTCACGGATCCAAAGCAGGTTTGGTCTTAATGCACCTACAGTATAAAGAATATACAATATACAGCATAGTAAGTGTATGTACAGTACGTCTCAGACAGTCAGCAGGCCCAGTCTGGAACCAGGGCTCTCTATTCACATTGAACAAGAATATCCAAAGATGGCATACCCATAAAACAGCAACCGTCATACAAAAAAGTCACAAAAATAGAATATATGTAGTTATGAAGAGCTACCATTTTTTCATATTTTCAAACCAACATTATGGAGCAGAAAAGGTACAGCACTGTCTATTACATTATGTTCACACTGAAAAGGCATATACTGTAGAAGTAGGATAACTTCAAACATTGCACATCAGAGAAGCTACATCTTTAGGAAAAACAGAACACATGCTCAAGTTTAGAAAACCTTTAAAGGTAGACTCAGGGATGTGATATCACTGAAACAAGCGCATCGACACTCCCCAGAGATCACCCGATAGCAAGCCGATCAACTCCTGTCTGCACCTGCAGGAGTAGTGATATACTGTACAGACAGGTCTGGACATTAGGGGAGTCTGTGTTTTTGTAGAACATCTCTGGGGAAGGGGGGCTGTCTTCCAGGTATGATGTCACTTTGTTGAGTCTACCTTTAAGCTGGAGGAGAGGCAACAACAAAAGGTTCTAGAAGGTGTGACCTCACCAAGGCATCTAGAAGATGTGACCTCACCAAGGGAGCACTGTAGAACAGCCAACTGATGACAGCAAGCAGAACATGCTCTCAGTCACAGGAGTAAGAAATCAACATGCAAGAAAAATGTCCAAATGGAACAAAAATTTAAGTTTTGCTTTTATGATTTTCACATATTGAAAGGAATCTCAACACTTTTCAGTTTTTAGTCACATTTTAAACACAACATACAAATCAGTACATTCTCATAACTCTGACACCTTATCCACATCCAACCCAACCTTGTTCTTTTATTGCACACAACTGGTTTGCCAAAACATTCTGGGCACTTTTAGTTTCAACAAACAGCAGCATTTCTTTAGAAAATGTTATATGAACACACACACACACACACACACACACACACACACACACACACACACACACACACACACACACACACACACACACACACACACACACACACACACACACACACACACACACACACACACACACACACACACACACACACACACACACACACACACACACACACACACACACACACACACACACACACACAGCGGACTGGAGCATAAAAATGGAATGGATCTTTTTAACGTTTTTTAAAGTTTGCGCAACTCTAGTCTACTTAGGCCGGGTTAGTAAGGCTATGTTCTCCTGTGCACAGCATCATACAGTGTTTTCGGGAGCTAGGCAGCACAGGCCTAGGCTTCTCTCATCATAGTCATGTCAATAGTAGTGATACTGTGACACAGTTGCACCCCAACCTGATTAAGGTTTGGTCCTGCAGGGAGTGATTGGTACCCCAGCAGAGGGTTGATGGCACAATGTTTAGAAATGATGGCTGATGACATGGCACATGGTTATGATTAAGACAAACTTCTCTACACCCACCTTGTGATTGTATAACAGCCTTGGCACCCAGGTTAGAGACAAGTTTCACGAGTTCAAATCCTAAGATTTAGATGTTTAGCTACAGTTATTATTGTCCCTGTTTAGGACTGCAGATATTAAGGGAACCCAACAAAATACAAACAGGAATAAATATCAGTAGCATCCAACCCACAGAGTATGACATGAGTATCACTATGTTTTCATAGGCACACCAAGGTGCAACTATCAAACTGCTTTTACTCTAGTGTGACCAAACCAGGCCAGGCCAGGCCAGCAGAGGTTAGGTCAGACCAGACCAGCCCAGACCAGAAGAGGCCAGGCCAGACCAGCAGAGGCCAGGCCAGGCCAGGCCAGGCCAGGCCAGACCAGCCCAGACCAGATCAGACCAGAAGAGGCCAGACCAGACCAGACCAGACCAGACCAGACCAGCAGAGGCTAGGTCAGACCAGACCAGACCAGACCAGACCAGACCAGACCAACAGAGGCTAGGTCAGACCAGACCAGACCAGACCAGACCAGACCAGACCAGACCAGACCAGACCAGACCAGACCAAACCAAACCAAACCAGCCCAGCCCAGTAGGTCAGCCCAGACCAGCTGAGGCTCGGTCAGACCATCAGGCTAGACCAGCAGAGGCTAGATCAGACCAGACCAGATCAGCAGAGGCTAGATCAGATCAGACCAGACCAGTAGAGACCAGACCAGACCAGACCAGACCAGTAGAGGCTAGATCAGACCAGACCAGACCAGCAGAGGCTAGATCAGATCAGACCAGACCAGACCAGACCAGCAGAGGTAAGATCAGACCAGACCAGCAGAGGCTAGATTAGACCAGACCAGACCAGCAGAGGCTAGATCAGACCAGACCAGACCAGACCAGACGAGGCTAGATCAGTCATCAGTTAGGGAAGGGACAGAGAACTAGAAAGCTATAGCTGAAATGAACAAACCAACAATATCATCAATGAGAATTATAAACAAATAATAAAAACATGTCTAGTAACAAAATGTCTTTCATTGAAATCTTCCTACATAACTGGACTAACCATGACCAGAGGAGGCAGCCAGCAGGTCCAGGTCCTTCCATCAGACACCTCTCTGCTCCCCTGCTCTCAGAGTTTTAGAGATAAGCCACATTGCAAAGTACAGGGACATTTCAAATTAATAAAATTTTTCTCCCAATACAAGTTTCAATATTGATAGAAGTTGTTTTTTTGTTTTGTTTTTTAAATAAACTGTTCATATTGACAAAGGAAAACACACACTCAACTCTGACATACTGACAATCACTACAACATCCAACACAACATTCTGTTATTACAACAACCAGCTCTTGCAACAGACAATATCCAGTAACATTGACAGCTTGCCAAAAGCGAGCACTGAGGGAGAAACACAGTTTCTGCCATACAAACTAGCATTACTACAAAATTGAAATAAAACACGTTGGTTTTTAAAAAGACTGATCTATCACTGTTGGCAAAGTCTAGACTTGTAAATCTTGTGGTGCTTGTTGAAGAAGGGACAGAGTCTCAGGCACTTTCCAAAGGTGGGGCTAGGACTTTGACTGAGAGCGACTGTGTCGTTAGGAGGGGTCGGGGTTGATGGGAAACCAGGAAGTGGTCACTCTATAGTGATGGCCACCAGCTTGATATGGGTGACGTCCTGCTGGGAGCCGTCCAGGGAGGGGTCGGAGCAGGGGCTGGAGGAGCCAGGGGGGGTCTTCAGCCCCTCGGACACACCAGCCTCCTCCTCCTCCTTCAGGACCCGGGCCTCCAGGAGGTCCGGGGGGTCCTGGGGGTCCGGGGACAGGAAGCTGCCCTCACAGCCGTGTGTGGAGGAGGAGACTTGGGAGATGACTGGCATCTGGACCGAGGAGGAGTGGCCAGGGAAGCCAGGCTCCTCCCCCAGCTCCTCATACTGGCCCAGAGACTCCTCCTCCTGCACTTGGCTCAGGTAGTCGGGCACGAGGAGATCACTGTGGGAGGGGGGTGGACATACAGAGAGAAAGGACAGGTTAGAATAAATCCACCAAAATACTCTATACTCTCTTATTGGAGAGCAGAATAAATACAGTTGAAAGTTAGGTAGCTATGGAGATCACTGCCACGCACAGAAATACGACAGCAAGTGCCGACTGTTTAGATCTATGCAAAACAACACTGGTGTCTCTAGACCTCTGTCAACCAACCAATATCCATATGAGAATACAGGTGAATATGCTGAAGATGACAGAGCATAGAGAGAGAGGTGTTCTAAGGTATCGCTAGCCCTCTAGCATGGACAACGTTAGTACGGTGTCTGTCTGTCTGTCTGTCTGTCTGCCTCTCTGCCTGTCTGTCTGTCTGTCTGTCTGTCTGTCAACGTTTCTTACACGTCCTTACTGTTCAGGCTGGGGACAGGCTGTTGTACAGACCCTGACTGACTGGATCAGCAGACGAGCTACCATCAGGTCCTAACTGCTCTGCTAGAAACCCCGGAGGAGTCAGACCTGGTTGGCCTGACAGAGGCCTGGTTAACAGGAGAGTCTGGAGAGCAGAGGCTCAGATCAGGGCCACTCTGAGAGGAGATACTACTCTGGGAGGTGTGCGTACAGGCGGCCGGTGAGAGAGACTCCTCTGAGAGGAGATACTACTCTGGGAGGTGTGCGTACAGGCGGCCGGTGAGAGAGACTCCTCTGAGAGGAGATACTACTCTGGGAGGTGTGCGTACAGGCGGCCGGTGAGAGAGACTCCTCTGAGAGGAGATACTACTCTGGGAGGTGTGCGTACAGGCGGCCGGTGAGAGAGACTCCTCTGAGAGGAGATACTACTCTGGGAGGTGTGCGTACAGGCGGCCGGTGAGAGAGACTCCTCTGAGAGGAGATACTACTCTGGGAGGTGTGCGTACAGGCGGCCGGTGAGAACAAGCCAATCCTCTGAGAGAGAACTGTATGCACTCCTGACAGAAATAGGTCAGATAAGAATAAATCATAAAAAGTTACAGATTGGCACATCGTTAAGAAAGAATGACTAAATGGAAACTGAAAAGTGGTGATTATTCATTTTAATCGTTTTTTTTCTTCCATTTGGGCTGTTTTATTTAGCAGTTAACAGCCAGACAGCGCTGTGTAACTCCCAGATAGGGCCATAAGGGGAGACAAATCTAACGCTGTGATATACTGGGGTTGGTCTGAGAACGCTAACTCAGATACTCTCAGACACCTGAGGTGCACTTGATTCAACAACGTGACACAAACAATATTCCCACATATACACAGTTCATATCCAGCGCCCCTCAGGTGTGTGAGTCGTCTACCCCAGGCCTGAACTGAGTGAAAGAGGGTGGGGTGGGGGAGGGGGCGGGGCTCCTCACCTGCTCTGGAAGTAGTTTGCTAGTTCGGACGCCTCATGGTTCAGACTCCTCAGGTGAACTATTAAATTGCCAGAGTTGGTGAACATGGCGCCACACGTTTTGCACTCGTAAATCCTCGGCTTGCGGATTATGTGCCGGGAGACCCTCATGTGGTGCTTATATTCACCGAAGGAGGTGAAGGTGGCACTACATATCTGGCACCGGAAGCAGCGTTTACCTTCGTGCTTGAGCCGGTGCATCTTTAAGGAGTAGGCCCGTGTGAACTTTTTCCCACAGCGATCACACTGGAAGGGCTTAATTCCTGGAGGACAGAGAGAGAGAGAGAGAGGGACAGGTTAGTGGAGGACAGACAGAGACAAGTTAGTGAAGGACAGACAGAGACAGGTTAGTGAAGGACAGACAGGTTAGTGAAGGACAGACAGAGACAGGTTAGTGGAGGACAGACAGAGACAGGTTAGTGGAGGACAGACAGAGACAGGTTAGTGGAGGACAGACAGAGACAGGTTAGTGGAGGACAGACAGAGACAGGTTAGTGGAGGACAGAGAGAGACAGGTTAGTGGAGGACAGAGAGAGACAGGTTAGTGGAGGACAGAGAGAGACAGGGTAGTGGAGGACAGAGAGAGACAGGTTAGTGGAGGACAGAGAGAGACAGGGTAGTGGAGGACATACAGAGACAGGTTAGTGGAGGACAGAGAGAGACAGGCTAGTGGAGGACATACAGAAAAAGAGAGATAAGTGGAGGACAGAGAGACAGGTTAGTGGAGGACATACTGAGAGAGACAGGTAGGTGGAGGACAGACAGAGAGAGATGGGTTAGAGAAGGACAGACAGATACAGGTTAATGGAGGGCAGAGAAAGAGGCAGGTTACTGGACGACAGAAATAAATAGGTTAGTGGTGGGCAGAAAGAGAGAGAGAGAGAGAGAGAGAGAGAGAGAGAGGGAGAGAGATAGGTTGAGGACAGAGAGAGACCGGTAGAGGACAGAGAGACAGACAGATTAGTAGAGGACAGAGAGATAGACAAGTTTGTGGAGGACAGAGAGAGAGACAGGTCAATAGAGGACAGAGGTAGATAGACAGGTTAGTAGGGGATAGGGAGAGACCAGTCAGTAGAGGACAGAGAGAGAGAGAGAGAGAGAGAGAGAGAGAGAGAGAGAAAGGGTTAGTGGAGGACAGAGAGAGAGAGGTTAGTGGAGGACAGAGAGAGAGACAGGTTAGTAGAGGACAGAGAGAGAGACGGGTTAGAGGGGGACAGAGAACCTGTTTAGACTTGGTTTTAGAATGTGTTTTGGATGATCAGATCAGGTCAAGTGGACAGCGCTAAATAAAGTGTAAACGACCACCAAAACGCATTGTGAAACGTTTACTCAACTTGCCAAGGTGGTCTGAAACGCATTTGACCACATACCTTTAGTAGTCTAAGCGCTAATGTGTCTCCGACAAGGACGTAACAGGAAAACACGTCATCAATGCAGGATAATATTTCTCCTTTTTCGCCTTATCCTGCACTCTTTTGCAAGTCGCAAATGACTTCGTTCTATCTATCAAAACAGTTGGGAGTACTGTAGTCCTATTTTATTTTTTTAATCTGATCGAAGTCAAACCGACTGATTATTGATTTGTTTACATGGAACAGCTGTGTGACGCAGGCAGGCATGCAGGCAGGAGTGAGTTACTATGGTTACTACAGTATACTGTATGAACAAAAGTGATCTGGACACATTTGGAGACGCATGACTGACGCTGTCCACTTGTGATCTGATCACCCAAAACACATTTTAAAACCAAGTCTAAGCAGGGTCAGAGAGAGAGATAGTGAAGGACAGAGAGAGATAGACAGGTCAGAAAGAGAGGTTAGTAGGTTAGTGGAGGAAACGGACAGAGAGACTGTCTGATTAGAAGACCTTTGTTCCTGTTTCAACTACACTATTAGGGGTGTCATTATTTTTTAAATCAAAAATTGATTGAAATGGTCGTTTGATTTCGATCATTGAAATCAAAAGCAGGATCCAAAATGTTTTTTCCCACCCCTGTGTCCAGCACGCCAGCCACGTCATGCAATGCAGGTTGAAAGTAAACAAAAGAGTAATGGTGGTCTACTTGCCCATTCCCCAAAAGGTAGCTATGTTTTCGGTTGAGCCAAGCTAGTTGGGAACCATATGTTTTCGTTTGAATGATAGCCAAGCTAGTTGTATTCAATCAGACACAAAGCGCTTATACGTTGCAAACATTGGATCGTTCATACATTGTAAAGTACTGGTGCATGCATGGAGGATCGAGAATGGCTGCTGGAGGGAGGACTCATCCGAGGACGATTGAGAAAGAACATTAGCCTACGTAAGGTATGGTGTACAAGTAGTCTAATTTCTGAGACTGAAATCTGGAACAGCAAAACACAACATTACGTTAGCTAAAAAACTAGCTAATGTTAGCTAGTGAGCTAGCTAGTAGCTAGTTAGCTAAAAGTCTACAGCCAAACGGACGTTCATAGTATAGCTAGAATAGCTGGCTAGCTTAAGCCTTAAGAAGTCAGTAAGTAAGCAAGTAAGTAAGTACAGTAAGCAAGTAAGTAAGTACATTTGATTTATATAGCGCCTTTAACAGACAGGGGTCACAAAGTGCTTCACAAATAATCAATAAATAAAAACAAAGTCAAAAAGCACAAAAACACAAAAAACAAGGACAAAAAAAAAAAACAGGAGGCTAGACAAAGAATAGCTGTTTTGCTTTGTTGGCTACCAATTTCAGTCCAAGCATCTAGGCTAGGTATAGAGTCCTTGTTAGCAAACATTAGCATGATAGGCTAATAATATAATGATAGGCTAATGGTATAAGTCAAAAGGTTAGTAAGCTAAACATTAGCTAGCCTAGCCAATGTTAGAGTTGCCTAGCGTTAAAGCTAGAGATGGCATGTGAAGCTGAAGGTGACTGAAAGCTTATGTTTCTTTCGACCTGGGACCTTTGTTGGAATGTCCAATATTTATTTACAAGTCAAGATTGCCTCGATAGCCTAACAATGGCATAAATGCCAGCAATTTTTTAATGTTTTTTTTCTAAAATAAAAAATCACGAATTGATCGTGACCTTAAAGTCCAGGTTAACCCAGTTCAAATTTTTGTTATGAGCTTCACACACCACAGGAAAACATGTCATTAACCACCCAGCCAAATCTGAGTGATTAAAAATGTCGCTAAGTATATAAAATAAGGCTTCAAAATCGGTTAAAAATCAGCAGCATTCTCTGGTCTGAGACTGTGGGGGCGTGTCTGCTGAAGGCACCGAAGCCACACCCAATTGCGTGGCGAGGGGGTGTGGACGGAAGAACCTGTCAAATAGTACCGTTCTCTGGTCTGCATATTGTCATACTGGCACGCCGTCTCTTTTGTGGTAGGAAGGCACAGCTTTGTGAAAACAGAGAGGAGTGGAAATTACACTTGTCTAATGAGTCAAACGCACAGATGCTTCCTCCTAACCTACCTCCTGACAAACAACACAGGTAAAACTGTAGCTACTCTATACCAACGCGCTAGTGTTACTGCCCTTAGATGCAAAATACAAAAACAGGCAACGAGGAATGTATGAGTCTGTCCCTATTTTCTCCCTGCCACCTCCGGACCCATTCCTATCCCTCCCAGGCGATCCTGTCGTCCCTTGGGATCAATGGAAAAAGTTGTTTAAAATGTACCTTTTAGTCACTGGCTTGAACAGCGCTGATATAGCGCGAAGAAGCGTACACTACCGGAGTTGATAATCGGGACAGACTCATCCACTCTCGTTGGCAATGTTATGTGTGAGAATAACGAGCACTCGGCTTCAACTTTCCCGCAACATATCCAACAGAACTGGAATATTCAGCCAGTAGCCGCCGAGCACCGCTTCACTGGGAGAGGGTACGTCTTTCTCCAGCTGCAGCTGGTCTACCTAACCATCCCCCTCGCTCCCGCCTCCCGGTCTCCCGCTGGACAAATATACTGTAACCATTACCGGTGAACCCATACGCACATCAGGTGCCACAAATATGGCAGGCAGTTTCTGTATAGTTAACGCTTATAGTCATAATATATCATCCGTAACGTTATTTGGTGGGTGGTCGCCTGGTCGGTGCTGCTAGCTATGTTAGCTAGACTAAGGTTATATACACACTCCCATCTGCAACAAACTACATAGCTAATGTTGGCTATAATTCCTCCTAAGATTACATATAATTCACCATAGCTGACATTACCACATAAATGTCAAGACACATATTTTGTAGATTAACGTAGCAGTGTATTTTCCTATTGCTTACGTTACCTAGCTAACGTTATAACGTTAATTAGCTATAAGCACACAAGGCAGCGGTGTCGGCACCAAAGGTTGATGCGACAGGAGGAGAATGGAGGCCGGGGAGGGAGATGTCCGTGAAACCCAAAAGCCTCATATTATAATTGCAGAAGCTTTCGGGAGTGAAATGTTTGCTGCAGAGGCGGGCGCTAGCGGTGACACCTCTGTAACACCATGGCTCTTCAAAAATGCTAACCATTTGCTTCTCATTTCAGCTTTACTCGGGAGTTGAAAGAAGGAGACCTTATCATCCCATTCCTGCTGGCATCCAGGAAGGATGCATTTTCGTTTAGTTTTATGCATAGGCATTGCTAACTAAGAAAAACTAGCTAATTCTAGACTCAAGATTGAGCAGGAGAACCGAAGATTCAAATCCGTTCTAGCTTTATATAGTGTTAGGGCGGGGATATGCTAAGAACACCGCTCTACGTCAACAAGTACCGTTTTAAGCCCGCCCAGAAAATCCAGAAATCAAAACTGGTCAAAAACACAAAACTGGTCTAACTTCACAATTCAGCACTACACATGATTCATCCCATTTTTACATGTTATCAGCAATGCATCACTAACACATAGAATGTGTTTTCAAGCAAATCTCAGATTTTGGTTAACTGGGACTTTAAAGGATAAGGACTCTGAATTTCATGTTTAGCCATATTCCTGGCTTCCCTGGCATGTATCTGACTAGTACAGGTTAAAATATTTATGTTTTGTGCAGTACAGAGTTCTGTGTCAATAACGGATTCGGATGAATTTCGCGGAGGTTTACAGCGTGAAGGGATGGCTGTTGTATGTTCGGTGAAATTAGTACTGTTTACAAGTTACTGTTGTTTCGAAATGCAGAGGCGAAAGGACCTATGGTGTTTACAGGACGACTTCAGAGTGTCATGGAATTTTTAGAGACAACTGGCCTCAACCCTTTCAGATTTCAGCCTTTTGTTCTTAAGCCTATTGGTTCAGTTCCCTACCTTTTGCCATTCCAAACACCCCTGTCCTCTACCTTTTATAATGATAAATAATGCTGTGGTTTTATCCGTTTTTTAACAGGAAGGCATCCCCAGGGGGGGGGACACCCCAGACTTTCTCTGGCCTAGAGTGACCTTTATTTGTTCTATTGTCCCTACCTGAAACCTATTCTTTTACCGCCCTTTCTAAGATCACGTGTCTGAACTCTTGACCATTGTTGATGATGTCTGCCATTTAATATGACGTGTACAGATGGGTTAGCCCAGGGGTCGGCAACCCGCGGCTCCGGAGCCGCATGCGGCTCTTTCATCCCTCTGATGCGGCTCCCTGTGGCTTTTGAAAATAATTAATGAGTATTTAATTAAAATGTATTTTATTTTAGTTTGTTCGTTTTTAAAATGTAATTCTAAATTTGAAGATTATGGTGATCTTGTAACATCTAAATAAAACGTGTTAAAAAATGTTATGTCGCTGTTACGCTGTTACTATGCGTCACAACCGCCAATGTGCGACACCCGCCAGCGCGCGATTTCTTGAACTTTTCGAATCCCAGGTAGGACAACTATGGAGAATTCTAAGAAGAGAAAAGTGTCTGAAGAAAACAGAACGTTCAATGGTACGTGGACAGATTCATTTGCTTTCACTGCTGACGAGACTGGTTTACCAGTATGCTTAATATGTAATGAGAAACTAGTGGCGTGATATTGAAAACCTCCCCAAAACGGACCAACTTGTGTTCGAAACTTGGAATGCTATCCCCGACGTTTATGTGAACATGAAAAAGTATGCACTTGGAGTCCTGTCGATCTTTGGATCCACATATGTATGTGAGCAGGTGTTCTCCAACATGAACTTTATTAAAAGCAAACATCGCGCACGCCTCACAGATGACAGCTTACGATCCTGTGTGAAGATGAAGGTGACGGCATACAGCCCTGATGTGCAGACGCTGTGCGCTGAGGTTCAGGAGCAGAAATCACATTAACCAAGTATGATAAATATTTTAATTGCCTATTATTTTGCACATATTCATATTTTTTCATTGTTCAGTGAAATAGTCCTTTTATTTTTCAGGTTGACAGCTGACTGCACGCGCCAGTAAAAGGATGACGGCACACAGAGAGGACGGCATTTTTGGTTTGCTGACGGTGGATAATTTAAGTTCAGCGTTTTTTTTTCATAAATACAAGAAGGACTCAAATAGACATTGAGTATTTTACTTGAAAGTAACCTTCAACCCAACGTCAACGTCTTTTTTTCGGAGCTCAAAATGTTTTGTTATGCAGAAATGTAATTTTGTTTTCTCTGCAGTCGTTCATTGATTTCATAAATGCAACACATTATAGTTTGTTTATACATAGCATAAAGGCAAAAAAAACGTTATATGCAGTGTTATTTCATTTTAAATGTCAAAAGGGTTTTGTGGCTCCCAGTGTTGTCTTTACTGTGGGAAACGGGTCCAAATGGCTCTTTGAGTGGTAAAGGTTGCCGACCCCTGGGTTAGCCAATCACATCTCTGGAAGCGTCATACCTGTGTATTGCTTGAATATAAGACAAAGCAACACCTTTCTGTTTCACTTCTGTCGGATGAACCACTCATGTGCGTTATCCTGAAGTCCTTGCGCTCATATGTTTTCTTAATAAATCAGACTTAACCTCTTTGAGCGAACCTTGGCAAATCCTTTACTTTCGATCAGATTTATTTCCACTACAAGAGCTTGGTAAGCATAAACCATGTAATTCCTGAACTTGAAATCCACGTATATCATACCTTTTAGAGTTTTTCGATTGTGACCATAGCTAGCAACGAGCCAGGGTGCACGCGCCGACGTTATTGACACAGAACTCTGTACTGCACAAAACAGAAATATTTTAACCTGTACTAGTCAGATACATGCCAGGGAAGCCAGGAATAGGGCTAAACATTCAAATTCAGTGTCCTTATCCTTTAAGATCAATAATTGAATTGGATTGGGGATTTGAGAATCATGGTCCCCTATACACATACTGGAACTAAATTATATTTAGATCGATGTCCTCCGTGTGTGTGTGTGTGTGTGTGTGTGTGTTTGATTAGTGTTTTTGAAGTGATGCAGTAAGACTTGTGACACTGTTAGGAGCTCCCTATTTTTTCTAACAAAAATATAAACGTTTCAAAAATGAAAATTGGGAGCTACATTACCAACAGTGTTGCAAGTCTTTCTGCATCACTTCAGTTACCTTTTTTGACTCAGCACCTGGAAAAGAGATGTGTGTGTGTGTGTGTATACTCTGCTCTGATTAGTGTTTTTCCAATGTTGATGGAGAGGGACGCCGCCTAAATGAATCCCTGGAATGTTGCAGGAGGAAGAGGAGGAGGAGGGAAGTAGGAGTAGGACAGTTTCTCTCTCGCATGGAAACACACTTACACACACATCACATAACCTACCGGAGTGTATGAGCATGGAAACACACTTACACACACATCACATAACCTACCGGAGTGTATGAGCATGGAAACACACTTACACACACATCACATAACCTACCGGAGTGTATGAGCATGGAAACACACTTACACACACACATCACATAACCTACCGGAGTGTATGAGCATGGAAACGCACTTACACACACATCACATAACCTACCGGAGTGTATGAGCATGGAAACACACTTACACACACATAACCTTCCGGAGTGTATGAGCATGGAAACACACTTACACACACATCACATAACCTACCGGAGTGTATGAGCATGGAAACACACTCACACACACATCACATAACCTACCGGAGTGTATGAGCATGGAAACACACTTACACACACATAACCTTCCGGAGTGTATGAGCATGGAAGCACACTTATACACACATCACATAACCTACCGGAGTGTATGAGCATGGAAACACACTTACACACACATAACCTTCCGGAGTGTATGAGCATGGAAGCACACTTATACACACATAACCTACCGGAGTGTATGAGCATGTGCTGCTTGAGGTTCTGGATGCGTGTGAAGCGGACTCCACAGGTGGGGCACTGGAAGGGCCTGTCCGGTCCGTTGGTGCCGGGCCGGGCCGAGGGGCTGATGTAGAGGTGGTATGGGTACTGCAGGCTCTCCAACCTGGAACATACACACAGAACCATCTCTACCGGTTACCCAGCTAACCATCTCCTCTACCGGTTACCCTGGTAATCATCACCTCAGGTTACCTCACATCCTCCTTAACCACAGGAACAGGGAACATAAAAATCATCAGAGACCTAATAAATTAACATTCTATCCAGAACTACTGCTACACTGGTAGCCAAAGTGAAGATAAAGATATTACACTGATAAATAAATATATATCTGGTACAGTAACTAACTGTAACACTACACTAACCCTAACCCACAGCTGGCTGTTACCTACCACAAGATACAGATACAGCTAGCTACTGTATATCTGACCACAGGCCAGTCCCAAGGATACAGCACATCATCGGCCAATTATATTCTTACCTTTCATCGTCCTCTGTGTGAGCCCCAGGATTGGCTGTGCCTGGCATGGAGGGCAGTCCCTCTGACACGCCCTCGTCTATGGACCCTGCAAGACACACACACAAGTTGTCATGACAACCAGATCTGGGCTACATCAGTCACTGAATGACTATACTGTATATTGTAGCATTGCTTTGTTGTGGTGACAGTCTGTCCATTCGTCTGTCTGTCTGTCTGCTTGCCTGTGTCCTACATATAAAGAACTGTATGTCTGTCTGTCTGTGTCCTACCGCTAGAGGAAGAGTGTCTGTCTGTCTTATTGTCTGTCCTACCTATGAAGGTCTGTCTGTCTGTCTGTCTGTCTGTCTGTCTGTCTGTCTGTCTGTGTCCGTGTCCGACCTATAAAGGACTGTCTGTCTGTCTGTCTGTGTCCTACCTCTAGAGGAGGTCTGTCTGTCTGTCTGCTTGTCTGTGTGCTACCTATAAAGGTCTGTCTGTCTGTTCTTTCTGTCTGTCTATCTGTGTCCTACCTATAGAGGAGGTCTGTCTGTCTGTCTGTGTCCTACCTATAGAGTAGGTCTGTCTTTCTGTCTGTCTGTGTCCTACCTATAGAGGAGGTCTGTCTGTCTGTCTGTGTCCTACCTATAGAGGAGGTTTGTCTGTCTGTCTGTGTCCTACCTATAGAGGAGGACTGTCTGTCTGTGTCCTACCTATAGAGGAGGACTGTCTGTGTGTGTCCTACCTATAGAGGAGGACTGTCTGTGTGTGTCCTACCTATAGAGGAGGACTGTCTGTGTGTGTCCTACCTATAGAGGAGGACTGTCTGTCTGTGTCCTACCTATAGAGGTCTGTCTGTGTGTGTCCTACCTATAGAGGAGGTCTGTCTGTCTGTGTCCTACCTATAGAGGAGGACTGTCTGTGTCCTACATATAGAGGAGGACTGTCTGTATGTCTGTCTGTCTGTGTCCTACCTATAGAGGAGGACTGTCTGTCTGTGTCCTACCTATAGAGGAGGTCCGTCTGTCTGTGTGTGTCCTACCTATAGAGGAGGACTGTCTGTCTGTGTCCTACCTATAGAGGAGGACTGTCTGTCTGTGTCCTACCTATAGAGGAGGTCTGTCTGTGTGTGTCCTACCTATAGAGGAGGTCTGTCTGTCTGTGTCCTACCTATAGAGGAGGACTGTCTGTCTGTGTCCTACCTATAGAGGAGGACTGTCTGTCAGTCAGTCAGTCAGTCAGTCAGTCAGTCAGTCAGTCAGTCAGTCAGTCAGTCAGTCAGTCAGTCAGTCAGTCAGTCAGTCTGTCTGTCTGTCTGTCTGTCTGTGTCCTACCTATAGAGGAGGTCTGTCTGTCTGTGTCCTACCTATAGAGGAGGTCTGTCTGTCTGTGTCCTACCTATAGAGGAGGTCTGTCTGTCTGTGTCCTACCTATAGAGGAGGACTGTCTGTGTCCTACCTATAGAGGAGGACTGTGGGCTGATGAGGAGTTCCTCCTGCACCTGCTCGCTGCCCGGCACCGTCTGCTGGTCGCTCAGTGAGCTCTGCGACGCGCTGATTGGCTGAGAGCACGTCTCCTGCACCTCCTCGTCACTGAGCCGCTCCACCTTCACCCTCACGTCCTCCTCCTCCTCCGCCGCCAGGGAAGACGACGCCTTGCCGCTGTCGCAAGACAGGAAGTCGCTCAGCCTGCGGCCTGCCTCCGGCCCCGCCCCGCCGGCCTGCTCCAGTCCACGCGGGCTCTCCGGCAGCTTGGGCTTGTCCCCGTGAAAACGGCGGTCTAAGCCGAAGGGGAAGGTCCAGGGGAATGCCAGGGACGAGTCCACGGGCTGGGCGGCAGCCTCCGAGAAGGAGGGGGAGGGGTTGGCGATCTGCGGGGAGGAGGAGATCATCTGGGAGGGGCACTTCAGAGGGCTCTCCGGGGACATCATGACAAAGCTCTTGCGTTTGCGGCGGGACTCCCGGCACGCAGGGATGTTGCGCTCCATGATGCTGCAGTCGGAGGAGACGGGGGATAGACTGCCGTCCAGCGGCGTCAGCGTGCAGTTGGAGGAGGCTCCCTCCGGGGCGGGGTCTTGGGGCTTGTCCCCGCCCCCGAGCCCCCCCGGGCCCCCGAGGCCCGCCGGGCTCCACAGGATACTGGACTTCATGAACTCGGAGCAGGTGCTCGCCACGGAGAACATCTGCATGTAGCTGGCGGCGGCCAGCACATCGATGATGTTCTCCGTGCTGATGGACAGGGTGGAGGTGTAGGCGTACTCCAGCAGCGGCGTGAAGCCACTCACCGTCACGTGGTCCAGCTCCAGCACGGCCGGCAGAGCATCGTGCTCCTCTGGGCCCCGGCTGAGCAGCGCCGAGCGGAAGAAGTCGCTGCAGCAGGCCAGCACCACACGGTGCGCCAGGAACAGCTTGTCCTGGACGCGGATCGTCACGTCGCACAGATGCCCCTGGCTACGCAAGACATTGAGCTTCTCCAGCATCTCCTGGCTGTGCGAGGGAGAGCTGTGGGTGAATGTTTTGACCCCCATGGTGGAGGAGGGGCTACAGACTCTGGGGGAGGGGGAGAGGGAACAGACACGAGAGGCGGTAGTTAAGAGTCAATCGTTTTCCCTGACCATGGGGCATTAGCCAGGAAAGGCTGGGCCCTACTCATGCAAATTATAATCAAGAAAAAGATCTCATAGCCATGTTCTGAAACACTCTTCTACAGAATATTCTGCTGAAGAACTAGACCCAGAGAGGTGTGGCCCTGTCCCAAGCCCCAAGATAGACATAATCTTCGATAATGAAGTGCTCACTAACAGACAACAGATTATGTTTCTGGAGTCTTCTTCAGTTGGCCCTGAGAGGCTGGCCACAGACAAAGCCAGGGAACACAAACAACTAGCGTGGAGAGGACAGATTAGTGCCACCTGTCTCTAAACTTAATGTGAGACTGATAGATTTCAGTGGTGATTATTTGAGTCAACACAAGACTCAATAGCTAAACTTTCAATTGAGTTCCATCATTTTGTCCAAGAGAAGCTAAATAAGGAGTGAGAGCCAGAGAGGGTTTTTGGGGCGAAGGAGAGGGTTAGGGAGAGGAAAGGCCAGGAGAGGGGGAGGAGAGCAGAGAAGAGGAAGATGGGGGGGGGGGGGTTAAGGAGGGAGCAGAGCGGACAGGCGGAGGATAGAATGGCAGGTTATGTAACGGCCGAGTGAGCAGACGCAGAGCGGTGGGCGCCAGGTCCATGTGGAGGCCAGGAGGCTCCAGGATGCAGTGCAGCTGTCTGGGGGGAGACATGTGGCTGCTGCTGCTAGCGGGTCAGCACTGAGACTTTCCATTAAACTAAGGCTGGGGCCAGGGGCTGTCGCAGGGGAAGCTGTCTCCCTCATGTTGGGCTGGGCTTGACTGGGCTGATGAGTAGCCCAACCTGCAATCCAGATTCCCCCAAAATGATCCCCAATCACCTGTGTAATCTATATAACGACTTTATATATAGATAGACTGCTAGAGCAAACTCAACAAAGTCAAAGTACATTTTATTTATATAGCACATCATGTTCAGCAAATTACAGAATAAATAAAAACATTGTTAATTAGTTGGTATTAAGAAAAGTAAAATAAGAAAATAGAACAGGATGAAACATATATGGTAAAAGAGAAATAGAAAATGAGAAACCATAAAAAAAAAAAAAAATGTCTTGGTCCTCGCTCCAGGAATAGTTAAAGGTTCAGTGCCAGAGGACCTCAGGGACCTACTTGGTGTGTATCGTAAAAGCATGCCTGGCATGTACAGTATTCAGGTGCATGACTATGAAGTGCTTTGTAAGCTAATAAAATAATCTTAAAATCTATTCTATAACTGACACGTAACCAGTGTAGTGATTGTAAGACTGGTGTGATGTGTGCCCTCCTTCTGGTCTTAGTGAGGACATGTGCTGCAGCATTTTGTACTATTTGAAGTTGACTAATAGCTCTCTTTGGTAGACCAGATAGGAGAGCGTTACAGTAATCCAACCTGCTAATGATAAAAGTATACATTATCTTTCAGTGTCGGCCTGGGAGAGAAAAGGTTTCACCTTAGCAATGTTTCTCAAGTGATAAAAAGATGTCCTAGTCACATTCTTAATATGGGCCTCAAAATTAAGATCTGAATCAAACATGACACCTAGGTTTCTGACTTGGCATTTGACATTCAGTGTCAGTGTTTTTAAATGTCCAGATAGTCTCTCCCTTTCAACATTTTCACCAATGATCAGCACATCTGTTTTATCCTGGTTTAACTGAAGGATATTCTGTGACATCCATGCAGTTATATCAGCAATGCATTCTACCAAGTGGTCAACTGAGCTGTAGTCATCAGGTATCACAGAGATATAGAGCTGGGTGTCATCAGCGTAGCTACAGTATGGTAGCTAATATTGTGCCTCCTAATGATGTCACGTAGGGGTAGTATATATAGACTGAAAGGTATGGGCCCTAGAATGGATCCTTGTGGGACCCCACATGTCATTGAAGTGTTTTTTGAGCTGTGATCACCAAGGGTGACAAAAAAATCAGCCAATTAGGTAGGTCCTGAACCAATCAAGGACTGGACCGGAGAGGCTGACCCAGTTCTCAATTCTTCCAATAAGGATGTCATGATCTACAGTGTTGAAAGCTGCGCCAGGTCCAGAAGGACAAGGACAGAGAGCTTTTTCGCATCAGTGTTGATTCTGAGGTAATTTACAACCTTGACCAGTGCTGTCTCTGTGCTATGATGAGGGTAAAAACCAGACTGAAAGGTGACAAGGATACAATTTGCACCTAAAAAGTCATTTGACTGTTTGAATACAATTTGTTTTCTAGAATTTTACCAAAAATGGGACGTTGGAAATCGGTCTAAAATTACTGAGGACTGAGGAGTCTAGGTTGTTTTTCTTCAGGAGGGGTTTTACCAGGACAGTTTTAAGAGCCGATCGGAAAAGACCTGTACTGAGAGAACAGTTAACAATGGCTAAAGTGTCCTCAGACACAGAGCTAAAAATAGTCATAAAAACCTTGGTGGGAATAGGATGGAGAGGGCATGTAGGATGGAGAGGGCATGTAGGATGGAGAGGGCATGTAGGATGGAGAGGGCATGTAGGATGGAGAGGGCATGTAGATGACTTAAGTTGTGACACCACGTTGCTCAGCGTCTGTGTCAACTGGTACAAACAAGCTCATCCCACTGCTCAGTGGAGGAAGAGGGTCATCACGTAAAACATTTGGTCTTGCTTGGGTGATACAAGTACAAATTGTTCACATTTGGAAGTAGAGAACATGTTGCCAGGTGTGTAGGGGGCAGGGTTTATGAGGCTGTCAATTGTTGAAAAAAGTACCCTGGAATTGTTATGATTTCTGGAGATCAATTTTGATCTCTCCTAGCATTTCCTATAGCCTTATTAAAGGCATAGAGATGTTCTTGAAGGATATCATGGTGAACCTGCAGCTTTGTCTTCCTCCATGTGCGCTCAGCTTTTCTACATGTTCTCTTAAGTTGATTTATATCTTCATTTCTCCATGGAGCTGTTTGTTTGGCCTTGACCTTTTTCAATTTCATAGGTGCTACAGAGTCAAGGCAGTGCTCAATTTGGCATGACAATTGGTCACTAGGTCATTAACATGTGAAAGCCCCACTTTAGGGGCTGTTACACCATTTGTGTCCATCATTATTACAAAGTAATCGGCTGCTACGAGTCAGAAAGCGTTTCGTAACCAAGCGTTGTGTGCTAATCTCATCTTTGGGTATTAATGCTGTAAAAAAACACAAAATTGGTCAGAAACGGCAAGGTCACTGATAGAAGATACAACAGTCGTGAGACCCTTTGAGATCACAAGGTCAAGGGTGTGGCCTCGGTTGTGAGTGGGTCAAGTAACGTGCTGACTAAAGTCCATTGAGTTCAAGAGGTTGATATAGTCCCTGACCTTCGAATCACAATCATTATCTACAAAAAGATACAAATTGCCTGTGATAATAATCTTATCATAGTTTGTGTGGATAATGGACTTGAGTTCAGAAAAATCTGCTAAGAAGGTTGGACATTGCTTGGGTGGCCTATACACAGTTACTGTCAGAACCGGAGGCCAGCACTTTAAAATGACAGCATGATATTCAAGAGGTCAAATGTTCCTGCAGCTCAGAGCATCCGCAGCTATGGAGGCTGTCCCTCCTCCTTTTTTCCCACTTCTAGTAGACTGAAATAAACTATAATTGGGAGGAGAGGCTTCAAAAAGGGCTGCTGACCCATTCTCATTTAGCCAAGTTTCAGTTAAAAACATACAGTCTAATTAACATTCACATACTGTATAAGAAACATTTTCCCAGCTAGGGACCTGACATTCAGAATTGCCATTGAAATATTCTCTGGATAGAAGGCTTGACTCGAGCTACACTTTGTTAGAGGCACAGAAATCAAATGTCTGTGGATACTCAATTTGGTCTGTGACTGGCTCTGTAGGATCTTGTAAAAGCAAGGCATTGTGGAATCATGTTTATAGGCCTACCACTGGAGACACAAAGATCACTAAAAACTGACCAATCAGAGTAGTTACTATGTCGAAACAAAGTACAGTATAAATAACCTAATAACATAAATTCCCATAAATTCCTGTTAATTCCCATGGAAAGTTCCAACTTTGAATATTCTTGCAATATTCTTTGCAAACCTAATTGTGACCACATTGAGCATACACTATAAGGACAAAAGTATTGGGCCACCTACACATTACACCTGGGTCATTGACGGATAAGACTTTTGAATAGGCCAATTTTAAAACACTAAAAATAAGGATATATTTGGCCCTTGTTCAAACATTTGGAATGTAGTGTACACATGCATTTATGCAAAAGCCCCAAATTAAGAGATTTTAGTGTTTTTAAAGTTGAATTAATAGCACACGTCTTAAAAAAGTCATTTGGGGCGACCGTAATTTATCTCAAAATTAACATATTTCCTTAACATTACTAATATTTTAACAAGTATCAGTAATTAAATAAACAGTTTAAGAAGGACAGGCTTGTGTATCCTTTCATTTTTTGTAAACCATGATTTTATAAGTTTATTCTATAGTGGCAGTGTCTCCCTCGTAATGCAGTTACAATACAAATTTTTACTCTAAAAGCCATAAAACTGATTTAAAATGTGTACAGATAGTATCTACTTAAGCATAGTATACCATTGATTAATATTTGAGTTTAAACTGATGGATATTCTATTTTGAATTTAGTACAGATATTGCCAAACGCTGGTTACCCCACATGACAGATGGTCGCCCCAAATGATGAGAAAACCGCAGGGAGTTAAAAGTCTATTTAAAATGTACACAATACAGTTCAGACAAATGAAAACTAAACAAAGCTTTTATTACAATATTTCCAAGTGGTCAAGTCAAAAATATTCTTCAATTCATTCAAATATCACAAAAGTAAAAAAAAAAAAGAAAAAAAAAAGTGAAACACACGGTAGGTTACAAGCTTTGTCAGGAACATTCAAATATCACAAATGTTAAAGGAGTAGTAAAGGGAAAATGCATGTTTAGCCCTGTTTTAAAGTCCCAGTTAACCAAAATCAGAGATTTGCTTGAAAACACATTCTATGTGTTAGTGATGCATTGCTGATGACATGTAAAAATGGGATGAACCATGTGTAGTACTGAATTGTGAAGTTAGACCAGTTTTGTGTTTTTGACCAGTTTTGATTTCTGTATTTTCTGGGCGGTCTTAAAATGGTACTTGATGACGTAGAGCGGTGTTCTTAGCATATCCCCGCCCTAACACTATATAAAGCTAGAACGGATTTGAATCTTCGGTTCTCCTGCTCAATCTTGAGTCTAGAATTAGCTAGTTTTTCTTAGTTAGCAATGCCTATGCATAAAACTAAACGAAAATGCATCCTTCCTGGATGCCAGCAGGAATGGGATGATAAGGTCTCCTTCTTTCAACTCCCAAGTAAAGCTGAAATGAGAAGCAAATGGTTAGCATTTTTGAAGAGCCATGGTGTTACAGAGGAGTCACCGCTAGCGCCCGCCTCTGCAGCAAACATTTCACTCCTGAAAGCTTCTGCAATTATAATATGAGGCTTTTGGGTTTCACGGACTCACGACTGGTCCTTGTGAATTCGGCGGAGCCAACCATCTCCCTCCCCGGCCTCCATTCTCCTCCTGTCGCATCAACCTTTGGTGCCGACACCGCTGCCTTGTGTGCTTATAGCTAATTAACGTTATAACGTTAGCTAGGTAACGTAAGCAATAGGAAAATACACTGCTACGTTAATATACAAAATATGTGTCTTGACATTTATGTGGTAATGTCAGCTATGATGAATTATATGAAATCTTAGGAGGAATTATAGCTAACATTAGATGTAGTTTGTTGCAGATGGGAGTGTGTATATAACCTTAGTCTAGCTAACAGCTAGCAGCACCGACCAGGCGACCACCCACCAAATAACGTTACGGATGATATATTATGACTATAAGCGTTAACTATACAGAAACTGCCTGCCATATTTGTGGCACCTGATGTGCGTATGGGTTCACCGGTAATGGTTACAATATATTTCTCCAGCGGGAGACCGGGAGGCGGGAGCGAGGGGGATGGTTAGGTAGACCAGCTGCAGCTGGAGAAAGACGCACCCTCTCCCAGTGAAGCGGTGCTCGGCGGCTACTGGCTGAACATTCCAGTTCTGTTGGATATGTTGCGGGAAAGTTGAAGCCGAGTGCTCGTTATTCTCACACATAACATTGCCAACGAGAGTGGATGAGTCTGTCCCGATTATCAACTCCGGTAGTGTACGCTTCTTCGCGCTATCAGCGCTGTTCAAGCCAGTGACTAAAAGGTACATTTTAAACAACTTTTTCCATTGATCCCAAGGGATGACAGGATCGCCTGGGAGGGATAGGAATGGGTCCGGAGGTGGCAGGGAGAAAATAGGGACAGACTCATACATTCTTCGTTGCCTGTTTTTGTATTTTGCATCTAAGGGCAGTAACACTGGCGCGTTGGTATAGAGTAGCTACAGTTTTACCTGTGTTGTTTGTCAGGAGGTAGGTTAGGAGGAAGCATCTGTGCGTTTGACTCGTTAGACAAGTGTAATTTCAACTCCTCTTTTCACAAAGCTGTGCCTTCCTACCACAAAAGAGACGGCGTGCCAGTGTGACAATATGCAGACCAGAGAACGCTACTATTTGACAGGTTCTTCCATCCACACCCCCTCCACACGCAATTGGTTGTGGCTTCGGTGCCTTCAGCAGACACGCCCCCACAGTCTCAGACCAGAGAATGCTGCTGATTTGTAACCGATTTTGAAGCCTTATTTTATATATTTAGCGACATTTTTAATCACTCAGATTTGGCTGGCTGGTTAATGACATGTTTTCCTGTGGTGTATGAAGCTCATAACAAAAATTTGAACTGGGTTAACCTGGACTTTAAGGTTACTTATGATCATATACAATGATTCAGATCAAAACGTTGACAAAACTAGCACTTTTTAGAAAGTCTGATAATTGCTTTACCACCGTTTTGGTAATGGGTGTGGGTGGGCACCGTGAAAAATCATCCAAAAAACATGTTAAACTCTCAATTTCAAAGACAAGAAACTCACCAAGGTGTTAGTTGGCGTTCTGACATATTATTCGCCATAAAGTAAGATTCTAGTTCATCTGGAAAGGCTTTTTAAAATATTTAGCATAGAAGGGGTAAACATGCATTTTCCCTTTACTACTCCTTTAAAAACATTAAACATTTCAAAAGTTAAAGTGCAATGCACATTACATGCTTCAAGAACAAACATGTCACAAAGGTCCATTTTCGTGTCCTTATCATATCATCATTGGTTTTGTCAATGTATGAGAAAGAGAAGGAGGGTTAAGCACAGCGGTCCATGTAGCCTACTCTAACCATACAGTACATTTCCATCTCAGTTTGCATTACATGGCTGGTGCGCATTACCCTTGTTATGCTTAAATTATGCTAGCCAGCAAGTTCACAAGCAGGACTGGCTTTATCCAAAGCGACTGTAATACCACTCTACTCACTACTACTAATAGCACGAGTGCACCTCATTTCTAAACAAATTCCCTACATTCTTTTGATTGGGAATTAGGGAAATTATCAGATTAGAAATTCATTAGAAATTAGAAAATCATTATTTTTGATCATTGACTTAACAAATCAATTCGTTGTTCAATTATCATACAGATCTGATAATAGGCCTAAATCATGTTTGCCAATATCTGCGGTTAGGTTTAAAATAGTAAGCCTATTTATCTCTTGAATGTGACAGAGTGACAACATACGGGACGGGGACAGCCTATTTATTCACAAGTAGGCCTACAAACGTCTGCGTCATTACTGAAACCTGTTCAATACGTCTCGTCATATTCAAGTCTCGTTATAATATGGGAGCTATAGCCTAACGTAAGGGAATGGATGAAGGACTTAAAACGAACTGATTATAAGGACTATATATTGGAACATTTCGCCTGAATTAGATTATTGAATTAATGAAGTCTCCGACGCAAATTCAGCCGAGGCACGTACGTCACGGCCGGGGGGGTCAGCAGAGGTTAATCAGTCACGCATGACGCAGCACCAGCTGACTGTAGCTGTCATAGCATTGGTCAGCTCACTAGAGCGCATGTATTTAAGCTTTCAAAACATGTCATTGTTCGCGCTTGCCTTTACTGCTGGTTGTGCTTTGCATGCTCGCTGCTTCCGCGTTCTCTGCTCTGGCGTCCGCTGCCATTACTGCTATTGCTCGTGTCTGCGCGCTCGCTGCTCCGCGTCTTGCTCGCGTTCCGTGCTCATATTGTGATTTGGTGCGTTTGCTGCCTGCTGCCCGCGGTGTCCTCGCTGCTTCCGCGTTCTCTGCTCTTGCGTTCCTCTCTGCCCGCGTCGTCTCTCCGGTCCGTGGTTTGGGGGTCCGTTTAGTGGCGTCGCGGAGCGCCGGCTTCCGAGGCCGAGGTGCCCGTCTCCCTGTAGCACCGTCGTGCCATACTTACGTATGGTTCAGTTGCTCGCATAGCTTGCGTTGGAGTCCGTTTAAGCATTGCTACGCGCCGGTCACTGGGTTTCATTCATGGCCCGCTGATGTCGGAGGTTGTCCATGCCTCGTCTGCCGCATTACTCAACTGTCGATGTGCGCCGGGTGCATTCACCATTGAAATGTTTGCGGTTTCGGGCGTGGACGTGCTATGTGGATTCTCTATGTATTTGGTTCATCTAAGTCCTCCCCTCGCGGCTCGTTCGTGGATTCGCTGGCTGCATGACAGGCATACTGCTCGTTGCTAACTAGCTGGCGTTCGTCAAGGTTCCCGTGTTGCACGTCGGGGCGTCATTATGTTGGATTGCTAATACTAGCTCATGATTCATTATGTTGGATTGCTAATACTAGCTCATGATTCATTATGTTAGATTGCTAATACTAGCTCATGATTCTTTATGTTAGATTGCTGATACTAGCTCATGATTCATTATGTTAGATTGCTAATACTAGCTCATGATTCATTATGTTAGATTGCTAATACTAGCTCATGATTCATTGTTAGATTGCTAATACTAGCTCATGATTCATTATGTTAGATTGCTGATACTAGCTCATGATTCATTATGTTGGATTGCTAATACTAGCTCATGATTCATTATGTTGGATTGCTAATACTAGCTCATGATTCATTATGTTAGATTGCTAATACTAGCTCATGATTCATTATGTTAGATTGCTAATACTAGCTCATGATTCTAATACTAGCTCATGATTCTAATACTAGCTCATGCTTCTCGCGTTCAATTGTTGCAGCCCGAGGGTTCCGGCCGAACTGCACTCTATTCGCTAGCACCCATGATTGCGAGTGCCTCCACGCAGCTAGCGTTAGCCGTTCGGTGTGGCTAATGCTAGCTATGTCCCCATCAATCAATCTAAGCTTGTTTGATAGCGCATTTCATGCCCTGATAGCGCATTTCATCCCCAATGCGCTTTCCTGAGGACATGGGAGGTGGGTATACGTCCCACCCCTACATATCTGGTAGGGACCTGACGTTCATGATCGTATCGAAATTGCTTCCGGAGATACAAACAATATAGAGATATATGTGAAATAAATAAATGAATGTAAGTAAAGAGATATAGAAACGATAAATTTTATGATAATATTACAGCTGTCTCGCCTGTCTGGTAGGCCTGGCTTGTATGGCCGATTGCTTCGGCATGTCCAAACCTCGTTCGGGGACAACGACGGCGATGATGCCTTACCAATTATTGCAGTTTATTGGGTTTATGAATAGTTCGGGTCAGTAGCATCAGGCTACTGCATGATTCCTTAGGGCAACGTACTGTAAATTGTGCATTGTCATCATTTGATACAAGCCATTATGCTGCAATCTGCTGCGTGTGCGCGACTATCCTGGCTGTTTTGGTTTAACGCAGTGCTTATTCCTTCCACCATTTCCGTTCGTCGCCTGCTCCTCCGCGGTGTTTGGGGCAGGGTTTACGGGCTTTTCTTTCTAAATGTAAAAGGGATGTATGCTGCGCTGGTCACGCTTCAATGTCGGATGTGTCATTTTACGCTGCGTTGGGATCCTGCATCGCCCTTCGCATTTAGCCCTCTGCGTTATTTCAAAGACTACTCACCTGATTATAATGCTGCGTGCATGACATGATCGGTTTGTCGACTGGACGATGGATAGGGTGTTATGCGCGACGTGCAGTTTCTCTATCGTTGTTATATTTTGCGGGGCCCCTCAGTGGTCTTGGAAACGCTTCTCTTCTGCAATAACGGTGCACCGTGAATTTTATCAGCTATGATCGTTCGTCCATTCCGTTCGTCAATAATAGAAAGGGAGAGAGAGAAAAGAAAAAGACAAATCGTTGTTTTGTCGGTTATTTGCTGTCTGGACTGGTGCATGGTTTTCTGGCGGGGTTAGCCTGGCTGCCTGTTGTTTCCCACACGTAAAAATCTGTTGTCTGCTGTTCGGGAGCCCGAGGTGGTGGACGCGCTGCTGGAGAAGGAGGTCAGGAAGGGCTTCATGATCGGTCCGTATAGCTCGTCTCCGTTTCTATCGCGCGCTTTAGTCCACTCGGCGTTGCTACTCGTAAGTACTCGGGTAAACAAGCGGTTGATTATCGACCTTTCTGCCCCCCACGACGACGTGGTTCCCAGCGTTAACAGCCTGATACCCCTGCCTTCTTTTTCCCTCCGCTACGCGTCGGTCGATCACGCGATTAAGCTAATTACAGCGGCCGGTCGAGGTGGCTGTCTAAGGCAGACATCACGGACGCGTTCAAAGTGATGCCCCTTCATCCGTCGCAGTGGCATTTGTTCGGCGTCCGGTGGCGCGGCCTGATGTATTTTTCGGTTCGGCTGGCTTTGGCTGTCGGAGCAGCCCCAAGATTTTCGGCTCGCTCGCTGAGGCGTTATGCTGGATCCTGCTGAATAACTGCCGACTACGTTCGTTGTCCACCTGCTGGACGATTTTCTGCTCGTCGATTATCCCTCTGCCGACCCGGGCCACTGTATCACGGCCCTGCGTGGCGTTTTCTCCCGGCTGGGCGTCCCTCTGTCCATAAAATACGATAACATATGCCGGATACAAATTATTAGTTAATTACTAATTAATAATCATCCTTATTTCTAAATGTATAGGCCTGGGGAAAAAAGTGCCTGAAAAAAAGTGCTCAAAAACGTTGGGGTATAGTCCCATAAAGTCACTTGTGTAGTGGAGATTGGTGGGTTGATTTTGGTGTCCTTCTTAATTTTGACGTGCTGGGTGTGTGCCTCATTGTCTGGAGTAACGGAGGGAGGGAGGGAGTGATAACCAGACAAACGCTATACTAGGTGCGCTGGCTTACAGCCGCACACACACAAAAGATGCCTGTCACTTCTAACGCTCTGGTGTTATTTTTGTGACAACATTCTGTGTTGAACACATGGAGGTATGGTTGAGCGAGCGCAGAGGCCAGCTTTGATCCACACAGACCAAGGAAGGAAGTGATCACAGCCATTGTGCGTGTATATATGGCCTAAAGCAGGCATGCTGATAAACTTTTGTTGAGTACAATATAGCCTAGACTTTCCTTTGCTCAAAAGTGATAATTATCTGCACAGACCAAGGAAGAAAGTGGCATGCTGATCACAGCCGATGTGCGTGCATATATGGACTTAAAGGAGTAGTAAAGGGAAAATGCATTGTTTAGCCCTGTTTTAAGGTTACTTGTGATCATATACAATGGTTCAGTTAAAAACGTTGACAAAACTAGCACTTTTGAGAAAGTCTGATAATTGCTCTACCACCGTTTTGGTCATACAATGGATGTGGGTGGGCAGCGTGAAAAATCATTTAAAAAAACATGTTAAACTCTCAATTTCAAAGACAAGAAACTCACAGAGGTGTTATTTGGCGTTCTGACATATAATTCGCCATAAAGTAAGATTCTAGTTCATCTGGAAAGGCTTTTTTAAATATTTAGCATAGAACTATTTAGTCGCAGTATACGTGTGTAAACTTCCGCAAACTAGGTAGCCTAGCAACATAAACAATAACAATAGCGACCGTAAGTAGTTCCACTTCCTGAATCCCCTCTGCGGATTGATCTACATATCTACAACAGTCGCGTCAATACAAGTCAATGGATTTCATAAAATGATCAATAAAACCCTACAGGATTCATACTTTGCGGCGAATTTGATGTCAGAACACCAACGGACACCAATTACTCCCTTGGTGAGCTTCTTGTCTTTGAAATCGAGAGTTTAACATGTTTTTGAAAGATTTTTCAAAGTGCCCACCCACATCCATTGTATGACCAAAACAGTGGTAGAGCAATTATCAGACTTTCTCAAAAGTGGTAGTTTTGTCAACGTTTTGATCTGAACCATTGTATATGATCATAAGTAACCTTAAAACAGGGCTAAACATGCATTTTCCCTTTACTACTCCTTTAAGCAGACATGCAAATACAAATGTATTTATTGGAGTACAGTATAGCCTAGATTTTACTTTGCTCAAAATTTATAATTGTTTGCATGCGTGTGTGAAACAAACATCTTTGTGTGCTCAAAATATCCCTTCACGGGTGTAGACTGTGTTGATGGTTGCCTGGCAACCACCTCTATTGATACTTTACGTTACATTCACGTGCTAAGGCATGCTGGGTGTAAGCCAACAGCTACGCATGTAAGCTTGGTATCGGACAGCACAAATAGCAATAAAGCTTCCACGTTGTTGCACAATTAAATCTCCATTTATTGTGACATGGTGTCAGAAGTCAGCCTAAATAGAAGATGGCCCAAGGATTGCGCCGAATCGACCCTCATCTTTGATGAAAATGTTGCTGATAACTGGACGAAGTTTAAGCGGGAATGGTGCGCATACAGCATTGCCGGACTATCGGGAGCTAGCAAAAAAGTGCGAGCATACATGTTCCTCAACCTGGCTGGTCCCGATGCATTGGATAAGTACGACATTTTTACTTTTGAGGAGGATCGGGAGGATCCCGAAGTCCTGAAGACGTTTGAGGAAATATGCCTGCCGGTAAAGAACGTTATAATGGACAGGCATGCGTTCAACACAACTGACCAGAAGCCCCACGAGAAAATCCAGTCGTATGTATCCACTTTGAAAGCGCTAGCCAAGAAATGTGAGTTTGGTACGCTGCATGATAAACTGATAAGAGACCGCCTAGTATGTGGCATACAAAATGATAGTGTCCGCTCACAGCTACTGAAAGAAAAGAAGTTAACTCTGAACACAGCCATTGAAATCTGCATGTTGCATGAACAATCGGAAAAGGGCAACAAGGAGCTAAAGAAAGAAGCCGAGGTGTGCGCGGTGCAGGATACCCCATGTTCCAACTGCGGTGGACATCACTCATCATCTGACCGTAGCACCTGTCCAGCCTTCAATAAGCGCTGTAACGCGTGTGGAAAATGGAACCACTTCTCCAAGTGCTGTCGGTCAATACCACAAAACCCCAATGGACCAGGACAAGGCCCACCCCGGTTCAGGGGTCCACCACCAAATCCACATTGACTCAAGCGCTCACATTGACAGGAGGAACGCAGTCAATCTAGTGGCTTATGGAGGTCAGGTAATTTTGATATATTGGTACCCTATTTGTACTAGTTATGTTCTGATAGGCATTGTTAAATGTCAGTATTTGTGATCTAGACAACTGTCACAGAGACTAGTTCATGTTGATATATTCTTAGCTTTAAGAAGGGGGATGTAGACTGTGTTGATGGTTGCCTGGCAACCACCTCTATTGTTACTTTACGTTACATTCACGTGCTAAGGCATGCTGGGTGTAAGACAACAGCTACCCATGTAAGCTTGGTATCGGAACAGCACAAATAGCAATAAAGCTTCCACTTTGTTGCACAATTAAATCTCAGTTTATTGAGACAACGGGCATGGAATTTTAGCAAAAAAATAACACCATAAACACCAAAAATAACCTGACAGAGCTCCATAATGTGGGCTACCATACAGTAGGCTATGATATCCAGGTAGAAATTGCGCAAATTGGGTGCCTTTTTACTCACAAATTGTATGACCAATAATCCAACGGCATTTCCATCCACATGGCTTCTGTTTACAATTTCTGGGCCGTTTGAGTATTGGCCTATATGATCGCAAACCGGACCAGTTGTAATATTGAAACAATGTAGGCTATAATCCTCACATTCATTCGAATAAGAAAACGGACCTTTAAGTGTGAACGCGACCTAAATGTAATCAGGTTAAATCATATCTAGATAGAATCTGGATACTAGAATGATTTAAATGCCAGGTAAAGGGGAGCCTGCTCTCACTAAACTTTCTTACAATTTAATAATCTGCTCACTCAGACACATTCTCACATATGCATCAGTGAACTAGAAACAAAATGGATCGACACATCGAAAACAGAAGTCATTTACTCAACCCAGCGCGCGCTCAAAAATCCGATGTCGATTAGCAAGTGAAAGGGGCGTGGCTCCGTTTGGAGTCTCGTACGCAGACTTTGTTTACATGCAGCGTGGCTAGCTAGACTACAACAACAACAAGCGAGCTGTCAAAGCTGACTACCACCAGCAAACTGTTCAAAACTAAACACAAATGTATAGCTAACTCGCTGGTGGCCTCTCAAATAACATGTAGCTAGCTAGCTAATTGTTTAAGCTACCAAAATGCCTGACGACGTAGCAGGTAGCTAACTGCTATAGCTGCTTATGCTATCAATATAAAGGTGCTAGCACTTGTGATAGCCTCGCGCTAGCTAACGGTTAGCTATGATCTTTATCGTTTGAAATCAAACTACTAACTGTGCGACATAATTTACCTTCAGAAGCGGCTGTGTGATCAGGCCTGTAGAGATGACAGATGGGCCTCGGGTGGAGGACTCCGACACAGCCGATGTAAACCCACTCTAGCCGGGCAGGCGTGCAGACAGGCGCAGGCACAAAGCACCGAGCAGTCGCGTCAGATGCTTTCCTCACATTCCTTGTATTTCAAAGCCATTCGACAACCTAACGCTGTCCCATATGACATTTACATTAGTACTTCAAACTAATAGTATCACATGAACTTATTAAAGTTCCCAAGACGTTCGTTCCGTTTCGTCTAGGTTTTGGGTTCCTTTTTGGCAAAGATGCACTTTATGTCCCATAATGCAACGCGCAGCAGTACCTGATTTCGTAGTGACAGTCTCCGTTGTTAAAGAAATATTACGATCATGAATGTAGAGATAATTGTTCTTTACCAGAATGCACATCAATGGACAATACTGTCATGGATATGTATCTAAAGCACTCATGACAAACTGACCTGGGTGCAGCTGTCACTGGCAACACTGTAGCTAGATAGTCTTGTGATGACTCATCCAAGTCGTTACTCGTAATATTGTAGTCCCTTGGAATCTACCAACTTTCCAGAACAGCAGATGTATTTGGAGAAGACAAAGGAAAATCTGAATGTGATGTCCAATTTATCCTGAGTAATTTGTATCTGTTATTGAGTCCTGACAGATCTGGGCCCTCTAAATGGCGGTGTTTTGTCCTGAGGAGGACCTGGCTAGGGTCCACCAGCCTCTGGTTCTGCTATCTTACATAGGCTACTGCTCCAGAGCACTCAAAGATGTCAGCTGTAGGCATGGGTATGGGTAGGCCTATGCGTTTATGTTGTCAGTCTTTAGCCTACTGTTTATGAGGGGTAAAAACAGACAAGACCACAACAGATGTACCTAAATGTAGTGTATTTAATAATTTTATAGTAGACATGTACATCTCAAAGACAGCAGCATCTGGAATAGGTTATAATAATTAATGTCCAAGGTAAAAACTTTACAAAAATAAATAGCTTTAGAGCTGTAATAGTAACACAATAGTATGGTCCTTCACTGAAGGGATAATATGCTTAGTCAGGGTTTAGGTTTACTGCATGTAGCCAGGAATGATGATAAACACATATACATACACAAATATATCTGGAAACAAGAGAGCAGTCTTTGCATTTGGATTAACAATACTATTCTTATACATATACATCACTGATATGGGTTATTTTCCAATGCAACTTTACATAACGTCTCTATAGTGACATAGGTTGTATTACAGATGATCTGCCAATCAAACTGCATTAAAACACACAGGGAAGACAGGGGGTAGCTACAGGGCAGAGGGAAGTCCTCTGTCTCTCTGGTTAGTCTCTGATCAGAATCCTCTGGGCTAAACTAGGTTATACACAGAGACAGTGTAAGCTCAGGCTCTATGTATGATCATGGACACCTCCGGTTCGCCCTGCTTATCAGCTACCAACAAGTGTTTTTTTCAGATGAGTGTCAGAAAGCACTGTGCTATGCTGATCACTATGAGCCTCGTAGAGACAGAGTTGTCTTGTAACTTATCTATGACAGATATAGCACTGTTCACTTTTTTTTTTACAGCCTGTGAACACAAATCACAGTTTGCACTGCAATAATTTTCCTAGAAAATGAACTGTAGCAAACAAACTTGGAAAGCACTTGAGTAAAAATATTTTTTGAATATAGATTTTTCCGTCTGGTGTATCTGCCATTATAATATAATATTGTCTTCTAACATTAGGATTGGAAGTCTTACTCCAGCAGAAGTCAGGTGGTATCTTGCTGTGGTACTGCCCTGTGTTCCCATGGTAGGAACTGCATGGCAGAAACTGCAATGCTTGCAGACTAGTGTTGTTGACCAGCTGGGTCTAAGCTGGCTAGAGCTCTGGGTTGTAACCGGGGGTGAAGTGGAGGTATATTTGCTCTGTGATTGCCTTCGTCAGCAGGTTTCATGCAAGAGTGACAATCTCACTTTAAGCAACAGAAAATTTTTAAGGCTTCATACAGTCTTCATATGTTGATGAATGTGGCATAACCCTTTAGTAGCATGACACTAGCTTATGAAGGACTTCTGGTGATGAGTCCATCCTTTATCTGAGGGTTATGAGGACACCAGGAAGCCTTAAGAGTGAATCCTCCATGTAAAGTAAGGCCAAAGAAGAAAACAACAAACGCACACAGTAGCTTCATCTACAAACAAACAAACAAACACACAAAGAAACACCTGTACAGCATGAGGTAGATCTCTATTGGTTCAAACTTCAATAGTGGTTCTCACACAATATAACAATATAAACAAAACATTTTCAGGCTCATGGCCTGTTAACTTTTTTCTGGTTGTCTTAGTGCACTCTGTCACTTATTCTCCTACGAAACATTCTGTGTTCTTCTACAAGGCACAGTCAGTCACTGACTACCTCTCTCCCCCAACCCCCCCGCCCCCCGCGCCCCAGCCCCCCCCCCTCCCCTGTTCCTCATGGACAGTCCTGGTTGAAGCACTCTCCAGAAACAGGCTGGGGCCGCTTGTCAGCGTCACACCTGTCGGCCTCCACGCCCTTCCCTGTGTAGTCTAAACACACCGCGCTGCGTGTGCGCTCCCCACCATCACAAGTTCGAGAGCAGGCGGACCAGGGTCCCATCCGCCACATGGGGCAGGGCAGGTCTCCGCAGGCCCGGATGTCCGAGGGCTTCAGATCCATGCCGCACTGGCTGGACAGGAACCCGGCATTGTCCCGGCACGCCACGGTCCTCCTGGACCACCCAGAACCACAGCTCTTAGAACACTCAGACCACTCGCCCAGAGCCCAGTCCGGCGTGCCGAAGGGCTGGATCATGTGCAAGAAGGGGCCGCCCTTCTTTTCCTTGGGCCTGGCGAAGACCGTGTCCCGCGGGATGAAGAAGCTGTACTTGACCTTGGGCGGGCCGGCGTCAGTGCCGGTGGCCAGCAGCTGGACGGTGAGCGCCTCGCGGAGCGGCCTGAAGCTCTGGATCCTCTCAAGTGTGGTGGACGAGCCGCTGTACCTTAACACCGCGCCCAACACCGGCACGTCCTGCTCCACCGTCGACACCGACAAGTTACCGTTCAGCACGTAGACGCCGCCGGCCTCCCGGCGTACCGCCAGGTAGTTCCCATCATGCTTCACTCCCCGGTGGCTGCGCTGCTTGACGTCGATGTTGGTGGCGCCCACTGGGATGGTGACGATGTCACTGTAGCCGTACCTGTGACAGACAGACAATTACTATTATTGTTACTCTAAACTTATTTTAGGATTATTAAAGTTCATCTATACATTACATTACAGTCATTTAGCAGACGCTTTTATCCAAAGCAACTAACAATAATTGCATTTAACGTAGGAAAAGCCAATGTGCTACTACTGTACTTGCCAGAACTCACAAGTGACTAAGAGCATAATCTAGTGCTGAAGGCAAAGTGCAAGAATAGGAATCTAAAATACAATAGGTGCTTAAGAGGGAGGATCATTGCAGTACTTCTTGAAGAGGTGAGTTTTGAGCCTGCGACGAAAGATGGGCAGCGACTCTGCTGTCCTGACGTCAGTGGACAGTTCGTTCCACCACTGCGGGGCCAGGACAGAGAAGAGCCATGACCTTATCAACTATTAGTACAAATATTTAGTAATGCTCTTACGTGTTCTTGTTGTAGGCTCCAGTGATCTTCCTGCAGCTGAGGCCAGTTCCGCCACACACTCCACACTTGTCCATCCTCTTACTGGAACTGATCACATGGTCGCAGCCCGCCTTCACGCACTGGCCCTGGACGCACACTGATGTGGTGTCAGGACCGCAGGTGGTCCCGTCCACCACCTACACAACACACACAACACAGCAGCACACCAACACATTAACACAACACAGCAGCACACCAACACATTAACACAAAACTCTCAGCTGCATACCCCACCAGCATCAAAACCACCGAGACAGAAAACACTGGACACTTTCCAGTACACTAACAACTGAAGCCAAAAGGGTGTAAGATGATGTATACATAAATGTGGATTTCATTTTTATTTCATTCATTTCATTTCATTTAAACACACAGTAAGCAGTTTTAGAGTGAATGAGTCTTGGGTGAGTGAGTGTTGAGTGATGAGGTGCCGTGACTCACCTTGGTCTCAAACACCTTGAACTCGCTGCTGGTCCTGGCCCTGCAGACCAGCTTGCATCTGTCCCTGGGAGACACGCCCGCGTACTTGGGGATCCACTGTTTCATGTTGCCATGGAGATCCAGGTAGCTGGGGCTGTTGTACTTCTCACACTGCTCCTCTCTGAAGCTCTTCCCTGGGAATGGAGGACAGGATGAGGAAGCATCATGTGACTGCAGTAAGCTGACCCCAGAGCAGAAACATTCCTTAAAGTCAAGAAGTTCCAGTGACCATCAGTTGCAATAATTGAATTGTCCATTGCTAGAAATGTGATGAAAGCAGCTAGAGCCATGCTCCTATGTTGAAAGCCTGGGGCCTCACCCTGGTTCTCCGGGCAGGGCTGTGTGTTGCAGGACTGGTACTGGACCCGCTGCCCTTCACAGTACCTCCCCCCGTTCTGGGGAACCGGATTAGAACACTCCCGGTGCGAGAACTCCACCCCGCCTCCGCAGGATCTAGAACACTGTTGCCATGGTCCCCAGGCGCCCCAACCTCCGTCCACTGCCACCTGTGGTAAAAGAACCAGAGCAGTGGGTTATTGGAGCTCTGGTATCGCCGCGACAACCCTGCCCCCAGGCAACCCGACCACAGTCTGGGCCGCTGCCGCCGGGTCCATCTGGACTACGGCACGCGTCTGCTGTCTGTGGTCTGCATTCCTCTCACAGTGTGTCACTCACTGCTAACCCAAGCCACAGTGGCACCAGGCAAAAGTAAACTGTGGGTATGTGTGTGTGTGGGTGTGTGTGTGTGTGTGTGTGTGTGTGTGTGTGTGTGTGTGTGTATGTGTGTGTGTGTGTGTTTTCAAGGGGTTTTATTAGCGGCTAGAAGTAAATCCATAAACTGTCAGCACGTCTGAATGGATAAACAGACTTCTACTAAAAGCAGAGAGTGTGAGCTTTCCAAAACAGTCTTATTGAAAACACACAGGGATATCGTAGTAAACACTGGACATATATGGGAATACAACCAACCAAGACACTGACGCAGAGTTATGGTCAAATCCTCGACAAAAAAAACAAACATTACAACGACCTAGCCAAGCCTAATAAGGAGACAGTCCGGCGTGTCCAGAGAGGACCGGCTCTCACCAGAGGCTGCAGGGCCTCCAGGTTTGGCAGACAGGCCCCGCCCAGGCAGGTGTGGTTGGCTCCACAGGCAGTGCCGTCGGCCCAAGCCAGGCTGCCGTTCCTGGTGGTGCAGTGGGGCATGGCGCCCTGGCGGCACCACAGCTGGCTGCAGACGTCGCTGGCCGAGGTGTTGGGGCAGTGGAGGAACTCCTCTCCGAAGACCTGCTGGCATTGGCGGTCCAGGCTGTAGACCAGGCCTGGCATCTCCGTCGGCAGGGGCAGCAGGCTCTCCGGAGGGTCCAGCAGACAGTCACCTGCGGGGACAGTGAGAGAGAGAGAGAGAGAGAGAGAGACAGGAGTGAGGTATGGCTATGGCCATCTCTAGCCGTTTTGCTTTTTTTGCATCTACTGTAGACAGTTTAAGATTTGTAGTCTTTCATTAACGAAAGTAAACCAGTTTTTTTTAGCTGTCAGCATTTGTCAGTTTTGGCAGTATGGTCTTTGACATTGACATTATTTTTTTCTCAACCACCAAACCACCAAAAGTCCTCTCTGGAAACTTTGTCTGGCTGATAAGGAGCATAATAATTCTCTGTCTATTTGGCAGAGAACAGCAGATGTAACTGCCTGTGGAAGCAGAAAATCCCCAGTGTGACTCAGTGGAAAGGAAGACAGATAATAAACCATCGGTAAAGGTAACTGGTCAGTGAACTGAACATCTTGTAAATCTCCCTGTAGCTCTCCCTGTACATAACTCTCCCTGGCATTCATCTGTGGCACAGTCAGGGTTAGGGTTAGGGTAAAGTTGAAGCAGAAGAGGTAATGTTGGAGAATGTACAAGGGGAGACATCCTAATAACAGTGTTTTCTCTGTTCAACGACTGCAGACCTTAACAACAGCTGGATGGCCGTGTTCCACCTGGCACGGCATGCGAGACACTAGCAGACAGGGAATGGAGAGATCCACTAGAGGCTGCTGGGATCTGCTTTTCTCTCAGTGAAAAGGTCAGACAGTTCCCTCACATACGATGTCACATTGTCGACATGGTCCTATTTATTTCACATCCCCGTTTGGACAACTCATTATCAATGTGTGTCTAATTTAGCACTGTATATGTCAAGAGAGGACTTCATGATCTTGTGGGGAAGGCCAACCCATCACTCTCTAAGCACCAAGCTCAGGTAAACAGAAGCAGTCAGAACCACGGTGTTACAGTGTGTGACCTACCGTGTCCATTGTCAAAGAACTCTGTGACGTAGAGGGCACTGCAGGCTGACCAGGGCGCGGTCCTGTTGAGCTTGACGAACAGAGGAGCCATTAGGTGGTGTGTCCCCATGTCCATAAACAGCTTCTCACAGGTCCTGGGGTCGTCATGGGGCATGCTCAGCACATGGCCTGGCAACAGAGACACACAGGACATCACATTACAGTACATTACATCTTATTACAGTGCTTTATAGCACAGCAGAGTACTTTACAGTACATAACAGTATATCTAAAGTTGATCTTAGCTTTGGTAAATTTAAAACTTTAGCTATGAAACAGGTGCTATTTCACACAAAGCGTTGACCTACAGATTGATTCCACCTTGAATCAAGACAAGACCAAATACAATGGACACAGAAGCTGTTTTCTGGACAGTGGACCTACCGAGCTCGTGGGCAGCGGTGAATGCCGCCTGGAGGCCGTTGTCCTCAATGACCGAGCAGCTCCTCTTGGGGTCACACATGGTGCCAACGTCCGCCACACCAAGGGTGTCACAGGATTGGTGACCACAGATGTCCTGGAGCACAGACAACAACAACAGATATGACACAAACAGACATGACACAAACAGTAAGAGAGCAACCCCTAAAAAGTAAAAGCGCTGCCCTCGTATAGTGCTGTACTCGAACCCACTAATCCTCAGATGTTGTATTTATCCCTGACTATTTTCCTTTCTGGTTTCCACCCGACCGCACGTGCCAAGAAACGTGTTTGTCAATGTTTCCATCATAAAAATGAAACAAGTAAATATTCCTGGCGGCCGTGGTCTGCAGGCGGGCGGAGCTGTGTGACGAGGCGGCGTTAGGAGACGCATCAACGACGCACGTATCTCGACGACACACAACCTCAGAACGCTCTCCTCTGGCGCTGACGGAGATGGATGTTTCCGGGGCCGGCGAACCTAAACCACCAGACATGGCCCTCCCTGCCTGATCCAAAACACATCTGGAGCCTGGCTGGCCCGGGCCGGCGCAGCGCGCGTGTGTTCACCTTGTTCTGCAGAGACATCCCACACCGCTCTACCAGGAAACAGAGGAACATGTGCAGAACAAACAACCGCTCTGCTCTAACCCGGACCGGCCTGAGGGTCCGTCGTTCCTAAGCAGGGCTGGACCTGCGGGGTCTACAGTATTGGCTGTAGCCTGGGACCGTCAGCGGAAGAAGGTGTGGTGGCAGCAGGGCCTGGGCGGGTCAAGCTCAGCCCGGCTGTACTTTCACACTCTGGACATTTTAACAGGTTGTCATCATGACAGGGCTGATTTGTAGCCACACTAAAGTTAGCTGGTAGGAGGGGCTTGGACAGCCCCATTGCCTTCTGATTTATGGAAGTGAACAAAACAAAAAAACAGTCTCTCTCTCTTTTTTTTACAACAATGGCCAGTCTGTGGAAGTGAACTAATTTAAAAGCTCATTCTCACTCCTGTCCTGCAGCCTCTACTATGAGACAGACACGTTTAGCCATCTTTCAGCATAGCATGGGACCAGGTCAACTCGACTCAACTTGTAAACTTGACTCAAAATGTAAATGTAAATTGTATCTCTGTGTACTACAGGTAAATAAAGGTTGTGAGTGAATGAACAAACTTCATTGGCACCTTTAGCTTCACTGAAGCAGGCTATAGTAGTCAGCAAAAGACAATTCTCTCTGACCAATCAGTGGTCTGGAGTGTTTACATAACCTCGCTACAGCTCGCTTGGAACCTCGACGGAGCAAGTCCAAAAAAAGTAACGCTGCTCCTCTCCTCTACGCAGCTTCTGTGCAGTGGAAAGCCCAAAAAAGCTAGTAGAGTAGAATCGAGTAGGTACTTTTTGGTGCGGTCGAAATGGGATATTAGAGCAGACCTGGGATCAGCAGTCCCTCTGATGTTACATTAACCACCACCAGAAGGACAAGCACCAGACAGACCCTGGAGCAGTGTTCAAATGCCTGAAAGGTTCATTCAGTAAGACTCCACCACCCCATGACTGCAAGCACACACACACACACACACATGCACACGCACACAACTTGACAGTAGCAGGGGTAAAATCCAAGCTTTGATAGACTACCCTGAGTGGAGGTTTAACCCTCGCTTGCCCGGCCCTGGCCGCCTGCCTGCATGCCTGCCTGCCTACCTCTCTGGTGAAGAGCAGAGCGGTGTCGTAGTGCTCGGGGTGGCGCTGGCTGGCTGGGTTGAAGAGCTGCTGCCAGGCACAGAAGTTCCTGAGGGCCACGCCCGCGTTTCTGGAGAGCTGTGGCCCCGCCTCCTCGTCCTCCACCACCAGCATCTTCACCACCACCAGGCTGACAGAGTTCCTGAGACTGGGGTGCTTGTAGAGCTGGGTCGCCACCGACACCAGGGTCAGGACATAATGCTGCGGAGAGGAAACACACACACACACACACACACACACACACACGGTCAGGGCATAGCTCTGTGGAGAGGAAACACACACACACACACACACGGTCAGGGCATAGCTCTGTGGAGAGGAAACACACACACACGGTCAGGGCATAGCTCTGTGGAGAGCTACACACACACACACACGGTCAGGTCATAGCTCTGTGGAGAGGTGACACACACACACACACACACGGTCAGGGCATAGCTCTGTGGAGAGCTACACACACACACATACGGTCAGGGCATAGCTCTGTGGAGAAGTGACACACACACACACACGGTCAGGGCATAGCTCTGTGGAGAGGAAACACAGGTTCAGGACAGGAGGCTGCAGACAGGAGAGGTATCAGCCAGACAGCAGGTAAGCTTCAAAAGTCATCCTAGGTTCACCGAAGGTCAATGGAGGTGTGGTCTCAGTGCTACAGAGGGTTCTACTACCTCACTCCTGGTCATTAGAGCTGCTTGTGTTGTTGATTTGAAACTCCATTGGGGAGGATTGCTTTCCGAATGGATTTTCACCAACAGCTCATGAGAGTGTCTAATGTTTCTGTGGTCTTCATCCTCTAGCATGGTGTTGTTTGATGATGATGATGATGATGATGTTGATGATGAAGATGGTGAGGAGCCTGTATTGAGTCAGTCCAGATGAATGCGGAACAGAACATTGCTGACATGGCTATCTACTGTGTGACCTCAGTTCTATCCCTGGCTGTTATAGGTTGGCTGAGACCCCTCCCCCTCCTACACAGCGCTCTCTGAGAGGGGCTCCACCACCCTGACTGGTCAGACCCTTCTCAGGGCTGCTGAGAGAGGTAAGCTTGATCACCTCTGGACTACACCGTTTGGATATACACAAAGGAAACACGTTATCACATTTACTAATCTCTCAAAAATTACCCCATTTGACCATTGCACCTTTTCCAAACAAATATATCAATACAGTATCAATACAATTTCATTTCATTTTCATGCATTGCTTGCATTGCTACATGTAGTTCCTCCACACATTATATATATATATATATATATATATATATACGATAAATTAAGTCCTAGACTGAACTTTATTGCAAAGATACAACTTGCAAAATGTTTACCTACACAATAATGTCCATATTAATTATATCCCCCACAAAAGCCGCTATTCAAGATGCGTTAATATTTTCAAGATGTAAATAAATCTCACCTTTATCTCGTCTCCATAAAAACGCGTCATGGATGCATCTGCCACTACCAGTGTCTCTATGTAGCGCGGTGCAGATACGAAGCGTTTCCGCCGCGGTTCGCTCTGCGCGTCGTCCTCCCCCTGCGTAAAACTCTCCACATCAAGTTGTAGCCGACTCTCCTCACTCAGCTGATCAAAAAGAAACGGAGCATCACCCAGGTTTTCTTTTGACCTCCTTCTCTTGATGACATGTAACTGGTCGGTAGAGCCCTCTCGTCTCCCGGAGTCTAGCCGTTTGGGCTCGATCAGGTACTCGCTTCCCTCAGTTATGAACGACCCAATCATGCCATAACACAAACTGACAGAAACCACAGAGTTCTGGTTCTGGTCCACGGTACCCGAGTAAAAACAATCTCTCAGATGTCCGTCAGTCTCATCCGTCTGGTTGATCATCATGTGGACATCAACATCAAACGCAGGGGACTCTCCTTGGGCACCTGAACCGCTGCGTAAAATGCTGAGATCTTTTGCTGCGACGCGTTGTATTGTGAGTGAAGGAGATAGAAAGCTGGCATCCGGGACTAAGTTGAGGGTGAAATCTTTGCCAAATGCACTGAGCCTGAAGCTCGGCTGCTCCTCGCTTCTCTTCCAGAAACGACCTCTGCCTCTCCCGTCTATCCGGAGAAGGGTGATGTCCTCCGACTCGAAAGTTTTGGAGAGTGCCGTGTTGATTACACACAGTGTCAATAAAACAAAGCACCATGTTGGAAACATCTTCTGCAATGGAAATTGCACTCAGTATAAGTAGAAAATAAAAACAAATATAACTTTCAAGGGGATTCAAAATCTCCGTATTCAGTCTCACCCAGCAAGCGAGAGTCGTCTGATCAGTGTTCGACCAACTATCTCTCAGGCAACTTTGAAATAGAACATTAAACCGCTACTATTCTTATTTTCCAGTGCTGTATAGTCAGCCTTGGTCCAAAATGCTAGGTAGTTTCAACCTGCTTTCGTCCTTCTTACCTTCAGCCTATAACGGAAAAGCAGGAATACTGATCTACCGTCCTAGCACAAGCAGCACCGCGGAGGACGCGGGGCCGCGGGGGTATTTATACGCTCCGGTCTTCCCTGGACATAAGTGGTTTATTTTTTGATATCCCTCTTTGCTGGAAATTCTCCTCCCACTCGCACCTCACGAGAAACTCTGGATAAAACGGACCCAATGAGAATAGCCCGACCCCCACACCCTTCACCCCCCCCCCCCCCTCCCCACACACACCCTCTCAGAGACAGCTTGACAACCCTGGGCCTATTATTAACTCGGTGTACAAGGCGCATGCCGCGGCGGCAGCGGGACGTCCATAGTAGCCTACGCATAGTTGAAGGTCCTCAGGTCAGCTATTTCTGAGCGTCTGGTGAGTGACAGCTCTCCTCAGAATTGCACTGCAGGACAGCGGCTCTCTCTCTCTTCCTCGCCGGAGAGCACGGCCGTCAAGGTCCTGGTCAGTCAAATAAAGAACAGTGACCTAAAAGGCATCAACCAAACATTTTGTCATTGTTGCAATGCACTAAACGTAGCCAGTGCACAGAGCACCTTGAGATTAGCATAGCGTGGCTGAGGGGCATGAAGCTCTATGTGCATGTCATGTCCTTGTTGTAAAGCACGTTGAGCTGCATTTCAGTAAGGTGCTATAGCCTACAAATAAAGTGCATTATTATTATTATTATTATTATTATTATTATTTTAAGGGGAGGTCAAACTATGTAAAAACTGTAGGCTAATCCATTGTTGTATAGTGCATCGAAAGGCAACATATATTTTTTACATATATTGGATAGGGATTTGATATTTGATGTTTCACAACTATATGGCTTAACCTAGATGACTCAATCTAATGTGCACCTCGAGCTTCGGGCAGTTCGCCTGCCTGTTGATGAGGTGGTTTCATAGCCACCCTATTCACCCCCACTCTTCCACCGCCAGGGGGCGGTGTTGTATTACTAACTCCCCAAGAGCTCTCTCAGCCATGCGGGGAGCGCAAACAGGTGTCGCTCTCTATGGTCCCTCTTGTCTGCATCACTGTAGCCTAAAAAATAAGCCTATATGTTAGATAGACATTTGGCCAATGCCAATTGGCAATGACACTTATAGTGTTTTTCAATACTATAATAGGGTAAGCCTATTCATAGAGTGTGTGTGAGAGAGAGAGAGAGAGAGAGAGAGAGAGAGAGAGAGAGAGAGAGAGAGAGAGAGAGAGAGTAGGCTAGGCCTAGCTCGTCTAAAAACGGAGTGTCATATTAATAGACCTAGTCACCTTAAACTGATCATTTGATAAAGAAAAGAAATACTATAATGTTCCATACTTAATAACAGTGCAAGGGTACCTTGTTTCTGGCGATTAAATTGAGTCCCGTCAGTCAGAGGCGGTTTTGGGTGCAGGGAGCTTCACTCCCAACAAGTGGGCGGAGACGCCCCAGCTCGTGCCACATGCTGAGTAGCAACAATAATATTTGCAGAGCTACAAGTGGCCGCAGTCCCGTAGCCCACGGCGAGAGGCACGGCCAATGAGCCTGTCCCGGACCCTCCCCGCAGCCACTGATAACAATGCTCAGTGTTTATACACGAGCCTTGAACTCACAGAGCTCAGAGAAGCGGCTGGCCGTGGCGGAGTGGTGCAGGATGGGAGACGGTCGTAACCCCCGGTCCTCCGTCCTGTGAGGACGCACGAGTGTGGTTCTGTGACGTATAGTGCGCTGGACTGTCAATCGCATGCAGACGCACCAAGATCTGTGATTTGTAGACAGGGATTATTGGCCGCGCTTGGAGTGAAGATGGCTGTGTTAATCAGATCCTTGTTTATTCTAATATTGGTTCTATTGTCTGCAGAGTTAAACTATTGTATGGAGGTAGATTTATGCGTACCTGTTCGAGTGGATCATCAGCAATCTGGAAAGCATCCGAGTCGACGGGAGGAGAAGATCAATGACCGCGTAATGATGTTTAGGATCAGCGCTTTCCGGCAGGAGTTTTACCTGAACCTAACACATGATTCTAATTTCCTGGCGCCTAGCATCGCCTCAGAGAGCGGCTCCTCACCTCACTCCCCCGCGTCCTCGGAGCTGCGGCGCTGCTTCTACTCCGGTCACGTTAACGCGGACCGGGACTCCTACGTAGCACTCAGTCTCTGTAAGGGTCTCCGGGGCGCGTTCTCCTACCGGGGCATGGAGTACTTCATCAGCCAGGTAGGGAGTGAGGGTTCACAGAGATTTACAACCCGTTTTGAACGAACTCACGTCATTCGCCGCAGAGGACGTTCTGATTCCGGCAATCCCAGCAGCAGGTGCGGAGTGGAACCAGGTTCCAACCTGAACATC
>NC_140234.1:36956739-37004239 GCF_949987555.1 Borostomias antarcticus | reverse complement strand
TCAACAAGGCCTCCGATTGGTCATCTTTTTCAAAAGAACCTGCCCCTCCCTCCTGTCAATCATGATGTAGTCCCTCCCTCCAAACATGACTGGTAGGTGTGGCGAGATAGAGACCCTGATTGGTCAATACATTTGGGCGCGGTGCATTCTTTGAATCCAAAACACAGTAGGCAGCGGTAAACATGGAGATCCAAGTTTATTCTCAGAGCACTTCTGGTACTGATAGATTAAAGGATATTATGCCAATTTTACCAAATAAAGCCAAAAGCAAACTACCTATCCCACCTTTAATAACTGTAGAACCATCTGTGTACAGTACTTGTGGTGCCGTGGCGCTGCTGGGCCCCATCCCTTCAGCTGGAACACAGCTGGAATGCTGTAATGTTGATGACAGTGTGAATAATCTGGATAATCTGGCCTCAGACCTCTACGACGCCTCATGCGTGTGCGTCATTATCACCCATGCTAATGGCCTTAGATGTGGTCAAGATGAGAGAGGGGGAAGAGGAGAGAGAGAAGAGACAAGGAGAAAGGGAGGAAAGAGAGAAGGAAGAGAACAAAGGAACAGACAGAGCTGTAAGAGGAAACATAAGAGAGAGAGAGACCAGAGTACAGAGGAGGAGGTGAAGACGGTTGACCTCTCTCTTCCGCGCCTCCTTTGATTGAATTATGTGGTTGCCTCCCAGGCCACGGTCCAGCAGACACAGAGAGCCTTTCAGCTCAGCCCGGCGTTACTCATCACACTAAAAGGGACAGCTGCTGTCCAGTGCTGTCCATCACCAGCGTTGGGCCATGGACGGCTGAGGACAGGCTGGGTGAGGGGAGCTGTGGGGCTGGACTGAGACAGGCTGGGTTAGGGAGGGCTGGACACAGAGACAGGCTGGGTTAGGGAGGGCTGGACGCAGAGACAGGCTGGGTTAGGGAGGACTGGACACAGAGACAGGCTGGGTTAGGGAGGGCTGGACACAGAGACAGGCTGGGTTAGGGAGGGCTGGACACAGAGACAGGCTGGGTTAGGGAGGACTGGACACAGAGACAGGCTGGGTTAGGGAGGACTGGACACAGAGACAGGCTGGGTTAGGGAGGACTGGACACAGAGACAGGCTGGGTTAGGGAGGACTGGACACAGAGACTGGCTGGACTCCAGAGCAGATGTGAAAGTGCTTCCAGATGTGAGCGTTGCGGAGGCAGGCTTCAGTTTACTGTGCCCACATACATGATGTCATCACACGCTCTCCCTTCGCAGCCATCCTCCTACGCTCCGCCCCTGGTGATGTCATCTACAGTAGGATTCTGTACAGAGCTGTGTACCAGGGGAACTGCATCCTGGGAGCTCATTCACCTGCTGCGCCTGCTGTGTATTATAGATCCCAGCTGCTGGCCGCTCACCAAGCCTAGCGCCAAACCCACCTCTGACTGCATGCCAGTGTTTATATACTCAGAGTTCAGCTGTCAACAGCTTTGCCTCCCCTAAATCCTTCTAATGTAGTAGTTACATTGTTATTACCTAGCCAGACCGTTGAGAGGTATCTTTCCTTTACTCAAATGGATGGATAGGAAGTGTTTTTAGTTGAAAGCCAGTTGGAAGCCAGTTACTTTACTTTATTACACAGTTGATAAAAATGCACGCAATACTACACACTACACAGCATAAAAACAACGAACAAAGTTAAAAAATACAATTTACTGTATGAAACAGAAGCAGGCACTCAACAATAAAAGTAGTAAAAGCAAATAAAACAAAATTAAAAGTCAAATAAAACCAATAGGAATTACAAGCATCTTATAAAAACGCCAGCCCATACAAGTGGGTTTGTAAAAGTTTTTAATAATGGGGTTCTGATTCAGCCGACCTGATAGTGAGGGGGAGGGGATCTCATAATGTTGGAGATAAAACAATAACTGTGCCCCTTTGTTTTGAGCCTGGCCCGACAGTGGGTCACTTAAGAGCAGTTGGTCTGAAGATCTGAGTAATCTTGGTGCAGACTTTGAAGATCTGAGTAATCTTGGTGCAGAGTATTGAAGATCTGAGTAATCTTGGTGCAGAGTATTGTGCTAAATGTTCAGAAATATAAGAGGGTGTCAAGACATGGAGGGCTTTGAATGTGATCAGGAGGATCTTGAACTGAGCTCTGAAGCATACAGGAAGCCAGAATGGGGGTAATATGCTCTCTTCATGTAGTGTTTGTCAAAAGCCTGATTGGCTGGCCCTGTGGTGTCCAATCCAATCAGGGCACGTGTTCAACATGCCGCATGACAACGTGCGAGCGTGTGAGGAGGCGTTCGGGAAGCTGAAGGACGATCACATGATGTCTCCCACGCTGATCCAGATCAACCGCCACCGGCCCTGGTCCGTCTGCAGCGCCGCCATCATCACCGACTTCCTGGACCGCGGACACGGTCAGTCACTCGTCCCGTCCACCTGCCGCGCCGTCTCCGCTTCCTGTTACATCTGCTTTACAGTTAAAGTTGTCCTGATTTCTTACTGGGAAACTAGCAGTGTCTAACCTGCTACTGTAGGACAACTCCACAGCTTTTCACGTTTGTTGTGCTCGTGTGCATGACAATAAAACTTTTATCCTGTATTTCTTTTTTTTTTTACGATTGGGAGTAGAGCTGAGTGGTGACTGTGTCCAATCGGCCGAGGTCCAGTGACTGAGGGCCAGCTGCTGAAAATCTCTCTCTGTGGCTCCTCCCACCAGGGGACTGCCTGCTGGACCAGCCTGAGAGGCAGCTGTCCCTCCCAGACATCCTTCCTGGCAGCAGCTACAGCCTGCCCCGGCAGTGTGAGCTGGCGTTCGGCGCCGGGTCCAGGCCCTGCCCCTACATGCAGCCCTGCTCTAAGCTGTGGTGTACGGGCCAGGCCCGCGGCCAGCTGGTCTGCCAGACCAGACACTTCCCCTGGGCAGACGGCACCAGCTGTGGGGGGGGGCGGGTCTGCTACCGGGGGAGCTGCACACACAGGAACAGCACCACACACACCAAGGTGAGGATGGTCATGCTAACCATGACCCTTACCCTAATCTTAACCCTTACTGCAGTTCGGTCATAAACGACATATGTGAGACCCATTACTAGAAGAGTGTGTGTGTATGTGTGTGTGTGTGTGTGTGTGTGTGTGTGTGTGTGTGTGTGCGTGTGTGTGTATGTGTGTGTCTGTGTGCGTGCGTGCGTGTGTGTGTGTGTGTGCGTGTGTGTGTGTGTGTCTGGCAGGTGGACGGACGCTGGGGGAATTGGGGTGGGTTCGGTCCATGTTCCAGAACCTGCGGAGGAGGAGTCCAGCTGGTCCGCAGGGAGTGTGACCACCCGGTACCAGAACATGGAGGAAAGTTCTGCCAAGGCCTCCGGGTCCGGTACCGATCCTGCAACTTGCAACCCTGCCTCGCACACACAGGTACTGACCACTGGCTCTACACACACACACACACACACACACACACACCTGCTGTACCTAGCCTACCTCACACACAGATACTGACCACCAGTTTTACACACACACCTACCCTACCGAGCCTGCCTCACACACAGATACTGACCACCGGCTCTACACACACACACACACACACCTGCTCTACCAAGCCTGCCTCACACACAGATACTGACCACCGGCCAGCTTAAACACCTGCTCTGCCTAGCCTACCTTACAAGGTTTGGACCACCTCACTCCCAACCGTCCTCCCCTCTCTCCCTCCAGGTAAAACCTTCCGTGAGGAGCAGTGTGAGGCCTTCAACGGCCTCAGCCTCAACACCAATCGTCTCAGCAGCTCTGTGGTGTGGGTGCCCAAGTTCTCTGGCATCGCCCCCAAAGACAGCTGCAAGCTCATCTGCCGTGCCAACGGGACCGGATACTTCTACATCCTGGCTCCCAAGGTGCGCTGCCTCTCCAGAACCGGGTCCAAACACATCGAACTGGGTCCAAACATACCAAACTGGGTCCAAATACACCGAACTGGGTCCAAACACACCGAACTGGATCCAAACATACCGAACTGAGTCCAAACACACCGAACTGGGTCCAAACACACCGAACTGGGTCCAAACATACCGAACTGGGTCCAAACATACCAAACTGGGTCCAAACACACAAAACTGGGTCCAAACACACCGAACTGGGTCCAAACATACCGAACTGGGTCCAAACATACCGAACTGGGTCCAAACACACCGAAGTGGATCCAAACATACCGAACTGAGTCCAAACACACCGAACTGGGTCCAAACACACCGAACTGGGTCCAAACACACCAAACTGGGTCCAAACATACCGAACTGGGTCCAAACATGCCAAACTGGGTCTGCCGAACTGGGTCCAAACATACCAAACTGGGTCCAAACATACCAAAATGGGTCTACCGAACTGGGTCCAAACATACCGAACTGGGTCCAAACACACCGAACTGGGTCCAAACATACAGAACTGGGTCCAAACATACTGTGCTCTAGAGTTCTGAGACCGACCATCAAGGAGATGGAGAGAGAGAGAGGGAGAGAGAGAGAGAGAGAGGGAGAGAGCAGAGCTGCAGCTCACACCAACCCGGAGATGGAGGGAGGGAGGAGAGAGAGGAAGGGAAGATGGAAAACAGTAGGTAACAGCGGTAGGATATGGGACAGTGTTTACGCTAGCGGCTTGTGGCATCAATAACAGCCAGACCTTTGATCCCCCTTCCCGTTTGTTTGCTTCTCCTCTGAAGTGGAAAAGCTCTGATGCATAGAGAACGTTTACTCTCAGTCAATCTGGCGTGGTTAACCTCCCCTCACACTACCCTCACCCTCCCCTCACCCTACCCTCACCCCAACGTCTCCCTCTCTTCTCCACCCCTCTCCTTTACTCTCCCCTTCTCCTCCTCTCTTCTTCTCTATTTCCCTCTCCCCTTCTCCTCCCTCCCTCTACTCCTCCCTCGTCCCTCTCGTGCCTGTCTAACCTGCCCCCCCCCCAGGTGGTGGACGGGACCCCCTGCTCCCCCGACACCTCGGCGGTGTGTGTCCAGGGGCGCTGCGTCAAGGCGGGCTGCGACGGCAGGATCAGCTCCAGCAAAATGTTTGACAAGTGCGGCGTGTGTGGAGGAGACAACCGGAGCTGCAGGAGGATCACCGGCATGTTCACCAGGCCCATGTAGGTGATCTTCATGAGCATATATACAGTACTAACATTACCAGGCCCATGTAGGTGATCTTCATGAGCATATATACAGTATAGACTTACATTACCAGGCCCATGTAGGTGATCTTCATGAGCATATATACAGTATAGACTAACATTACCAGGCCCATGTAGGTGACCACCTCTGCTGATATAGTATTAAAAGCCTTTCCCTGGTACCATACAGGAATCAGCTTCATGGTGTCATTGTCTCTGTTGTCTGTCTGACTTGTTTCTCAGTGTAAAGCATCCTTAGGTTTTTTAAAAAGCGGTCAATGTATTTTACTATTATTATTATTATTGTTGTTGTTGTTGTTGTTATCGCTGACATCACTAGGCTCCAGGTCCGGCTCTGCTGTTGTTTTCTTTGCTTTTCTATAACTGGGATCCACCAATGACGTCCTTAACCCTCCCCACCCCCTCCACCCCCCCGCCCTCCCCAGACATGGCTACAACTTGGTTGTGCAGCTGCCGGTGGGCGCCTCCAACATCGACATACGTCAGCGCGGCTACCGGGGACTGGCCAACGACGACAACTACCTGGCCGTGCGCGATGGCCGCGGGCGCTACCTGCTGAACGGGAACTACGTGGTGTCGGCGGCGGAGAAGGACCTGCTGGTGAGGGGCAGCCTGCTGCGCTACAGCGGAACCTCCTCGTCTCTGGAGACGCTGCGCTCCACGCGCCCCCTGGTGGAGGCGCTCACCGTGGAGGTGCTGTCTGTGGGGAAGATGACACCCCCTCGCATACGCTACTCCTTCTACCTGGAGAAGAGCAAAGAGGAGAGGAGCAAGGAGGAGAGGAGTAAGGAGGAGAGGAGCAAAGAGGAGAAGAGCAAGGAAGAGAGGAGCAAAGTGGAGAAGAGCAAGGAGGAGAGGAGCAAGGAGAGGAGCAAAGAGGAGAAGAGCAAGGAGGAGAAGAGCAAGGAGGAGAAGAGCAAGGAGAGGAGCAAAGAGGAGAAGAGCAAGGAGGAGAGGAGCAAAGAGGAGAGGAGTAAGGAGGAGAGGAGCAAAGAGGAGAAGAGCAAGGAGGAGAAAAGCAAGGAGGAGAAGAGCAAGGAGAGGAGCAAAGAGGAGAAGAGCAAGGAGGAGAGGAGCAAAGAGGAGAGGAGTAAGGAGGAGAGGAGCAAAGAGGAGAGGAGTAAGGAGGAGAAGAGCAAAGAGGAGAGGAGCAAGGAGGAGAAGAGCAAAGAGGAGAGGAGCAAGGAGGAGAAGAGCAGAGAGGAGAAGAGCAAGGAGGAGAGGAGCAAGGAGGAGAGGAGAAAGGAGGAGAAGAGCAAGGAGGAGAAGAGCCACAACAGCATTCTGATGGACAGTAACCAGGTGGAGGGGAAGAAGAGGGGGATGGATCGGAGGGAGGTGGGTCGCTGGGTGGCGGGGGGGTGGGAGGCGTGCTCTGTGAGCTGTGGCAGCGGCATGCAGCGCCGGGTCGTGCAGTGCCAGGGCCCAGACAGGGGCGCGGCCTCGGACTGTGAGCTCCCCCAGAGGCCCCCAGCCAGCAGGGAGTGTGGGGACCCCTGCCCCCTCTGGGAGGCGGGACCCTGGTCACACTGCTCCAAGACCTGTGGGCGGGGCTTCAAACGGCGGCTTCTGCGCTGCGTGACTCAGACCCGGCTGAACTTACCCAGAGAGCACTGCTCTGGCAAGAGGAAGCCCCAGGAGCTGGACCTGTGCAGCCTCAGAGCTTGCTAGAACCCTGAGGACCCGGAGCTGGACCTTGTTAGATGCCTGAGACTGAGAGACTGTTGTGTGGACATGCGTGTGTGTTGGAGCTCTGCTGACCCTGCCTGCTCACCTCTCTCACTGACCTTCCTGGACAAATACCAAGACAGTGCTGAAGTATTTCTACAAATGACATTTTCATTTCAGAGAGGGTCACATGCTGATTAAATGTCTTGCAGGACGGTTTATCTCCCAGAATGAGTCAGCTCAGCCTGTTCTTCATGCGATGGCCTCACCAGCTGTGATTGCCTGTGGCTGTCTGGCCCTGTGCTGTGATTGGTGTATGATACTGCAGGGAGTTTGCTATGAGGAAATGATGTTTGAAATCCAAAAGGGTATGACAGAGGAACATTGTGTTGGACAACTGTTGGCTTATACAGTACAGTAGTCTACCTCCAGCAGGGCAACACACACACACACACACAAACAGACACATGCACATACAGTACACTTGGAAAAACACAACACGAAGTCTGTGCTGATCTGAGTTTGGGTCAAGTCATTGTCGTACAACAAGCGGTTCAATCAATGAATCAATCACTGGATGTTCTATTGGGAAATGTTTATTTTGTCAGCATTTAAATGAATTATTCACTTGTAAGTCATCATTCCCTTGTCATTGATAGATATGACCAGTCTGAGTGAAATGTGAAGTGCAGTACTGACCACTATCTGTTAGATCCAGACCTGCCGGGTCGGTGCACTAGATTCAGATTATATATTTTTGTATGTAGCCTACTAGTATTGTTGATAGCTTTCATATTAGGCATTGAATAAGTTACTATGTCTATATTTCATGTGAAAAAATTGTACCAAGTTCTTGATGAATATCCTACACACTTGAAAAGAGACTTTGACAGCATTATCAAATCAGTCATGAATTTGATTTATTAGTGAGGCTGGGGTTATTTTGACCAATAAAAGAAAAGCATGCTTTCTTGTGGAAAAAAAGAAGTTGTAGTAAACCATGAACATATATTGTATGAGTACAGTATCTGTAATTACTAACATTATGTATCATAGTTGTATATGGCTACTAGTGTAACTGTATTTGTAACCGCTCGGTTTTTCATTCCTGTGCTGAAGAGATGTGACTGTAGAGCCTGCGAATCCCATTCCTGTGTGCGTTCCCCTGCATGCTGGTCTGAGTCTTGGCTGTGGCTCCTCCACCTCCCTGGGATTCAAGAGTCTGAAGACGTGCATCATCCTGTAATCCAGGTCATTCAGAACGGAGCCGGGCACCATTTTGCATTTAAAAAAAAAAAAATCCTTAATGGTTTTCTGTCGACCCTAAGCTGAGACAAGATGATGAGCCTTTTTCAGCTGCTGGGACTCTGTTGTGAGGTTCACCAGTAGTGAAGTTTCTCTCTCTACCCCCCCCCCCCCTACCCAACAACACACACACACACACACACACACACTACCCTGAGCTGCTCAGGGCTGCCAGTCGGTGGTAGGATGTTACATACACACATGGGAACATGAGGTTGCAGGTTGCTGGGCTCTGTGCTCCAGGTGGACTGACTACACGCAGATGTGACCTGAACCTCAGAGTATCTCTTCCCAGCATGCAGCAGATGTCTCCTTCTAGAGTTGGTTGTTGTCTGCTACTCTGGTTCTGCACAGTCTGGTAGCTATCGGTATGTACTGTACAGCTCAAGACTCATTAATCAGCAGTGTGTATACTGTGCATACAGTACATTCATACATAACATAAATATGGCTTGTGCTCATTACACAGTTGTTTCGTGTGCTTTAAACATAAAAAATGTGAGTGTATTATAACAAGGATGTTTACTTAGTTTTGTCAAACCAACTTGATATTATTAGTTGACAACCCTCCCCACACCCGCCCTGGATGGTCATATTAACACACACATACACACACTTTCTGCTGATTCAGACGCTGTGGCTCTAAGGGTTAATGTGCTGGATTCCATAGTGGCCCAGAATTGGGTTCTACAGGGGCAGGGCTGTAGAGTTAACCCTGCTAAGCACTGATACTACGTCCAGCAGGGCAGAGCAGCGTGGCAGGGGTCAGGAGCTCAGAGGGACGTGCGCTCCAGAGTATCTCTGATTTGCACCACTGATATACGCCCCCCCCCCCCCCCCCAGGCCAGGATAGAGGACAACACACTCACATTCACACACGCTTTCTGCTGATTCAGAGGCTGCGGCTCTGTTGTAATCACAGTCCTGTGCTGACTACCCAGCCCCCAGCCCAGTCTAGCCCAGTCCAGCCCCAACCCCAGCCTAGCCCAGCCCAGTTCAGCCCCAACCCCAATCTAGCCCAGCCCCCAAACCAGTCTAGCCCAGTCCAGCCTCAACCCCAGTCCAGCCCCCAGCCCAGTCCAGCCCCAACCCCAGTCTAGCCCAGTCCAGCCCAGTCTGGCCCCAACCCCAGCCTAGCCCAGCCCAGTCCAGCCACCAGCCCAGCCTAGCCCAGCCCAATCCAGCCCCGCCCCAGCCCTCATACAGCTGACCCAGTAATCCACCTCTATTGTCTGAGGGAGTAGGCGGCCTCCCTCATCCTGCTAGTCACACCCTGCACATCAGATCCTTCTACACGCTCCACGTACAAACTTCACTTCACAACCAGCCAGCACTGACACCAAACATCCCACCAACTCTAAGACTAACCAAACAACCATCCGACACTAACACTAGCCAAACATCCAACCAACACTAACTAAATGACCAACCAATGATCAACCACAGACACTCCTACCTTGGTTTTACCTGTCCTTACCCTGATATGCAGACCATATAATACTGTAGGTGTACTGTATGTCATTAAACAATAAACATAAACACCATTGCTATAAAATATTATTAGAGAATAAAATAGTTACAGAAAAGCCAAACTGAAATCCCCCTCACATACAGTACAGTATGAATGTAACTGTTCCATGTGTCCATGTCCCCAGTCTGCGGTCTGTCCATGTCCCCAGTCTGCGGTCTGACATGGTGTCCCCAGTCTGCGGGCTGGCATGGTGTCCCCAGTCTGGCATGGTGTCCCCAGTCTGCGGTCTGACATGGTGTCCCCAGTCTGCGGGCTGGCATGGTGTCCCCAGTCTGGCATGGTGTCCCCAGTCTGCGGTCTGACATGGTGTCCCCAGTCTGCGGTCTGGCATGGTGTCCCCAGCCTGTGGTCTGGCATGGTGTCCCCAGTCTGCGGGCTGACATGGTGTCCCCAGTCTGCGATCTGTCCATGTCCCCAGTCTGCGGGCTGGCATGGTGTCCCCAGTCTGCAGTCTGTCCATGTCCCCAGTCTGCGGTCTGGCATGGTGTCCCCAGACTGCAATCTGTCCATGTCCCCAGTCTGCGGGCTGGCATGGTGTCCCCAGTCTGCGATCTGTCCATGTCCCCAGTCTGCGGGCTGGCATGGTGTCCCCAGCCTGCGGGCTGGCATGGTAAACTGTGTGAAGTGCTGCTCCTAAGTTTCCAGTGTTCAAACCCTCCAACTCTGTAAAGATGTATAAACTTAATAGAGTGTGAAATAGTGGAATCCTAAAACCAACAGTGTAGGAAAATCAGTCTGTGAATGTAATTGTATCAAGAATATCCCATGTTGGTGAATGTCAGCATTAAGAGCCAGGTGTCAGCTAACTCTGTCCATTACAAGAAATGTAACCATTAGTGGAATCTTAAAACCCACTACTGTATGTGGGGTTACAGAGCCAGCAGCACACATAAGCCCATTCTGTGGTAAACTGTCCAAAACCAAACAGCTTCTTTGCATCTTGTTTTATTGTCCATCGAATGGTCAGAGCAGTGGATCAGGGAATATGGGAGTTGTGTTTTTCCTTGGAAAAGACAGTTTCCTTGGAAAGACAGTTGAGAGGTTCTGGATAATTCTAATCCCTTCAGATTCCTGGTCCATGCCTGTTTCTATAGCATTCTGAATGCAGAGGCTCTATTTAACCAGGACTTGGCTTCATCTGTCTACCAGGACCCCCCACCCACCCCCACCCCCCAGGGGCCACCCCAGGGCCTGCCCCTCACAGTGGAGGGCCAACACAGAGATGTGTGGGGGATAAACCCAGTTAGAAATCACATTAACTGCTTCCCACACCAGAGCAGGGCTGCTCCATACACCCTGTCAGAGGGAGTAACCCCCCTCCACACACACACTCACACTCACACACACACACACACACACACACACACACACACACACACACACACACACCCTGTGGGATGCCTGCAGGCCTATTCACCCTCCTCTCACATGGCCAACTTCCTCTGGGGGTTAATGTGCTGTTGTCCTTGGGAACCATTGTGGTCCAGGGTTGGCTTCTACAGGGGCAGGGCTGTAGATCTCTGGCCCTGTGAATCACGATGACGAGCGTGGCAGGGCTGGACCTGCGCAGAGGAACATGTGGTCCAGATATGTGACAATCCCTCTGATATGTAGTCTACCACTGATATAAACCAGTATGGTACAGTATATATGTTTTTTTCCACATTACACCATGTTCAGTCACAGCTCTGAGGTTCAGCAGTATCAGGTTTTCAACTTGTTTAAAGGACCGCGGACTGTGTGAATTAAAATATCAAGTTACTGTTGGGAGTGAAAATATACTCTATAGATTTGATTTATTTGGATTTTTGTCACGTCCATTCTAGTAACACTTCACCTGTACCAAAACTACATAATTTGTACCAGATGAACAAATCCCAGCCCAAGAATAGCAACATAACTCAACACTTCACTATGAGTCAATTATTATTGTTATTATTTTATGAACCATTACAACTGAAACCATCTGAGGGTGCCCCAGAGTTCCAGCTGTGGACTTTAGAACCATTGTTACCTAGCAATGAGGAGAGGGGCCACCTGGACATTCTAAAGTCACGCCTGATGACAGCCCAGAGTGCTCTTTAAGGGAATAGTGAAAATGGGTTGAGAGGAGAGATGGAGATGTTTTCCATCCTGAGGGATTTTTAATAGGCCAGCCATGCTGCTAATACGAGACTAATGGACAAAGGGAGGCCGAGGGGACACGATCACCGTAGATAAATGACCTCCTCGTCCATCAGCGCTGGCGTCCTCTCCTCTCCTTCTACAGTGTTTACAGCAGCAGCAGGACTAATAAGGACAGAATGCTCTCTGGGTCCATCACATCAAAGGTGGGTTCTCAGACGGCTGTACCTACAGTAAGACTCCTTAGGAGCCATGTACTCTACGCCGCTTGGAACAAGCTAAGGGGAAAAGACTGCTTCCTCTACGTCAGCTTTAAACTGTCGCTTGCTTACAAGACTCCAGCGTTTAACTGCTAGTTAGGGGTTTATAGGAGGTATAAATGGGGGCTTAGAGCACCACCATGGTAGATGGGCTGCAGTTTAGTTGTGATTTATTTATTCGTTGATCGGAGCCCTCAGAGGCGGATACGGGGTGGCGGGTGTGCAGGCATGCAGGCGGAGATCAAAGGGGACATGAACAACCTCGGCGCCTGTGTGACCCAGCCACCATCTTGACTGAGGTCACAGAGGAGGAAGCTTGGATGAGCCTCAAGGTTGTGGTTGAACCATCCGGAGGGCCCATAAATCACTGGGACGTTGACGAGGGGGATTCTGATGACGTCCTCCTCTGGCTGCCGTGTGTCGTCCTCCTGCAGACCTCGGGGGGATGTTCACATGCTGACTCCTCGTCTCCACATGTGGACCTGTCATGACTGGGGAACATCTGACAGCCTGAGCAGCTACTCCTGACCTACTGTATCGCTACAGTACGCTCTGTCAGTCTTTTCTTCGGTATCACTGCAGAGGATCTGTCCGTCTCTCAGGAAATATCGGTATTCATCAGCGGTCCTGACAGAGACTGTAAACAGCAGCTAGCTGTGAGTGAGTGACCTCCAGAGAGGCTGGCTCTGTCCCAGAGGGAGAACTGCTCAGCGCCGCCGCGGGGAAGCAGCTCTGGACCGCTGTGAACTGCAGCTCAGCGATCTAGATGACAAACCTGCTGCCCCTCCACCAGGCTCTCTCTGGCTGTCCCCACAGCAGCCTCAGCAGCCCAGCCTGAACTGGGCTAAAGTGACCTCAGGGGCTCAGGGACCTGGGGCTGGGGCTGGGGCTGGGCTGGGCTGGGCTGGGACTGGGACTGGGACTGGGACTGGGACTGGGACTGGGACTGGGACTGGGACTGGGACTGGGACTGGGACTGGGACTGGAGCTGGAGCTAGAGCTAGGGCTGGAGCTGGAGCTGGAGCTGGAGCTGGAGCTAAAGCTAGACCTGAAGGTCAAGAAGCTGGGGCTGGAGTCGGGCCTAAGGCCGGGGCTGGGGCTGGAGTCGAGCCTAAGGCCGGGGCTGGGGCTGGAGTCGGGCCTAAGGCCGGGGCTGGGGCCTCAGAAGGCACACAGCCAGTCCAGACTTGAAGGTTAGAGCTCTGGAGCTTAGTAGTAATTCTGACAAACGTTCTGGAGAAATTCCACGAGTGTTTTGGTTTCACATTCTGATCCGCATCAGTTCAGTTGGCAGACAATCCAGGGTGTTACCTCTGAGAAAGGATTGCTGAGGAGGATATGCTCTTATACTACAGTATTACCACTCAGAAAGTGGATATGCTGTTCTAGTGTCGACATGTCTCAACAGCCCCCCCCCCGCCCATAAGGCACCTGTTGCCCTCCACCAATGACAAGATGAAGAGGATATTCTTCCTCAGTCATGTCTGTTCCCCTTCCCAGTAGAACAGACCCAGCAGACTATCTGAGAACAGCAGATTGGGATTTACTGCAGAGTTAAATGCCTTACACACCGCCTCTTGGAGCAGCTGACCAACCACAACTTGATTAGGGATTTTCCATGGTTTCAGTAGATTTGGGTTGCCATGGTGAGCAAGTTACAGTAGATTAAAACATACATAAGGGGCACGGATGTATCCTGAATATCTTGTATGTACTCTATCTTGCTGTAATGCAAGGCAGTGTGCCAGAGTAGGTGATCAATGGCTGTCTGAAGGCATGGCATCTACCTCTGTAGTGTGTGAACGGTACTGTAGATGTGAACGGTACTGTAGATGGACACTCCATTCAGTCTCGTACTATGCGAGACTGTGTGCAGAGAAGATCAGATGCAGCTGGTATCCAGAATTGCTCCAGAGATAGTCTGCCTGGGCTGGGAGCTGGTCTGCCTCAGTCTTGGGTTGGAGCTGGGCTGGGACCTGAGCTGGGAGCTGGTGTGCCTCAGTCCTGGGCTGGGACCTGAGCTTGGAGCTGGTCTGCCTCAGTCCTGGGTTGGAGCTGGGCTGGGATCTGAGCTGGGAGCTGGTCTGCCTCAGTCCTGGGCTGGGACCTGAGCTTGGAGCTGGTCTGCCTCAGTCCTGGGTTGGAGCTGGGCTGGGATCTGAGCTGGGAGCTGGTCTGCCTCAGTCCTGGGTTGGAGCTGGGCCGGGCCAGCCTGCCTGGACGGGCCTGAATGACTACAGCGTGTGATCCCTGCCTCTTAGGCTGCCAGCCAGCTGAACACATAGTCAATGGGAGCTCCGCTCACACGCAGAACGCTGCGCTATTTAACCGCTTGCTTACCCTCACACAACAAAGACGCCTGTTATCTTAAGTGGGATGGAATGGATGGATGGCAGGAGTCCACTGGGGCAGGATTGCCAAGGTCTTTGATCCTATAAACTGTCCTTCTTGGTGCTGCGCAATGGCATGTCCTCGTTTAGAAACAATACACACACACACACACACACAAGCACACAGAAGCACACCTACACAAATAAACACACAGAAATAAGGAGAAATTGAGAGATTGAGGGAAAATTTGAAAAATGAGTGGTGTTTCTCCCTGTAATCATCCTGTGGTGAGCCAGAGTGAGGCAACGTGGGTCTAATCACAGTGTTCTGTGGTTATTTAACACTTTCACACTGGGCTGGTTCCTCCAGGGCCCTGCTGAGCACACTGGGCTGGTTCCTCCAGGGCCCTGCTGAGCACACTGGGGGGGGGGGTAGAGGACTAGCACTCACCTCTAGTGTCCTGGTTCTCTTGACTGGCTCTCACCACTGGTGTCCTAGTTCTCTTGACTGGTTCTCATCACTGGTCTCCTGGTTATGTTGACTGGCTCTCTCACCTCTGGTGTCCTGGTTCTCTTGACTGGTGTCCTGGTTATGTTGACTGGTTGTCACCACTGGTGTCCTCGTACAGTTGACTTGTTTTCTATCACCTCTAGCATCTTCATTAACTGCTCTGTCTGTGGTTCCATTCCGGCCAATGTCAATGTCATTTTATTTATACAGCACCATTCATACAAATCAATGTACAGTAGCACATAGTGCTTTAAAAAAGAGATGCATAAAAAAGAGATGGATAAAAACAAATCATGTAAACACAGTGAGAAGAGGTTTAAAGAAACAATAACAGTAAAATAATTAAAACAATATAAAATACAATGAAAAATACAAAAACAGAATACAAATTAAGAATGCTTTAAGATATTAAAACAAGTAAAACTATGTGCAAGCAATGTTAAAATGGTATGTTTTAAGATCTTGCTTAAAAGTTACCATGGTCTCAGACATTCTCAGGTCCTCTGGCAGGGTGTTCCAAAGGCTGGGGGCATAAGAACTGAAGGCCGCCTCCCCATGCCTCTTAGTCTTGGCTCTAGGAACCATTCAAAGCTCAGTGCCAGAGGACCTGAGGGACCTACAGTACTAGGTGCATAGGCGATTTTACCCTCTGAGAGTAGGGGGGGCAACATAACATTTTGACGTGAGAAAAAAAAAAACAGTTCTGCCGTCTTGTCCCATCTATTTACAAAGAATACTGGTTGTGAATAGTATGCTAATAAGAAATCCGTATGACAATTCAATATGTACAACGCATCAAACTTCATCTAGACACCACGAGCATGTCAATATGACTTTATGACCGAGCACTAGGCCATACCCAACATCACAAAATCAAACTGCAACTGCCTGCTGGTGCTAGCTTCCTCGCCGATGGTGATGTTGCTAGTGCTAGTGCTAGCTCCGATAGCCTCTGGAGCACTTCTGCATTCAATTGCACCTGCTGCGGTGTCATTTCGAGTGGTAGCTTCTTCATTAGCATTGCCAGATTTTATTTTATTTTATGAAGAAGTGGTAAATTGTTTTTATAGCTCTTTTTTGCCATTGTGAGCAGGTTGGCTAGTTGTAGCTTGTTGAGCACTGAGCAGTACAGTCAGATCTAATTTGAGTTGTGCCATTAGTGGATTATGAATATATATATATTTTTAAAGGTAGCCTAGTTTAAGTAATAAATACACTTTTAAAATTAATGATGATCTAACACAAACTGGTACAAACCACAATTATGTATTTAATAATTGTGTTGCTTAGTAAAAAAAAAAATATATATATATATATATATCTTTTTTTTTTAAGAATCTGAGCAGAGTTGGGCTGTCCAATCAGGGGAGGCACTTGCCCCCCCTGCCCCCCCTATAAAATCGCCAATGACTAGGTGTATATTTTAAAAGCATGTCTGTATTTACAATAGGTGCTTGATTATGTATGGATTATTGACTAATAAAAGAATCTCAAAATCTATTCTAAAACTGACAGGTAACCAGTGCAGTGATTTTAAAACTGGCATGATGTGAGCCCTCCCTCTGGTCTTTGTAAGAGCACGTACTGCAGCATTTTGAATTAGTTACTGTAGAGTTGACTAACCGCTTTTTTGGAAGCCAGACAGGAGCGTGTTACAATAGTCTAACCTGCTAGTAATAAAAGCATGCATTAGTCTTTCAGTATCAGTCTGGGTGAGGAAAGGCTTCACCTCGGCCCAGTTTCTTAGGTGATAAGATGATGTCCTTGTCATATTCTTTATATGGGCCTCAAGGCTAAGATCGAGCATGACACCTAAGTTTCAGCAAGTTTCAGGACTAAGAGCCCAGCACGACACCTACGTTTCTTGCCTGGCATTTTGTATTCCGTGACAGTGTTTTTAAGTGCACCGATAGTTTCACCTTTTTCACCAATGATCAATACTTCAGTTTTGTCCTGGTTTAACTGGAGGAAGCTCTGTGACATCCATACATTTATGTCAGCAATCTATCAAACGGTCAATTAAGTTGTAGTCAAGGGGCATCACAGAAATGTAGAGCTGGGTGTCATCAGCATATGGTAACTAATGTTGTTGTGACGAATGTCGAAGTGTCCTTGAGCAAGACACCTAACCCCAAATTGCTCCCAATGAGCAGGTTAGCACCTTGCATGGCAGCTGCCGCCATTGGTGTGTGAATGTGTGTGTGAATGGGTGAATGAGAGGCCATTGTAAAGCGCTTTGAGTGCCGCTAAGGTGGAAAAGCGCTATATAAGTGTAGTCCATTTACCATTTACCATTTGTTCCTTCTCATGACATCGCGTACGGGTAACATGTACAGAGTGAAAAGTAATGGCCCTAGAATGGATCCTTGTGGGACCGCACATGTCATCTCAGTGTTTTTGAGCTGTGGTCACCAAGGGTGATGAAAAACTCTTGGCCAGTTAAATACGCCCTGAACCAGTCAAGGACTGGCCCAGAGAGGCCGACCCAGTTCTCAAGTCTTCTAACAAGGATATTATGATCTACCATGTCAAACGCTGCACTCAGGTCCAAGAGGACAAAGACAGAGAGCTTTTTTGAGTCTGCATTGATTCTGAGGTCGTTGACAACCTTGACAATATTTCTTAGGTGATAAAAGGAGGTCCTTGTCATATTCTTTATATGGGCCTCACAGCTAAGATCAGAGTCCAGCACAACAGTTTCTTGACTGGAATTCTCAATTAAGCTGAGTCTCTGTGTTATGATGCAGGCAAAAACCTGACTGAAAAGTTTCTACGATACAATTTGCAGCTAGCAAATCACTTAGCTGTTTGAATATAATTTTTTCAAGAATTTTACTTAAAAGGGGGAGGTTGGACATTGGTCTAAAATTACTGAGGACTGAGGAGTCTAAGTGGATTTATTCTTCAGAACTAGAAATACTAGAATTATTAAAAACTGTCAGATCGGAGTTGGTTACTTTGTTGAAAGTACCACTAGATCCATTTGTCTGCACTGAGTCAATAGGCTTGGGACCTAGAGGAGATGGATCGGTAGAATTTTGAACAGGATGTCAACGCCTGAGAGAAGAAGCCATGTTCTCTGAGAGCAAACTGGACCACAGTCGGTTTGGGTGGAGACAATTACATTTCAATAGACTTGGTCTCTCCCATAACAGGTCGAAGTTGGAGATGAAGGGGACTTCTAGGGAAGCGCAGTAGTCCTGTAGCCGAGTGTGAAGCCAGTCTACTCCCCCACTGCTATCTAGGCTGTTCTCTGGGCTGTCTACTAATCCATTGCTACAGTATCTACTGTTGGCCAGCCTCTCAGTCAGCCTGGTCTATGTTGCTGTTCTGACTCACTGACTGTGATTTAAACCCTCCGTGCAACAAGACTGTGTTGTTCAGCCAAGCTTCATTAGCTTGGAGAGTTAACACAAGTCTTGTTTTTGGTACTTTTGGTACAGTCTGCTTTTGATCTCTGAATGAAACAGGTCTGGCCCTTGTTGCTTAGTAAAATGATGTAATCTGAAGGTTTGAGTGTAAACTGAACCTGTGGGCTCACCATTACTGTGCTATTAAACTGTGTATGACATGTTGTTGGATATGTCAACATGGTGGTTTGGAGTGGAGGCGTCAGGTCTATGGTGTGGTCTGTGATCAGGCTTGTGGGTTGGTCTGTTGCCAGTAAAATGGTTTTGTTATGGGTGTTCCCATTCTGCTCACCATTCTGGTTTCAGTGTGACAACATCAGATGAAAGCAGGAGAAGAAGGAACATCTGAGACCGTGACATCTGAGTGATGGTACAGTAACACTGAAGACCTGACAGGGGTTCGGTAGTACAGAAGCGCTGACTTGAGGTTGGTAATCCTGGAGCTGACCAGAGGTAGGTACTGTTGTGCTGGATAGCTGACAGAGGGGTAGGTAGTACTGGAGAGCTGACAGGAGGTAGATAGTACTGGAGAGCTGATGGGGGATAGGTAGTATTGGAGACCTTACAGGGGGTAGGTAGTGCTGGAGAGCTGATGGGGGTAGGTAGTACTGGAGAGCTGATGGGGGGTAGGTAGTGCTGGAGAGCTGACAGAGGGGTAGGTGGTGCTGGAGAGCTGACAGAGGGGTAGTTAGTACTAGAGAGCTAATGAGGGGTAGGTAGTACTGGAGAGCTGATGGGGGGTAGGTAGTACTGGAGAGATGACAGGAGGTAGGTAGTACTGGAGAGCTGACAGAGGGGTAGGTAGTACTGGAGAGCTGACAGAGGGGTAGGTAGTACTGGAGAGCGGATGGGGGGTAGGTAGTACTGGAGAGCTGACAGAGGGTAGGTAGTACTGGAGAGCTGATGGGGGTAGGTAGTACTAGAGAGCTGACAGAGGGGTAGGTAGTACTAGAGAGCTGATGGAGGGTAGGTAGTACTAGAGAGCTGATGGAGGGTAGTTAGTACTAGAGAGCTGACTGGGGGTTGGAGACCTGACAGGGGGTAGGAGGGAGTGTAAAGTTTCACTGGAGGAGGGGAAGGGGATGATGTCACCACATTGTGCCGCTTGAAAACCAGTTCAGCCCATCCATCATCTGGTAGCCTTCAAACACTCCAGCTGCTACACATTGGATTGGTTATAGCCCAGCCTGTGTCAGAACAGACAGGTTCAGCCATCACAACATCCAAAACTTGAAATGGTGCTTGGAGAGCACAGACCTCTGCCCATTAATGCATTTTGTGGCTCGGCGCGCACGCATGTACGTGCGATCAGGACATCTTTGGTATTGCTGCATTCATTTGGTTGTGAGCTTTATGCCAGTCCAAACCCTGTGTCTCTGTGACCTTCTCATGACGAGATATGGCTGTTTCAATCCCCCCCATTGACATTGAACGGGGGGAATTTTTTGCTCCTGAGACGAAGTCCAAAAAATCAATGGAGGTGAATGGCCACCCGTGTTTCGGATCCACTCCAAAATTTAATGGGTTCTAAGTTGGACCATGCCACACACTTCCACAGAGTTTCATGAAAATCGGCCTGATAGTATCTGCGTAATCCTGCTAAACAACCAACCAACCAACCAACCAACACCCACCACCAAAAACGATGGCTACGCATTGTAATCCTAGTTCTATGAGTGGAGCGAAGCCCCACAGGCCTAGCTCCTATTCAGGGCTTGACTGACATTATATTCTACCGGCCAGGTGGCCGGTGGGCCGGTCTAATTCGAGCCTGTAGGCTATGAAAAAAATAAAAAATAAAAACAGCCCCCAAAAAATGGAAAGATGGCCCATTGGTTCATTTTCTATACTGACACTGGGCTGGCCCAATCACATGCTTAAACCCAACCCCCCTCCCTCTGCTAGGCTCAACCCTGACCCCGGCCCTCCCCCTGGCCTGATGGTCCAGGACATCCCAATGTCAAAATGGATAGAAAGCGCAAAGGGGGTGCCCCGAAAATCCGGGAAAATAAATTGAAAAAGTTGGCAGAGGATGCCTCGAAATGTGTCAAAATTATGGATATGTTCTACGACTGTGGGGCCATGGTCGTCCTGCAGAAATGCTACCGGCTGCAAGTACTAGCACTGCTGCTAGCAGTAACGTTAGTCAGCAACACCATGCGCCGTTAGTCGAGGACGATGCATCTGACATTAGCGACACACAGTCTGACGTTGGGTCAGTTGTGACAGTGGAGGTGGAGGATAGGATACAGCAGCTAAGCAGCTGTAGCTAACTAGCCAGGGCATTTGGGAGCTTGAGCGTCTGATGCAATTGACGTAGGCTAGGGATGATAGCCGCCAGAGTTTCCCCTACCAATGCTTTGCTCCCGCCCCCCCCCCAACGGGCCCCCCCGCCCCTCCTAAAAGACCCCAAAAGCCAGAAAATAGCAGACTTTTAGATCGCTAAAGTTTTTTCCCTAAGTCAATGTGTTTAACATAGCGAAAATTTGCATCACGGCTATTGGACATTTTCTGACTGGGAGTGAGAGATGATGAAATGAAAATATTTTATGTTGTAGCTAGCTACATAAGTAATGTAACCACAGCTTGGAGTCTGTATTCTGATGTTAGTAACTACAAATGTAGGGCATAGCCTTGAATCTGTGTTGTGGACTGTTAGTTAAATGGTAAATGGTAAATGGACTGCACTGATATAGCGCTTTTCCACCTTAGCGGCACTCAAAGCGCTTTGCAATGGCCTCTCATTCACCCATTCACACACACATTCACACACCAATGGCGGTAGCTGCCATGCAAGGTGCTAACCTGCTCACTGCTCAAGTATCACTGATAGACCCTCCGACCGCACCCTGGCTAGCAATGGTAAAATCTGTATTCTTCCAAGAGTCCATTAAGGAGACTGGTCCTGCTGTTTGTGATGGCCCTCTATAGGTAACCCTGTGTTTGTTTTCCAATCCGGACAATTCGGGACAGCTGCCCGGTTATCCTGTGCGGCCATAAAGGGCACTCCAGGCCACACGCTTGGGTGCTCCACCAGCACCATTATTCTGACTTTGTTTTGTTTGGTTATGCTACACCATACAACACCCTCTTCCCCATACATTTCACTGCATACACTCACCTACATGCCTGATACACTGATTTTCATACCCCATTAAATTATTGTTTAGTTTTCAGTTCTATACTTTATTCTATTAAATTCTTGATTATTTTACTTATATTCGGTGTGTGTCTCCCTTTTTGTTATGGCCATGAGCCTGGCCTCAGAGAGAACCTGAGGGGACACTTTGCGTTCTCTCTCGAAACGAAGAGATCCACCTCTTACCTGCCGAGAGAGCTGAGCCACAATCTGAAGATTTAGGCTCCACTCGTCTGGATGAGGCTCACCTCGAGACATCAAGTCTGCCCTGACGTTCTAACGGCCGGCAATGTGTCGCGTTGTCAGAGACCGGAGGTTGACATGAGCCCATCGTCACAGCATCACCGCCAGTCGGTGAAGTGTTGGTGACCGAATTCCCCTTTGCCAGTTGATGTAGGCTACTGTGGTCTGGTTGTTTGACCGCACCAGCACATTGCGCCCCTGTACCAGGTGGACAAAGTGGTGCAACACCGTCTCTAATTCTAGGAGGTAAATGTGGCGGCGTTCCCCAAGGGCCCACAAACCACCTGCGGCCTGGGACAGACATGTACCACCCCAGACATTTAGAGACGCATCTGTGAAAACGGCAACGTGAGCTGACACGCCTGGAACGCCGTGCATTATTATGTGCCGGTAGTCGAGGTCCGCTCCCAACGACCTTGATATCTGCACAAGTCTCACAGCATCTGGAGCCGTGCGAACCACCTCTGGGTGCGCCTCATGTGCAGCAGGCCCAGGGGCACCACCACATGGGTTGCTGCCATGAGGACCAGAAGGCGCATGATCGACAGAATACAGACCTTCAGAGAAGTACGGAAAATGCTGAGGCTCCTCTCCAGCGTTTCCCTCCTTGGATCGGACAGACATGCTCTCATGGTGCCTGTGTCCAGATTGATATCCAAGTAAACAATCTGATGGGCCGGCCACAGAGCACTCTTCTCCCAGTTGACTGCAAACCCCAGGTCGGTGAGATGCCACCACCGTGGCGGTGTGTGTCAGAGCCAACAAAGGCGACGGAGCCAGTACTAGCAGGTCGTCCAGGTACGCAAGGATCCTGATGCCCTGCCGGTGCAGCGGTCTCAACGCCGCCTCCACACAATTGGAAAAGGTTCTGGGAGCGAGTGCATATCCAAACGGGAGTCTGGTATGTTCTTACGGCACTCCCAGGAAGGCAAAACGCAAAAACTTGAAAAACTGACAGAGCTACAGCTTGATCGGAATGCAGTATCACCGTCTCCACCAGGCCCGCGAAGGGTGGAGGGGGGCAGCAAAACTGAATGGAATACCCCTCTGTTAGAATGCGCTGTAACACAGCTGTCCAGGAAGCACTTCTCCTGCCAGACTGTTAGGCGATCTGAAAGTGGCTGTGCCGGAGTTTGCGGCATCAGATCGAGGAACCTGCCGTAATTCAAGTTGGCCAAGTTCAGTCATCTCCGCTCTCCAGTCCGATTCCATGGAAGAGGGGATCTGCTCCTTGGCTAGCTGGCAGATGTAGATGGCTAGCATAGCAGCAGCAATGGCATAGCTCTTGTCGGCCAAGGATCGTCTTTTCCTTGGGGTCAGGCATCAGCGGCTTCCTGGCCGAACCCCAAGCGGAGTGCCGAGGAACGGCAGAATCTACGGCAGACTAGTCAGCGCCGGCTGGGGGTCCACGGGGGATGCCGCCGGCTCCACGGAGAGTCGCTGAGTAGTCATCTTCGGTTTTTCTCTTCTCAGTCGTCTTTGCGAGCTGAACATTTCAAAGGAGCAGTTGTGCACGCGAAGCCCGCTTATACAGTGGTGCACCAAACCTGGTAGGACACAGGTGCGTGTATGGGTTTTTTTCTTCAGTCAATTGTAGCTACAGCCCTGTGGGGCGGAGCTCCACGAAATAGAACAGTAGCTTTCACCTTGCACTGTTGCTGGGGCAAAGACCATTTGATCATGCTGTAGAACATAGAACATTAGAGCATCAGAGCATCTGAACAGTAGAACATCTGAACATAGTGTAGAACACCAGAACATTAGAACCGACAGGAGGGGGTCTGATATCTAATGCTAGATAAAGCTCATTAATCAACAGCTTTTCTACATTCTGCCTACGTTATGTCATCTATTGTACTGTACATATTTCAGCACCAGAATGCATTCTACAGTTTGAACAGGGCATGAAGACTTTGGGCTAAGTCTACCAAGCTCAGTTGAAACAGTTTGTCAGTGTTCCTCTTTAGAAACATCAGGACATTGAGTTTAGAGACAGCCTATGAGCCATGGCAAAAAATAAAAGTTTGCTTCATGTAAGCGTTTCTTATTTGAAGACTCCTCACTCCTGCAGCAAATAGAAAGGTGAAAGGAAAGGAGAACATGTTCTCCAACATGTTCTTCTGATCAGAGCTGAGAGAGACACAACAAAGAGAAAAACAAACAAAGCCGTAGTGACTTTGAAGGCAGGGCAGTGTTCCTCCCTCACTATTATGTCATGATAGACTTAGTCTGGTTAGGTCTTCAATAAACTCCAACAATGTTTACAATCATTTTGAACCACAACTGAGTAGAGCTGCCCTGGACTGTCCAATCCCAGAGACACTCAGACATGTGAGGGAGGGACCCGGGGTGGCTGTGTGGATCAGGTTACCCTCTCATCAGTCCAATATGCTCTGCAATGCATCACTGTCAGTCTGGCTCCAGCCTCAACCCGAAAAGTGTTGGAATCTGACACAAACCAATTCATCATGGCGTCTTGAAGGATTGTAGGCTGCTTAGTACAGGCATTTTCATCAATCAAATGCAGACAATGAATTGTTGAGGACAGAGCAAATGCTCTCTCCACAATGTTTTTGTCACATCTTGTGAGTCCTATAACTGCTGATAACCATCATCTATCAACACAGTAGAATGATGGAGCAGCGATCTGTGACCAGCCCAGTGAGTGTTAGCAAGGTCCATGCTGGTCTGGGACCAGGCCCAGGAGAGTGTTAGCCAGGTCCATGCTGGTCTGGGACCAGGCCCAGGAGAGTGTTAGCCAGGTCCATGCTGGTCTGGGACCAGGCCCAGGAGAGTAGGGGATGGGCTCCAGCAGGGGGGCAGACCTGGGGCCAGTATCACGACTGATGGTGTTGGTTGATAGCTAAAGCATTTTTAGAGTTAGATTGCTGTTAAAATTCCCTTCACAATCATTCAGAGCCTCTATCTACACCCCCCCTCTCTCTCTCTCTCTCTCTCTCTCTCTCTCTCACACACACACACACACACTCACTCACTTGCTCTCTCTCTCACCATCTCCCACCCTCACGTTCTCTCATGCACCCTCTCATCCTCTCTCCCTCTCACTGGCTCTTTCTATCACCCTCTCTCTCTCACTCATCCGCTCTCTCTCTCTCACCCAATCTCTCTTACTGACTCTTTATCTCACCCTCTCTCTCACTCATCCGCTCTCTCTCTCACCCAATCTCTCTCACTGACTCTCTCTCTCACCATCTCTCTCACTCACCCTCTCTCTCACCCACTCCCTCTCTCTCTCGATCTCTCTCTACCCATGTTCCTCTCTCACTCACCCTCTCTCTCACCCACTCCCTCTCTCTCGAGCTCTCTCTACCCATGTTCCTCTCACTCACCCTCTCTCTCACCCACTCCCTCTCTCTCGATCTCTCTCTACCTATGTTCCTCTCTCACTCACCCTCTCTCTCACCCACTCCCTCTCTATCTCGAGCTCTCTCTACCCATGTTCCTCTCTCACTCACCCTCTCTCTCACCCACTCCCTCTCTCTCTCGATCTCTCTCTACCCATGTTCCTCTCTCACTCACCCTCTCTCTCACCCACTCCCTCTCTCTCTCGATCTCTCTCTACCCATGTTCCTCTCTCCCTCCCCAGCCCTCTCAGCCCTCTTCATGTCCTGATGGATAGCTTTCTCACGTTGTTTTCACCGCCTGTTAACTCCCAGCATTCCCTGCAGCACCGTGGACAGTGTGGAGCGGAAACCCAGCCTTAGCGCCAGATACGCCTCAGCTGTCTCGCGCCATCATTCCAGCATGATGATGGAGGAATAACACCAGGGAATGTTCCCACATAAATCCCAGAAACTCCCGTTCACTGAGAGGAGGAAACGGGAGAGCTGTTTTCTTTTGACCCGCATGGACTGACTGGAAAACAACATAGCTACTCCGAGAGGGGGGGCGACATTGATGACATTTTCACAATATGAAACTAATCAAATCCATGAAAACAGAAACCTCCCACATTCTTTTGGTGTGATCCCAGTGATATACTGTATGGGGGTTGAGTTTTAGCTCATAGAGGACAGCGCGTGTATGAAACTGAACCCTGCAGTGATGTCACAGCTGTGTCCCGGAGGCCTGGTGAGGTGAGCTCTCCTCCACTCTACCACCTGCTGCTATTGGTTAACCTCTGACTGAGCTCATATACATGATACATGCTAACACATTAATACATGACCTGGTGCAGTGCCACGGTGCCTCATGGGAGCTCTGTAGAACTAGTCAGACTAACGTGATCTGACGGGATGAGATGGACAAAGAGATGGGGGAGCTTCAGGAAACTCCCTCAATACAGTCCAGGATGTGCAGTCCCTGAGAGAGACCAGCAGGTAAAGGAGTACTCCTGACCTGCAGGTCTCAGTCTCTCTCTCTCTGTCCTCCCCCTCTCTCCCTCCCTCTCCATCTCTCTCTCTCTCTCTCTCTCTCTCTCTCTCTCTGTCTCTCTCCAAAAAAGATGGATGTGCATGTTAGCGAGCTCTTGGGAGGAAGAGGCTGGCAGGTTTTAGTCGGTGTGAGCTCCACAGCAGGACGCTGTGTCTGGGAAACACATCAGAATAGCATGCTGGAGACAACACAGGTTGTTTAGTTACAGTGCAAAGTCAAATAAATAAACATGACCTAACAGAGAGGAGGGGCCAAGAGCCTGTAGCAGATAATCAGGGGCGCAGTCAGTCGGCCAGTCCACAGAAACCTCATACTGGATAGCATACAGAGAACATTTAATACCAGAGAGACAGAGAACATTTAATACCAGAGAGACAGAGAACATTTAATACCAGAGAGACAGAGAACATTTAGTAAAAAGAGGCAGTCATGCAGTTCTGGTGGTCTTTCTGCTTGAATGTCTTGTTACCAGCTAAACAATGATAATGACAGGATAACTACTCCTCTCTTCAGCAGGGCTGCATCATCGTAGGTCTCTAAACTGGTCTCCCCCAGCAGACTAATAGCTGCCTGTCCTACTGACGATAGACAGAGCCCGCCTGAGAGAGGAGAGGAGGACAGAGGAGGAGAAAGAGGGGTGTGGGGAGAGGGGAGGAGGGGGGAGTAGAGGAGAGGGACAGGAGGACAGGAGAGAGAGGGAAGAGGAGGAGAGTAGAAAGACGGGAGGAAGGGATAGAGGAATGGTGTGTCTGTCTCCATGTTTCTAACACGCTTCATCCATCATGCTGAGGTTCTACACGCAGAACGTGTTAGAACCGCTAGTGGCTATAGCAGCGGAGAAGCAGCGCAGCCAAGCCCCTCTCCCCCATCCCAGCTCAGCCCTCTCCGGAGCAGAAACAGTCCATGCAGGTGGCTCTCAGACCGAGGGGCTTCCATCTGAATCAGAACCCCCCTGACTCAGGCTAAACACACTGCCACATGATGGAGGTAGGGAGATGTATCTACCAGTATGTGGAAATATCATAATTAATTCCCTGTATAGAAATGATGCTATGTACAGTAGAACCTTTATCTCACTGTGCCTGAGTTCTACGGCTCATATGAAACAGCGTTTGGTATTCTACTCCTCCTCTAACCAATCCTTCTTCCTCAGTCTGTCTGCCAACCACTGGACATGTTTGTGTCAACATGCTCAAGAACTACAGGTCCTGTTTAGGCTAGACCTGTGACAGAGGTGTAGTTGATACAGTTGTCTAAGCAGTGTTTAACTGGCTGCAGCCCCACTCTGCTGCTCAGCTCTCTGTAATAAAGAACGGGGGGTCTATTAGCTCTGCACCTCTCTGACTGAGGGGTCACACCTGCATGGGACACACTCCTTATTATAATACACTAGAGTTGGTGACTACACTCTGACACTCACTGCTGAAATCATAGTAACCGTTCACCACCCCCTCGGGGCGGCTGTGGCTCAGGAGGTAGAACGGGTCGTCCAAAGATCGTAGGGTCGGCGGTTTGAATCCCGGCTCCTCCTGTCCACATGTCGAAGTGTCCCTGGGCAAGGCAGTGAACCCTAAATTGCTCCCAGTGAGCAGGCTAGCGCCTTGCATGGCAGTTAGCCACCATTGGTGTGTGAATGTGTGTGTGAATGGGTGAATGAGAGGCCGTTGTAAAGTGCTTTGGATAAGAGCGCTATACAGTCCATTTACCATCCTCTTCTTTCACCACCTCTCTCTCTCTCTCTCTAACTCTATCATTCTCTCTCTCTCTAACTCTATCATTCTCTCTCTCTCTCATTCTCTCTCTCTTGTTTTCTCTCTCTTCTCTCCTCTTCTCTTGCTCTCTCTCTTGTTCTCTCTCTCTTATTCTCTCGCTCTCTCTCTCTCATTCTCTCTCTCTTGTTCTCTCTCTCTCTCATTCTCCGTCAGGCTCCCACTAGGCTTGTGTGTGTTCTTAAACTTCATGTTAAGTTAGTTTGGGGTTTTACAGAGAGGAGAGGAGAAGATTACAGGAGGAGAGGATTACAAAACAAGAACAAAACCTTCAGTAAACATTGACACTATTTAATTTCATCATCAGAACATCTCCTCTTCATCCCCTGAGAGGGGCTGGGATGAAAGGAGAGGAAGAGGTTGAGGAGAGGACAACGTCTCCTCTAACAGGGAACCGGCTGGGCCCTAGACCACCACAGGCAGGCGAGAACCAGTCATCCAGTCAGCCAGCCAGGCGGCATGCGGACAGGCAGGCCCACAGCAGATGAATCACACCGCACACACATATCCACATACACACACTTGTGCATGACCTGAATGTACTGTATAGGACGCACCGCACTTACATATCACGCCACACACACACACACACACACATACACACTCCCTCCCCCTCACCCTAACCCGGGTCCGTATCCTTTTCCTACCCCCCACCCTACCCCAACCCCTGCCTCTATCTGGGCCCAGGCACGCACACACACACAGACACACATCAGGGTTTGCCACACCTCTCCCATGATGCTCTTATCCTTTCTTGCTCTAAAAATGTAGTTTAATGTAATGTACTGCTCTATATATGGCTCTGTGTGCTACTAACCCTGTTCTGCCTCCCCTCTCCCTAGTGCGTCTCTCTCTCCCTCCTATCTTCTAACCAGGTCCAGTGGATGCCCCACTGTCACCAGTAGACCACCCTGAGTCCGATAGATACCCCTGTGTCTGCTGCAGATGTCATAGCAAATTAGTTAACACACACACACGCACACAGACATACAACAGCCCACTTCCGGCCTTAGGCCTGGGTCCAGTACCCCCTTCCCCTCACCCTACCCCGGGTCCGTATCCTCTTCCTACCCCCATCCTACCCCTGACCCCTGCCTCTACCTGGACCCAGGCACACTCACACTCACTCACACACACACTGACAGACACCAGTCCTGGGCTCAGATCCCCTTCCCCTCACCCTAACCCGGGTCCGTATCCTTTTCCTACCCCCCACCCTACCCCAACCCCTGCCTCTATCTGGGCCCAGGCACATTTATGCACACACAGACATACACCAATGTTTGCCATGTCTCTCCTATGATGTTATTAGCCTCTCTTACTTTGAAAATGTAATTTAATGTTATTTATTGCTCTATAAATGTTCTTAGCCGGTAGACAAACATACTCCAGGAGCTTGCTCGATCGCCTCGCTGAGAGGGGTCAGGGAAGAATTTTTACAGCTCACTTATCTGGCCCCCGGGTGATTACTGTTTTTTTGCTTCCCTCTGGAATATGTAGGGGTGGGATGTCTGCCCACCTCCCTTGTTCTCTGTAAAGCGCATTGTGTTGCCTCTGGGTATGAAATGCGCTATATAAATAAAGCTTTGATTGATTGATTGATACACACACTCACATACATATTACACTCTGCATACTCACTGTATATACACTGACTGCAATACTTTTTGTGTATTGTTCTTTTTCTTAGTTTATCCTTTTTTGCACTAGCATTTTGTACTTGCTCTTTGCTCTGTCCTGTCTCGTCCTGCACCCTGTCCAATGTTGTCTCCATGTTATGCGCCATGACCGAAAGCAAATTCCTACTACATTGAAAAATTGCATGGCAGTAAACTAATTCTGTTTCTGAATAATCATCCAGCCATAGGATCCTCTATCTTGTGAAGACACGCAGCTCATTAGGGATCATTTATTAACCCCTGTGGTGTGGCTGATATAAAGGCTGTAGATTATTGGTTGGATGATATTCCTCATCTGCAGGCTGACTGTCATTTAGGGAGTTTCTATGATCAATTAGATATGGATCAATGATGCAATGGATTACATGATCTAAGTCATGAGAGTGCCCAGACATATCTGTGCTCTACATGAGGTACATACAGTATGTAACTGTGTGGTCTATATACTTGTGGTCTCTTAGCTGTGTGGTCTATATACAGGTACTTGTGGTCTCTTAGCTGTGTGGTTTCTAGTTGGTGTTTCCAAGAACTGCCCCTTGGGGATAAATACAATTCTTTGAATTGGATTGAATTGTAACTGTCGGTCAGTAGCTGTGTGATCTGTAGTTGTGTCTGTCACGGAGTAGTCTGTAGTTGTGGTTCGTAGCTAGTAGTTTGTAGCTCTTGTCTGTAGCTATGTAGTGTGTAGTTCTTGTCTGTAGTGGTGTAGTCTGTAGCTATGTGGTGTGTACAGTAGCTGTGTGGTCCTGACATCAGTCCACTAACACAGCGCTGTCCCTGATCTACCCTCTAAACACGGCATCTTTAACAGAGACACATACACCCTGTGTTAGATTAGACCTTACAAGGTCAGCACCTCATAAATCTTCTACAATTAACCTTTTAAGTGCGTGGGACTTTCCAGAGCAGGAGCAGACTACAGGGTGTTCCGTCTCTGGGCCTGGCGTGTGTCCAGCAGGTCATGCCTAGCCCACAGTGAGACAGCACCTGGCCGCCATTACCTGCTGTAAACTCAAACACCTCTGGCTAATTAGCCACGTGCCAACGACAGACCTGCTGGGCTAACGGAAACTAAGCTAATGATACTAGGCTAACACTAGGCTCCTCTCCTAAAGTTCTGATGAAATAGTGTCAATGTTTACATTTCTTCCTGGAGGTTTTGTTTTTACAAGCTGTAACCCCCTGCCTCCTTCCCCGCATGCACTTGGCTAGCACTACTAGACTAACACTAGAGTTAACAGTTGGCTAATGATGCTAGGCTAACACTTGGTGGCCTGCTGGGCTGGAAAGCTGAAGGAAGGAGACTATTAAGTTTAGGTTTTACTGCCGTTATAGCCCAGGGGTAGGCTAGTTACCGGCAGCTGAGCTAAAGACTACTCTACAGCTGTTGCTAATCAGGTGATAATAACTGGCCGTAACAGGGTTATATGAGGGGTAACACATAGCTGTATTCTTCCTGTAGCACAGACCTGTTGAGACAATGATAGTCCAGGTTAACTGATTGCATATTTCAGTGGCAGCCTGGCAAGGATAAATTACAGCTAGTAGCCTTATAATTTCACAACTAAACACACACACACACACTCATACATCACATTAGATCTCTAACAGTAGCCTGGAGCTAGTGGCCTAGTGTTACTTGAGCATGACATAACAAAGTCTCAATGCTCCACTTCTTCAGTGTGAAACCCCTCTAGCATTCTCCTCCTGACAGAGGGGAGCGTGAGAGATGTTGGCCTGGAGGAGGACGAGGGAGGAGAATGGATCAGGCTGATGAAATCTCTGTGTTCAAATGACATACTTGTGCACAGGGTGGTCTGAGGTCAGAGTGTGTGTGTGTGTGTGTGTGTGTGTGTGTGTGTGTGTGTGTGTGTGTGTGTGTGCGTGCGTGTGTGCGTGCATGCATGCGTTTGCGTGCGTGTGTTTGTGCAAGTGTCACAGGGTGACATAGAAGCTTTAACTTCTGCCATTTTTAACTGACACCCTTCTTACACAGGGAACCCGTCATCTTAATAGTGTTTCCCCCCTGTTGACATAACAAGTGCACCGTTTGGTTTCCCTGGTATTACTCCTCCCCCTGTCTGCACCTGGTGCCAATTTAGCCTTGATTGGGATGGGTAGTGGCACGCACCCTTTTTGTTCTTATTTAAGGTGACTGCAGAGGGGGAGACCAGAGCTTGGGAGAGCAGTTGGACTGGAGGCAACACTTGGACGGCGATCAGACGGGCACGCAGCGCCGACAGAGAGAACGCCTGTTGGAGATCCGGGAGGGTGTGCGAACGCCCTTCCCAGAGCTACGTTCTTCCGCCCATTGGTTTCCCCAAGTGGGAATTGCTGGATGCTCCATTCTGGGGTGCTCTAGTCGCGTGTTACACGCTGGTAACCATGACGTCTTCTAGCCGACAGCTGTGAGGATGCAGAGTGCCGCCGACCGCTGGACGTCGCTTCTGTGACCCGAAGCCCAGTGCCGGCTCTAGGGTTTGAAGCAGGAACAGCTGTTCATGTTTCAGGTCCAGCTGGAGGTTCTTCCGCTGTTCAGTTTCAGCTCTAATCACTAAGACAGTTCCCATAATGTTTAATGTAGGGACTGAAACACAAAATATCATGTTACTTTACCCCCCCTTCCCCTCCACACACACCGTCCCTCACCCTATAGCCTACAGCCAGTATTATAATGTTTACAGATGGATACATGGACCATTCATTTCAGCTTTAAACACAGTGATTCACTGCTGTAAGAACACGCTTATTGTATATACTACTATTTAATACTAGTAATATGCCTGTCCTATCAGTCACAGCACGTCCACCAATACATACTGCTTAGTCACAGCCCAGCAGACTGGGGTCCAAGGCTGGCAGGTGGTTGAACTAACCAGTATAATCACCAGCCAATCACCTGCCAGCCCAGAGAGTTCATGGAACACAATACAGGGGGCTAGGATAGTGCGTCACATGGAATGGGATGTGTAAGATATCAGTCTAATCTCCACAGTGTGAATGTTTCCTCTCCTCCTCCTCTTCCCCCTCCTCCTCCTCTCCTCCTCCCCTGCAGCTGTTCCAGATATCACTTACTGGACAAAACCCCAGGAACGTCTTCTCCTCTCCTCACCATGTTACTCTCCAGCTGTGAAGAGCGGCCTGTGAGAACGCTCAGGCGTCTGTGTTGTAAAGTCCACTGTTGAGTCAGTAGTGTGTTGTCTCCATGCCTTCAGTAACCACACTATCATTTCTCTAGGCATATGAGAACATTTAGGAGTACACACAGACATTTAGGAGCACAATGGAAAATGTTCAAGTAACAATGGTCCTCATTCCTGAACATTTTCTTAAGTGTCTTCTTAAATGTCTTCTTACGAACTTCGTAAGACCAACCCTAAGAAAGATCCCCGCCGGATTCATGAATGGGTGGAAATGTGTTCCTAAACCGCCAAAGTGTTCTCAGTAACGCGGAAAAAGTTGAGACGTTCCCAATTGGCATGCTTGATGTTAAAGGTCACGTGCAAATTCGACGTTTTATTCGTCACATGCAACATAACCTACCAGTAAAATGAGCAGTGAGATGTTTCTCTGCTGGCTCTTATAACGTGCACACTAAGCTTAAGCAAGGTGAAACACACCAATACAAAATAACAAAAGAAAACAAGACGGTATATATGGGCTTTTAAAACAATATGCAAAATATATAACCTACATGAAAGGGATGGGATGTGCTGACAGCAGATTGAATTGTAGCCTACAGTTTAGTTAAATGCATGAGTAGGCTACTTATGGATCTTGATAGGCCCTATATCTATATTATGTAGGACCATATGATATATTTTAGTTATGGATATTCACGTTAACAGTATTTACAGAATGTAGATGTGTCCATTCTGACGACTATGGAATATAAGGTGCTGTTGTGCTGAGTCTGAATATAGCGACTGAGTTTAGTGCTTATTTATTAATTCACTGCCATTTGCAGTGTTTGTGTAGTGCTTTTATTTATTTTAGGACACCGCAATGCCTTCATGAATGTGAAACGTAATTGGAAATGATACAAATATCCTCGTATTTATGACTATGATTATTATTCAAGCCTAGGATGTCTATAGACTTGATGTTAACGCAATCACCTCAGATAAGAAGACATTTCTTCTTAACTGCGTTCAGGAATGAGGTCCAATGAGTTTAACCTGTGTTTTACATGGGATTGTGTGTGTAGCATGCTGCTTGCCTCTGCTAATGCATACATCTGCCTGTAATGGACATTTTTCATAGAATAATCCATAATGGAATGTATCTTTGAAGCAGGACCACTTGAGAGTTCACTTGCTTTAGTTTTCTACTCCATCCGTCATCTCTCTGTCAGAGCTGAACTGTTGACCAGTTGCTCCAGAGATGTCTCAGCCCTCATTCATCATCTGCTGTTGTTGACGGGTGGAATTTACGCTCAAAGACTCAACCACACACAGTGTCCCCAGCCTCACACAACAACAACACACACCAACACACAGTGTCCCCAACCTCACACACCAACACACAGTGTCCCCAACCTCACACACCAACACACACACACACCAACACAGTGTCCCCAACCTCACACACCAACACACACACCAACACACAGTGTCCCCAACCTCACACACCAACACAGTGTCCCCAACCTCACACACCAACACACACACCAACACACACACCAACAGTGTCCCCAACCTCACACACCAACACACACACCAACACACAGTGTCCCCAACCTCACACACCAACACACACACCAACACACAGTGTCCCCAACCTCACACACCAACCTCACACACCAACACACAGTGTCCCCAACCTCACAGAGCAGAAAAGAGGTCTGGGTCACGACAATGTCCTAGCAGAATGGCATACTGTTACAGTATAAATCATACTACATATATTACTAATGTTATACTACAGTAATATATGTCTACTACACGTGTACTACACCATAACCCCCACTGTACAGTATGTACTAATACAGTACCATACTAGAGTGTATGCACTGTATCATAATCCCCATAACACAGCACATATAATATATCACACCACCCATCTTACTCATCCCCAGCCTATCACACTGAAGGGCTAGAGATGCAAACACAGAACAATATCCCTTTCATTTTGGGGATAGTTTCATCATGTTTGCCAACATCACTCACACTTGATGCTGTGACGAAAGGGAGAACAAAGTTTTCTCTGAACTCATTAATGATGAAAACATACTAACTACAGAGAACTTCTATGCAAAGTCACATGTCAATTCCCCCCAAGGTGCTGGCGATTGCAGGAATAAACTGTTCATACTGCATTCCACTCACTAAAATGTCTTCAGACTGACTTCTTTTAATAGTTTTATTTTTAGCAAGTAAAACCCAGGAACCCAGACAGGGTGCCGGTGCTCCTACTTTTTCTAAACCCATGAATTTAACTTAAAAAAATACATACTGTACAAGCTAAAAATACAAATATTAAACGGCGTCAGTCTGAAGTCTGTAGTGTGTGTTATACCCGTACTGTCTGTATTATCTATGAGCATATTTGTATTTTTTCTGTTTCAAAAACAAAGGGGGCACTTGTCAAACTTTGGAGAAGGTTTTCAGAGTGACCTGGTGCTTGTGGTATGTTCAGAGTGGTTCTAAGACCCAAGCTTCACTCTGCAGGTCTGAGGCCTGTTGGTCACCTGATCCCCTATGAAACAGCTTCTCAATGTTGTTCCTGGATCCAACTGGGAGGAGTTATTCGCCCCTGGAGACACTGACACAACACACACAGCATGATGTCATCAGTGATACATTCTCTAAATACTAGGTTGATACTTAGAGAAATACAGTAACATCGTGGGATAACATTCTCCCATTGAACCATTATTGAGTGCCAGAGCAGGCCTGTCCAGCGTCACCGCCATCACTGCGCCTCCTCTACCGTTGGTCCTCCTGGTCTCCACCACAACAGTCAGCAGGAGGAGAGAGGACTGATAATGCTCTGTGTGATGGCATTCCTTTCATTCCTCCAACCCTCTCCTCTTTTCTTATACTGTAGCATCTCAGAGCCTCTCCTCCTGTCCTCCTCCTCCTCCCCCCCAGTCTCCCAGAGCCTCTCCTGTCCTCCTCCCCCCTGCCCTCTCCTCCTCCTCCTCCCCCCCAGCCTCTCAGAGCCTCTCCTGTCCTCCTCCCCCCTGCCCTCTCCTCCTCCTCCTCCTCCCCCCAGTCTCTTAGAGCCTCTCTCCTCTCCTCTCCCCCAGCCTCTCAGAGCCTCTCTCCCCTCCCCTCCTCTCCTTTCCCCCAGCCTCTCCTCCTCCTCCTCCTCTTCCCCCCAGCCTCTCTGAGCCTCTGTCCTGTGGCGGTGATGGTGTAAAAAAAAGCCTTGAACTTGAACGTGATGGATGGTGTATCAGCATGTGGTTGGGAGGATATTCAGGATGTTGTCTGTTTGAACAGAGAGCTGGTGGTGGAGCTGCTACAGGACATGAGAACTAGAAGAGGCTCAGGCATCTAAAGACCAGACTCCTGGAGGCGACAGGTCCTCAGACAGAGTGAACCTGAGCAGACGTTCCCCCTGACGACCGGATGGGAGTATGTGTTTGACCCTGCGGAACGTGATGAGAAACAAGAATAACAACACACTGCAATTAATCACATGATGCCATCTAGAGAGAAGGAGGGAGAATAGAGAAAGAGAGGGAGAGGGAGGGGACATTAATTGAACTCGGCTACGCAAATAATGTTTATATTTATCTCGCCTCCACACACGCGTTAAATATGTGCACCAAGGGGTGAGGGAGTAGCAGAGAGAGACCCCTCGGTCTCTATCCCCTCGCTCCATTAAAACCCCCGATCGCTGCTGTGCCAGTCTAGCGCACACATACCTTCTCACTGCTGTCAGCGCCGTGCCGGGGAGGAGACCTCCCTCGCGGATCACTAAATACACAATGATTGATAATTACACAGGGTTCTGTTGGAGAGGCGCTGGTATGTATTTACATTAGAGTGAGCCAATCAAACGGCCTTGCACGTGCTCTAGTCAAATATAGCGATGCAGCACAGAGATGCCACTGAATAGAACAGCAGCAGAGACCGAGAGGGACAGGAAGACAGGGATAGAGGGAGACAAATCATACTACATAATATTACTAATGTTATAGAGGGAGACAAAGAGACAGGGAGACAGAAAAACAAAATCAAATCATATACCACAGTTGCATAGAAGTGAACGCAAGTAAAAAGTGCTTCAAAGGCAGAGATAGAGGGAGACAGAGAGATGGGGACAGATAGAGGGAGACAGAGAGAGACAGAGAGATGGGGACAGAGAGACAGAGATAGAAAGGGACAGACGGAGACAGAGACAGATAGGCACGAATATATTGAGACAGAGTCAGGGAAACAGGGAGACAGGGAGACAAATGGACAGGGAGACATGGATAAACAGGGACACAGGAAGACAGAGAGACAGGGATCGGGGAGACAGGAAGACAGAGACCGAGAGACAGGGGTAGAGGGAGACAGAAGAAAAGGGAGAAGGGAAGAGAGAGACCAGCTGTAACAGGAGCCCAGGCCCATGATCCTCTGGGTGAGAGAACTGCTCTGAGATTCCGCAGCTGTGCACCACAGAGCTACATCTGCTGCTGTCAGCCCCGGATCCACACCCTGCACCAGCTCCAGCCCCGGACCCACACTCTGCACCAGCTCCAGCCCCGGACCCACACCCTGCACCAGCTCCAGCCCCGGACCCACACCCTGCACCAGCTCCAGCCCCCCGCTCCCAGCCTGCCGCCCCAGCCCCCTAGCTTCGGCTCCAGTCCCAAGACCAGCCCCCTAGCTCCAGACCTAGCCCCCTAGCTCCAGACCTAGCCCCCTAGCTCCAGCCCTAGCCCCCTAGCTCCAGCCCTAGCTCCAGCCCTAGCCCCCTAGCTCCGGCTCCAGTCCCAAGACCAGCCCTGGCTCCCGCCCCAGCCCCCTAGCTCCAGACCTAGCCCCCTAGCTCCAGACCTAGCCCCCTAACTCCAGACCTAGCCCCCTAGCTCCAGCCCTAGCCCCCTAGCTCCAGCCCTAGCCCCCTAACTCCAGACCTAGCCCCCTAGCTCCAGCCCTAGCCCCCTAGCTCCAGCCCCTTAGCTCCAGCCCTAGCCCCCTAGCTCCAGCCCTAGCCCCCTAGCCCCAGCCCTAGCCCCTTAGCTCCAGCCCTAGCCCCCTAGCTCCAGCCCTAGCCCCCTAGCCCCAGCCCTAGCCCCCTAGCTCCAGCCCTAGCCCCCTAGCTCCAGCCCTAGCCCCCTAGCTCCAGCCCTAGCCCGCTAGCTCCAGCCCTAGCCCCCTAGCTCCAGCCCTAGCCCCCTAGCTCCAGCCCCCAGCCTCGGCCAGTGTTGTGACATCATCAGGGGTGAGGTCAGGGATTTCTCACAGCAGAGAGACCAGGAAGCGTCATCCAGCTGTCAATCACGCTGCAGGTGCAGGGGGGCGGGGTCAGACTCAAGTGCAGGGGGGCGGGGTCAGACTCCGAGGTCCAGACCCACCACCAGCTGTCAATCACGCTGCAGGTGCAGGGGGGTGGGGTCACACTCCGAGGTCCAGACCCACCACAGTTGTTGCAGTAACCATGCAGGACGTGAGCCAAAAGCAATAATTTCACACATGACTGGGTCTGACTCTGAGATCATGTAATGTATTACACCCCAGCAAAACACCCCAGCCCAGCCCAAATTCTCTCTCCCCTCTTTCTCTCCCTCTCTGGCTTCACACTGGACATTCATACAGAATAGGTTAAATTAGATTATCTCTATTATCCTAAAGTCAGATTCTTGAACATGTGACGTCAGCATCGTGGTCCTGCTTTCTCAGACACACGCGGAGGAAGCGGACGGCCTCGCGCTCCAGACCGATCACCCAGGGATGTCATCATCACATTCCTCATCTCTGCCTAGAGGTCACACTATTAATAGGTTGACATCTACGAGAGAGAGAGAGAGAGAGAGAGAGAGAGAGAAAGTGTATGGAGAGGGAGAGAAAGTGAGAGAGAAAGTGTATGGAGAGAGAGAGAGGCGAGAGAGAGAGAGAAAGTGAGAGAGAGAAAGTGTATGGAGAGAGAGAGAGAGAAAGTGAGAGAGAGAAAGTGTATGGCATGCCTGATTAGTTTGCTAGCTCAGCGTCTGTGTTCATTATGTACTGTCATAGCCTGACCCAGGCCCAGCCGTGCCATCTCATCTGTAGATGTCACATCACAGCCATCGTTCCGGTGACCCTGAACTCTGCCCTGAGGTCTCCCTGATTCACCACTACACTGGCTCTGCTCTCTCTCTCTTTCTCTGTCACTCACCCACACATACACACACACACATACATGCACACACACACATGCACACACACACATACAGGCACCAGAGGAGTCTCAGACGTAGGGGTCCTCCATGACTGATAGAGGATGTGGCGCTCCAGTCAATCAGAAGAAGAAGAATGTTGATCCCATGAGAGGAATGGTACGATGATGAATCAGATAATCAGATTAAGGGAGGTGGGAGAGTTGTGACCTCATATTAACCCCTCACTCCCCGCCTGAGTCAACACAGCTGCAGGAGGACTCCACATGCCTCATGCTCAGGAGCTGGCGTCTCTCCAGACCCATGTTCAAGCAAAGAACTAATAAGATTATTAGAAATCTGATTTTCGAACTAGTTTGCGTTCTCATTAAATTGCGACTTGGTCACCCTAAGGCTTGTCAGCTTGTCCAAATGGAACATTAATTCCAAACCATGAGGATTGTTTCACAGCCTCTCACAGCACAAGCTACATACAGTCGATTCATATTACTGTTTGTGTTTTATTGCTCTGGAAAGTCCCTCTCAGCACACTGTGACATCAGTACAGGAGAACAGGCAGCCTCAGCCCCCCAGGGACGATTAACCCCGACACTGGACCAGTTCCCACCACCTACCTAAGCTCCAGAGCCCCGCCCCTCAGCCCTCCAGAGCCCCGCCCCTCAGCCCCCCAGAGCCCCGCCCCTCAGCCCCCCAGAGCCCTGCCCCTCAGCCCTCCAGAGCCCCGCCCCTCAGCCCCCCAGAGCCCTGCCCTTCAGCCCTCCAGAGCCCCGCCCCTCAGCCCTCCAGAGCCCTGCCCCTCAGCCCCCCAGAGCCCTGCCCCTCAGCCCTCCAGAGCCCCGCCCCTCAGCCCTCCAGAGCCCCACTCCTCAGCCCTCCAGAGCCCTGCCCCTCAGCCCTCCAGAGCCCCGCCCCTCAGAGCCCCGCTCCTCAGCCCTCCAGAGAACCGCCCCTCAGCCCCCAGCTCAGACCCTGAGCCCCAGGTTCCCATCACCCTGCCCAGACTCCAACAGGTGCAACTGATTAACTAATCCCTCTAAAGCAATGTAAGTGGACAACTCTCCCCTCCTCTCCTTTCCTCTCCTCCTCTCCTCTCCTCTCCCCTCCTCTCCCCTCCCCTCCTCTCCTCCCCTGCCCTCCTCTCTCCCGGAGTGATCCCTCTGAGAGGAGATATCAGTAACACCTCATCAGGGGAGCTCAGTTTGAGACCACCTCTGACAGATGAACGATGAACATTACTGTTCACGTCTTATGGTTATTTATTGGTTCATGCCAAAGCCATAACCTTCAGACCAACGCTGAGAGCTGGACAGCAGAGTTACAGTACACATGTTCTGCATCTGCTCTATTCCCTTGTTCTCTGTGACTGAACGCTAGGGTGGTATTCCCCCACAGACAGCCAGTCAGGCTGAGAGCTGATCAGCCAACGCTCCCACGAAAATCTGACTCTCTCAGGCTTCTCATCGCCTTATTGGTCAACCATGTCATGTAGTGTGGAGAGAGAGATGAAGCAGAGAGGAGAGGAGGGGGAGAGGATACGCAGAAACACCCACAATAGAACTATATAAAGAAGAAAACATCTGGACATCTACTGACCTGTAGAGGATCAGACCGGCCGAGATGCCAGGTGTGTTCAATGGGAGAAAATTCTAAGAAAAATATCTCCCGTTTTATATCAATCGCAGACTTGGATATCACACATCATTTTGTTTAGAGGTTCACTTTCAATCTAGATGGAATATCTCAGCCTCTCCACACGCAGCATGCAGGGGGGAAGCAGCAGGGGTTCTGAGAGGAGGTGGTCTGGTCTGAATCTGTCCTTCTCTCTAGTTCTCATCAGCAACCAGACAGAGCCGACAATTACTCCTCTGATTGGCTCTGGCCCAGCAGCTGAGGCTAGGGCTGATAGGAAAGGGAGGGGGGTAGAGGGGGAGGAGATTGGGGCAGACAAGACAGGGTTGGCGGGCTCACCTGGAACTGGGGTCCGCCAGCAGAGAACCAATCAAGGCTCTGTCACTCTGCTGCCAGAGACTAGCACAATGCAATTTGTCTACACTAACTCACTCTGCATGACCAGTGTATTTCCACTTAATACCAAACAGAACTGATTTAACTTCTGTATAAAACTGTTTTGTATTCTCTCTGTAGCTCCCAACAGGCATCTCATACATGCCTAAACCCTGACAGACACACAGCTGTCAGACCGGCTATAGCAGCAGCAGTGGTCACTCTCTGGTAGTCAGGTGTGATCACACCACTGAGTCTATGAGGGAGACACCACAGGCACACGTACAACACTGATAGATGAATACACACTGATAATATAACACACAAGATGAACATTGCCAGGCCTCAGAGCTCAGCTCATTGTTGGTAGAATCAAACCAAACGTGACGGTTTCCCATCAGAGACAGTCACAGACGGGTGGCGTCCATTAGACCCGCACTCCGCTGTGCTGGTCGCTGCCATCAGCCTCCGCTCAGCTCTCTCTCTCCGCACTGCGACACTGAGGGGGATGAGATCGACAGAGCTGCAGGACCTACTGAGCTAGCCTGGTATGACCATCCCGATCTAGCGAGCTCACTGCTTCGCTCCGCAATATCGGTCTGGCCTTCGCCCCATAGAGAGCGATTATGTGGGCGGGTACTTGCCATGTCAGACAAACACCTTCAGCCAATCAGCGTTCAGCAAACTTTTGCCAAATCCAGTCGGAAGAACGGCAAAAACGTCCTTTCCACCGAAAAACTCCGCTAGTGCATACTTTTGTTCTGGTTTAAGTGTTGTGATTAAGTTTATTTCTGCAATAACTGCACTTATAGCTGCGTTTATTCTCCTAACGTTAACGTTACCACTCGTTACTTCGGGAGCCGCCATGTTTGTTTAGCGAGCGGCAGGGACACGAACCAATCAGGGGCTGCTTCAACTGTGGGGCGGGACAGCAGTTAAAACGCAGTCCCTGATTGGCCCGGTATGGTCTGGATTTTGGCATAAATGCTCTGGAGGAGGCGAAGGCCAGACCGTTCTGCGTTAGTGAAACGGAATGTGAGCTCGCGTGAACGGGATGGTCGTACCAGGATACTACTGAGTTGCTCTGCACAGCTGCTCATCAAAAACGTGACAAGAGAAGGAATTGGCCAGACTCAGAACCTGACTGACTGATTCAGACTCTTGCCTGCCGGGGGAGGTAACAGGTGGATCGCCTTCATCTTGTCCTCCGCTGCCCCCTGGTGTCAGGTACCGATACTACAGGCCTGGTGCTCAAACATGATCTGTTCGACCACAGCTCTCTCTAGGGGCGAACACGCTCACCTACAGACAGGAGGCATGGCAGGTGGAGCGAAGTATATGAAGAGGGGCATAGATAATCTCAACAGTAAGATCATAGTCGATGGTCTCATGTTCTCTAACCGGTGAAAAGTTAGAAATGTCCAAGTTATCTTATCGTGGTGATGGCTGGGATACAGGCCTACAGTCGGTTCACTTAGGGCCACTCTAGACAAATGTAGCCTATTATTGAGAGTCGCTCTAGACAAATTAACTTATTGAAAGTCGCTCTATAGACACATTTAGCATAGCCTACTTGTTGTCGCTTTGGATTAATGACTAAAATGTAAATGTCAAATTTCTCAGGACAGACGACCGAAACCAATAGGCTACCTGTCTGCTTCCAACTGGCAGGGCAGGTTGGTTTATAGATGTAAAATATTCTACGCGATCAAAAGTATCTCTGCTGCAGACATTCCACTGTGATTCTGCAGAGGCAGGGATCCTCAGGCGAACAGAGCCGAGGAGCCGATAGGAAACACCAGGGGGCGCTGTTGCACAGCTTGGTCACACTGGGACACAACGTAATGTACAGTGTAGCCTATGTTCAATGTTCAACATGTTCTAATGATGTCTTTACTGGGCCTTGGTTATCAAGATGGGGCCAATTCAATGTTTATTTAGAGAAAGACATGAAGGAGTCAGGTGAACTGTAACTTATCAGTCACAGGTTCAGGTTCTGAGGATGTGGTTTTTATCAAGATCACAAATTGATTCTCACGGTTTCTTATGAGTCAGGGAGGAAGTTGGAGAAACAGACTAAATGTGTGATGAATTAAATAGAAAAAAAACCACAGGTTAGAGATAAAGATCTACCGGTAATCTGCTAATCAGCTTTAAAGACATAGCCTACATCCCTCTCTGTCTGTGTGTTCATCCCGCCTCTGCACGTGCGTGTGGCTGTTTTATTATGTAAAAGAAAACAAGGGGGAATGAAAAGCCCAATGTGCTTCTAAACAGCGCCGGGGCCGAGGCGGGTCAGATACCGCTGGAGTCTGGAGCTGCTTCAGAGGGGGGATTTGCGTAACTCCGGCTGGAACATGTGTTTCCCCTGTAGAAGAAGCCATGAGGCCTGACGGAGGATCACACTGATCTTAAAACAAGTCTTCACTTTTATTTACCGTACTGTCAGGGAGCAGGCCGTGTACTGGGGGGCAAGGTGGGGTGGGGTGGGCGGTGGGGTAGGGTCAGGGGGGTGGGTTGTTCCAAGGAACTACAGTACCAATGCCATGATGTCCAGCTGCAGATGGAACACTGAGGCTCAATGTCTAGACTGATTGATAGTGCAGTGATGGATTTGAGAACACTTAGTATATGGCAAACCTGATTGTTAAACCAGAGATATTGTTAATCAGGCCCTCTCTCTCTCTCTCTCTCTCTCTCTTTCCATTTGTTCCTCCTCTCCTCTCATTAAGGAAGTTGTTCCACGTATTTCTCTGATTATTTTCCATGAAGGAAAATCTGACTGTTCAAGGCTCCGCTGTCGCTGTCCCCCAGCCTCACTGAATCACTAGTTCCTTTCTCCTGCTTGTGTGTGTGTGTGTGTGTGTGTGTGTGTGTGTGTGTGTGAACAGAGGCGATCACCTCAGCAACCAGCCGGCTGTGTCGGGCTATGAAGTCAGGAGGTGACCAAGCGGCTCCCTGGAGGACCCCCTCTCACCACGGTTACTGTCTCTGATGCTCCTGCTGGGAACGTGACGGTTGCCCGTGGTGACGCCGCTGGTCAGTCTGCTCTTGTGGTCATGGTTACCTTAATGACCTTCTCACATGTTGAGCTCTTCTCCTCCTCGCCCTTTCAGAACCCCCAACAAGAAGGGAAACAGCAAGAACAACAGCTGAGATTTTTAATCAACCATGTTGGCTCTTTTTATTGTTTTCACGAGTATGTTCATCGACATCAGCAGCATTCTAGCAATGTCCGTCTACACAGTCTGACTGACCACTGACAGCTACACAGTCACATTCAGATCCACATCTAGGATGTCACACATGAAAATATCACTTCTTCATGAGATTATGAGCAACAGCAACATGTCAGACCAGCTGTGAAACAGCAGTTACCAAGAGACGGGGAGACCGGGAGAGGATGAGACTGGATGTTGTTGTAAATGATCTCAGCTCTGCTCCTCTCAGTGAGACGGTTTCGATTTCAGTTCATGTTTTCGTGGCTTTCTTTAATCTAGTAGAAAGTAAAACATCTTTGAGACCCCGTTCTGACCTGGTATCATGAAGCGTCAGCCCCTGGACTTCATTTGAATCCACATTTTTACAGGTTCTCTTCGTTCTGTGTGTGGATCAGAATGCTACAATGGATGTGGACCAAAACCATGTCTGATGGAGCGCTAGTCAGTCAGAGTACCTTCAGATCAAGCTGACGCACACACACACACACACACACACACACAGACAGAATCACTGCTGTGATCACTGGTTACTATAATATCATGGTGAACGTAAACAAAACACAGAATGTAGCCTACACTGTCTGTGATGTCACCTTCCGGAGTACAGCACTTCAGCACATCTGACACAGTCACGTCTTCAGTACTCCAACTCCTTGTAACAAAAGCCTTGTACTGTATGTTTAACTCTTTCAGTGAAAGGCTGTGTTCCATGTTAAAATGGCACTTCTATAGTGTACTTCTATAGTAGTAAATATAAACACCATCTATGCAGTACGTCATATGATGCCTTGTGGAGTGTGGTGTGGAGGAGGTGGAGAGGGTGGAGGAGGTGGTGAGGGTGGAGGAGGAGGTGGTCAAGGAGGTGGTGAGGGTGGAGGAGGAGGTGGTGAGTGTGGAGGATGAGGTGGAGAGTGTGGAGGAGGAGGTGGTGAGGGTGGAGGAGGAGGTGGTCAAGGAGGTGGTGAGGGTGGAGGAGGAGGTGGTGAGTGTGGAGGAGGTGGTGGAAGGTGTGGAGGAGGAGGTGGTGAGTGTGGAGGATGAGGTGGAGAGTGTGGAGGAGGAGGTGGTGAGGGTAGGGGAGGTGGTGAGGGTGGAGGAGGTGGTGAATGTGGAGGTGCTGAGGGTGGAGGAGGTGAAGAGTGTGGTGGAGGAGGTGGAGTGTGGTGGAGGAGGTAGTGAGAGTGAAGGAGGTGGTGAGGGTGGAGGAGGAGGTGGTGAGGGTGGAGGAGGTGGAGAGTGTGGTGTAGGAAGTGGTGAGTGTGGAGGAGGTAGTGAGTGTGGAGGAGGAGGTGGTGAGGGTAGAGGAGGAGGTGGTGAGGGTAGAGGAGGAGGTGGTGAGGGTGGAGGAGGTGGTGGAGAGTGTGGTGGAGGAGGTGGTGAGGGTAGGGGAGGTGGTGAGGGTGGAGGAGGAGGTGGTGAGGGTAGAGGAGGAGGTGGTGAGGGTAGAGGAGGAGGTGGTGAGGGTGGGGGAGGAGGTGGAGAGTGTGGTGGAGGAGGTGGTGAGGGTAGAGGAGGTGGTGAGGGTGGAGGAGGAGGTGGTGAGGGTAGAGGAGGTGGTGGAGAGTGTGGTGGAGGAGTTGGTGAGTGTGGAGGAGGTGGTGGAAGGTGTGGAGGAGGTGGTGGAGAGTGTGGTGGAGGAGTTGGTGAGTGTGGAGGAGGTGGTGGAAGGTGTGGAGGAGGTGGTGAGTGTGGAGGAGGTGGTGGAAGGTGTGGAGGAGGTGGTGAGTGTGGAGGAGGTGGTGGAAGGTGTGGAGGAGGTGGTGAGTGTGGAGAGGTGGTGAGTGTGGAGGAGGTGGTGAGGGTGGAGGAGGTGGAGAGTGAAGGACGAACATACAATAGACAATGGACATGACTCCAGGAGGATTGTACCCACAACCATCATACGACATTCACTACATTTCATATGAGATGTTTACTGACAAAGTCTACATATTGCAGACGCACAGATCGACCGACAGACAGACAGACAGGACCTCTTATTATTGTCATGTTTAAGGCAGATCTCAGAAAGGGTTTCCTATCGGATGGAATGGGAGTCTCTACATCACTGGCACTTACATTTATACAGGAATGTATCACCTATTTACAATCAATTAAATAAATAGGTCAATAAATAGCATAATCACCAGAAATCACATGAACAAATACATAGAAGGAATGATTGTGATATAGGGAGGAGAGAGGAACAACTAACAACTGGCAAACATAAGAAAGAATGTCCAGACGTGTGGACACAGTTCTGGTGAGACCGACAGAGACGTTCTGGAGAACCTTCTAGAAGCTCTCCATCTATGATCCTCTGTTGCGCTGATCCACACTGCCAACGAGAGGCATCAGGACATGTGACAGAGAGACACAACAACCTGGTCCTGGTCTTTAACTCTCTAGTTGTTCTACTACACAGCTTCTATAAGACTACACCTGCCCCTGGGATTAACTGAGACTAGCCCACAGGGTGACCTGCTGTGAGTGTGTCAGGTATCACCTGCCCCTGGGATTAACTGAGACTAGCCCACAGGGTGACCTGCTGTGAGTGTGTCAGGTATCACCTGCCCCTGGGATTAACTGAGACTAGCCCACAGGGTGACCTGCTGTGAGTGTGTCAGGTATCACCTGCCCCTGGGATTAACTGAGACTAGCCCACAGGGTGACCTGCTGTGAGTGTGTCAGGTATCGTAAGACAAAGGTGTACTTGAGATATTTAGGGGAAAAGTCAGAAATCTCTCTTCATGTGCTTTTCTCTGGACTTGCCTGGGATAGGGAACAGGACAGGAGGCCAGAGAGAAGAGAGAGGGAAGAGGACTGGGGTTGTAACTCTACAAGGAGATACGACTTTGACTCCAGGGAGATAAGACATCGACTCCAGGGAGATAAGACATCGACTCCAGGGAGAGAAGACTTTGACTCCAGGGAGATAAGACATCGACTCCAGGGAGATAAGACTTTGACTCCAGGGAGATAAGACTTTGACTCCAGGGAGATAAGACTTTGACTCCAGGGAGATAAGACTTTGACTTTGGCTATATACTGTAGGAGAACTTCTTCACGACAGGCCCTGACAGGACAACGTGGTCCTCCAGAGCTGGTATAAGTGCTGAAACCTTCACTTTCATCACAGCCAATTTACTTCACAGCAAACTGAAGACTTCATATCAACCCTTCATACCTGGACGAATCATTATTTACAGAACTCTGAGGTATGGACCCCACCAATCAGAGGGTACCTGGGGATAGGGCACTGAGACAAGGAGAACTCACGCAGCTCTGGGCACACAGCGTGTGTGTGTGTGCGCGCGCATGTGTATGTGTGTGTGTGTGTGTGTGTGTGGGAAGGGGGGGGTGGTCACTCCCAAAATAACCAAGACCAACAAAGCAATCTCCTGCTGGGAAGAGGATAATCTGACTTCCTCTAACTGTAGCACTTCTGGTCAACACTT
>NC_140234.1:36944239-36954239 GCF_949987555.1 Borostomias antarcticus | reverse complement strand
GACATCATCCACAAGGGGCCTCTGAGGGAGACAGAAGGTTCTAGAGACATCATCTTCTATGAGCATCAGACCCGGAAAGGCCTGCTGGCTGATGAACACTCATGAACCAGCTGCTACCAGGACACACACACACACACACAACACACACACACACACGCACACACACACAACACACGCTGTCCAAGTCCTGATCTATAGAGGTCTGCTACGTGCACAGGCTGACACACACACACACACATGTGCGAGCACACACACACACGCACGCACGCTCTCACACACACACGCTCTCACACACACACACACACACACACACACACACACACACACACACACACACGCCTGTGAGAATGGACCATGAAGACCGAGTGGAGGAGGAGGAGAGTAAATGATACATGTATTAATCATGTTGTTGGAGCTCATACATCTAACAGTAGTACAGACTCCGTTTTCTAAACATGGCCGTTACATAAGGCTTCCAGTCCATCAGTCACCTGAGGCAGGAGGAGGGAGGAGGAGGGGGAACGGAGGTGAGGTCTTAGGATGTGCAGTACCTTCTGACGCACATGAGAGAAATGAGTTCAAGCGGGTCTTGGCTTCTCAGAGACGCCACGGGATAGAATTTTCTAGGACAGTGCTGCCCCCCCCCCCCCCCGACATCTGCACCTGATCAATGAGCTACTGAGCCCCACACACCCTTGATACTGAAAAACACCCCAACCTCCCCGGGTAAAACGCTGGGAAACAGCACGATGAAAACAGCTTCATATGAGCTCATGCTTAACAGGATGAATTAGAAATGGTGCTCAAAGCGCACAGACCTCCGCCCATGAATGCATTTCTTGGCTCTGTGCACGCGCACGTGCGTGTGAGCAGGACATGTTTGGTATTGTTGCATTCGTTAGGTCGAGAGCTTTATGCCAGTCCAAACCCCATGTCTCTATGACCTTCCCAGGTCAGGATGTGGCAGATCTACTCCAAAATGTAATGGGTTGGCCCGGGCTGGCCCATGCAACACCCCTCCACCGAGTTGGATGAAAATCGGTCTGGTAGTTTTTTTTTTATAAATAAATAAACACACGCCATCAAAAACATTTCCTCTCACCCTGTGACGCTGTCGCTGGGGCAGAGGTAATAACAGACACACCAGGACACCAATTCAGGATCACTTCTGGACACACAATAACAGGCCTAGAGTATCAATGTTTCCAAACAGTAATTCATATTATAACCTGGTGTGTGAATATTCTTCGTAGTCATGCTTCTACACGTACGACCACTGCACTATTGTTTTGTTTTTTCTCTTCTGTTCTTTTATGTCCTTATTTTTATGCCACTGCTGTTACATGTATTATAAGCAACAAGGAACATCTCACAATATGAAATGCTGTACTGTCATGCATCAAAGTTAAAAGCAATAAAAACTTGAATTACAAAAAAAAAAAAAAAAAGCAATGCAAATCCAGATGTTATATAACCCCTTATCCAACATCAAATCTAAACAATGGCCAGTGAAAATATCATCAACGGTCACTATCATCAAAGATCTACTCTAGTCTTTCTCCAGATGCTTGGTCGGGGAATGGCGTCCACGGCGGGCGTGGTGGACGTGGTGGACATGCCAGGCCAGCTATAAGCAGCAGCGTCCAGGGTATATAAATACCCTAACCCTGAACTGAAGACCAGGCAGGTTTGAGACTCCGAGCTGAGGTTGAGCTTGACCTGCTTCTGAAGTGTGTGTGTGTGTGTGTGTGTGTGTGGGGGGGGGGGGGGGGCGGATTGGGGGGGTCATCCAGCCTGGCAGGTGTTTATAGTGGAGTGCTAACAGGCCAGGCCGGATACAGCACGGCTTACTGGAACGACTGCGGTGTTAACTGACCAGTATGCATGTCAGATACAGTATCTCTGTCTATAATGACCTGCGATGTGTGACATAAAAATGCAGATACACACACACACAATACACAAATATGCACACACACACACACAGCTACCCCTCTCCATTTCATCTCATGAGGCATCCCAGCCAGGCCAGACTCCTGATTCCAGGTCAGTGTCTCCTGCCCAGGTCTCCTCTCCTGCTGCTCTCCTCTGTTCTTTTCCTCCTCCTCATTCTCTCCTGTTCTCTCATCTCTTCTTCCTCCTCCTGTTCTCTCCTCTCCTCTCCTCTGTTCTCTCCTCCTCTCCTCTGTTCTCCCCTCCTCTCCTCTCCTCCTGTCCGTTCCTCTCCCAGCCCTCTGTGTGTCTCTGTGTCTACTGGACCGTGAAGGGGAGGCAGCACATCAGATTACTGTCTCAGCCTGTGTGTGTGTGTGTGTGTGTGTGTGTGTGTGTGGTAGGGCCCAGGACACTGCAGCTCCATTGGGACTGTTGTCGTGGCGCCTCACTCCCCCGTCTGGTCTCAACACTGACATCTGATGCTCCTGCCAGATCACATGTGACACACACACACACACACACACACACACACACACACACACACACACACACACACACACCCCTTCACTCAGGCAAAGTGCAAAAACACGTAAACATACTTTTCCTGCCATTATTGCTTTCAGAGTTGAAGATTGTTTCCCTCTGCCATTCATTGACTGACTGACACACACACGCACACACACACACATACACTTGCACAGTCCCTAGAGCCAATTAGGGTTGACAAATGTCATGTAATCCTATATGAGAGATTGTGGTCTGGATCTGTCAAAGGCATTAGAAACCAGCACTGGCATTTTCCAGTTCCACTTCATCCCAGAGAGATTAGTCAAACTGTGGAGAGATTAGGGGGGTGGGGTATTCCAGAGAGATTAGTCCAACTCTGGAGAGATTATGGGGGTGGGGTATTCCAGAGAGATTAGTCCAACTCTGGAGAGATTAGGGGGGTGGGGTATTCCAGAGAGATTAGTCCAACTCTGGAGAGATTATGGGGGTGGGGTATTCCAGAGAGATTAGTCCATCTCTGGAGAGATTAGGGGGGTGGGGTATTCCAGAGAGATTAGTCCAACTCTGGAGAGATTATGGGGGTGGGGTATTCCAGAGAGATTAGTCCAACTCTGGAGAGATTAGGGGGGTGGGGTATTCCAGAGAGATTAGTCCAACTCTGGAGAGATTATGGGGGTGGGGTATTCCAGAGAGATTAGTCCAACTCTGGAGAGATTAGGGGGGTGGGGTATTCCAGAGAGATTAGTCCAACTCTGGAGAGATTATGGGGGTGGGGTATTCCAGAGAGATTAGTCCAACTCTGGAGAGATTAGGGGGGTGGGGTATTCCAGAGAGCAATCAGAACAACTGTATCTGAAGTGTCGGGGCAATGCAGCTGTGTGGACAGAGTTATAGATGACCTGGACTCAGGTACCACCCCCCCCCCCCCCCCACCCACACACACACACACACACACACACACACCCCTTCCAAGTGGGTCTAGAATCTAGAGGGGTTCTGTGGGTCCTGCCTATGTGTCAGGATAACTCTCCTCCGTCGTGGAAGGAGCTGGTCCAGGTCCAGTCGCCTGCCACCCCTCAACACCCTGTCACCTGTGTCAATATACGGAGAGTGACCCAGTTACAAACAGGCTGTCTGACTGCTACAGGCTGAGGACAGGCCTCACTGGAACAGGCAGACAGGCTGTGGACAGGCAGCCTCTCAGGGCAGACAGACAGGCCTCTCAGGGCAGACAGACAGGCCTCTCAGGGCAGACAGACAGGCCTCTCAGGGCAGACAGACAGGCAGCCTCTCAGGGCAGACAGACAGGCCTCTCAGGGCAGACAGACAGGCCTCTCAGGGCAGACAGACAGGCCTCTCAGGGCAGACAGACAGGCCTCTCAGGACAGACAGACAGCCTCTCAGGGCAGACAGACAGGTCTCTCAGGACAGACAGACAGCCTCTCAGGACAGACAGACAGGCTTCTCAGGACAGACAGACAGGCCTCTCATGGCAGACAGACAGGCCTCTCAGGACAGACAGACAGGCTTCTCAGGACAGACAGACAGGCCTCTCAGGGCAGACAGACAGGCCTCTCAGGACAGACAGACAGGCTTCTCAGGACAGACAGGCCTCTCAGGACAGACAGACAGGCCTCTCAGGGCAGACAGACAGGCCTCTCAAGACAAACAGACAGGCTTCTCAGGACAGACAGACAGGCCTCTCAGGGCAGACAGACAGGCCTCTCAGGACAGACAGACAGGCTTCTCAGCACAGACAGACAGGCTTCTCAGGACAGACAGACAGGCCTCTCAGGACAGACAGACAGGCCTCTCAGGGCAGACAGACAGGCTTCTCAGGACAGACAGACAGGCCTCTCAGGACAGACAGACAGGCCTCTCAGGGCAGACAGACAGGCCTCTCAAGACAGACAGACAGGCTTCTCAGGACAGACAGACAGGCCTCTCAGGGCAGACAGGCCTCTCAGGACAGACAGACAGGCTTCTCAGCACAGACAGACAGGCCTCTCAAGACAGACAGACAGACAGGCCTCTCAGGGCAGACAGACAGGCTTCTCAGGACAGACAGACAGGCCTCTCAGGGTGAGGAAAAAAGGTCTGAAAGGCTGAAACACGTCTCTCACACAAGAGAGAGAGGGAGGGAGGGAGGGAGTGAATGTTTGTGTGCATGCATATGTGTGTATATACATACGTGCCTGTGAGTGTGTGTGTGTGTGTGTGTGTGTGTGTGTGTGTGTGTGTGTGAGAGAGAAGGTGAGTAAATGTGTGTATGCATGCATACGTGTGTGTGTCAGTGTGAGAGAGAGAACGTGAGTAAATGTGTGTATGCATACCTATGTGTGTGTGTCTGTGAGAGAGAGAGAGAGAGAGAGAGAGAGAGAGAGAGAGAGAGAGAGAGAGAGAGCGTGAGTGAATGTGTGTATGCACGCATATGTGTATATCGATGGCCGAAGAGCAAAACCTCCTATCTGCATAATTCTGATTGGTGGATTTCACTTTGGATGATGAGAAAAGGAAAAAACAAACAGATCGGAGGTTGTGCTCTTCGGCCATCGATATATGCATATGTGCCTGTGTGTGTGTGTGTGTGTGTCGGTCTGCCAGGAAAGAGACGCTAACGTCAGCAGGTGTTCTAATCCTGAAAGGAAAATCACCGTAGACGTTCCCTGCAGTCACATCAGCACACGACAGAGAGAACCAGGGAGAGAGAGGGAGGAGGATGAGATGAGGAGGAGAGGAGGAGGGGAGGAGGAGGAGAGGAGGAGGAGGAGAGGAATGAGGAGGGGGAGAGGAGCAGGGGGGAGAGAGGGAGGAGGACGAGATGAGGAGGAGGAGAGGAGGAGGAGAGGAATGAGGAGGGGGAGAGGAGCAGGGGGGAGAGAGGAGAGAGGAGGGAGACAGGAGGAGGAGAGAAAGGGGAGAGGGGAGGAGAAGGAGAGGAGCAGGGGGAGATGAGGGAGAGAGAGGAGGGAGACAGGAGGAGGAGAGGAAGGGGAGAGGGGAGGAGGAGGAGAGGAGCAGGGGGAGAGGAGGGAGAGAGAGAGGAGGAAGACGGGAGGAGGAGAGGAAGGGGAGAGGGGAGGAGGAGGAGATAAGCAGGGGGAGAGGGGGGCTGAAAGAAACCTAGACTAGACTAACCAGATCCATTCTCTTCTCCCGGCAGACAATCAGGTACTGTCCACCCGTCTGTGCTGGGCCTAGGAGCCCAGGAGCTCTGTGTGTGTGTGTGTGTGTGCGTGCGTGCGTGCATGCGCGTGCGTGCGTGTCTGCGTGTGAGAGTGCGTTCTGTTATAATTAGAGTCCTACTCTGATCCAGAACAGCACGACAGCATTATATAACCTACAGTCATGATGAAGAGGGATGTTCTGAATACTGGGCAGAGATGCAGCAGGCAGAGGGCACGCTACCATGTTTGGTAACTAAAATAGCTTCCCCGGGGCAGAGCCACGCCCCTCCCCCCAGGGCCCAGGTGGAACCAGATCTTTGTGGTGTGACCAGGCTGCTGTCCACAGGCTGACCTCATGTCTCTGTCTGCCAGACAGAGCCTGCCGTTCATCCCCCACAAGGCTAATGTTACCCAGCAGGAAGGTGTTGCTGATCACACGCTGGTCAGGAATCTGCCCTCCTCATCCCTGGGGCTCCTCGACCGCCCTGACCACAGATCCTCCACACAGCTTCTCATGTCCTCCCTGAGGAAGCCCGGGACGCTCGACTAACTGTAGAGGTCTAAATGTCATGGTCACTCAGGGGACCTGGGGCGCTAGCCCGTCACGCTACAGTACAGGCTAAGCTATGCTAGGCTACGCTAGACTAACTGAGGCGGTCTAATTATGGATGAGTGGACCTCCCTCAGGTCATCAGTAGGAGAACTAAGGGGGAAATAGGAGGAAACAAGAATGTGTTTCATAAACCTCACCCTGTGTTAGCTAACCTTTACCTTCAATGTGACCCAGAAGAGGAGAGAAGGGGATGACAGGAGAGGAGAAGGAGAGGACATGAGAGAAGGAGAATAGAAAAAGAGGAGAGAAGAGGAGAAGAGAGGAGAGTTCTATAAATTACAGAGCCCTAACTCATGGCTGTTTCAGTCAGATGTCTAGGTGAGTCACACTTTACATAGAGATGTTCTGGTCATGAGGGTCAGCTGGGAGCAGGAGGCCTAACTCAGACCGTGTGGAACCACATAGTCTGACTACGGGAGTTCCACAAGGGGCTGTCCTGGGTCCTCTCCTTTTCCCCTCTACACTACATCTCTGGGTTCTGTCATTTACTTGCATGGCTTCTCCTATCACTGCTATGCCGATGACACCCAACTGGTCCTGTCATTTCCCCCTTCTGATACACAAGTGGAGACACGCATAGCTGGGTGCTTGGCTGACAACTCAGAGTGGATGTTGACACACCACCTGAAGCTCAACCTGGACAAGACTGAGCTGCTGTTCCTCCCGGGGAAGGGCTGCCCGCACCGGGACCTGGCCATCACCATTGACGACACAGTGGTGATGCCAACTCGGACTGCAAGGAATCTTCTCCCTCCTTGCTTGAGCTCTGGCGTCAGCCATTAAACCTCAGGAGCTTGTCCAGAAAGATGCTGCTTGCTTGGTGTTCAACCACCCCAAGTTCTCCCACACAACTTCCTTCTCTGTCCCCTAAACTGGCTCCCAGTAGCAGCTTGCATTCAGTTTAAAACTCTGGTACTAGCCTACAGGGCAATGAAAAGAACAGCTCCCCCCTAACTCCAGGCCATGGTCAAGCCCTACACCCACTTCTGACTACTACGCTCTGCTACATCAGGGCGACTGGTTGCCCCGTCACTCCGAGGCTCCTGCGGTCGATCGACACAGTCACAGCTCTTCTCTGTCCTGGCCCCGCAGTGGTGGAATGAACTGCTCACTGACGTCAGGACAGTCGCTGTCCGTCTTTCTCTGCAGGTCACTGCAGGTCTCCTACCAGGATCCTCCCTCTTAAGCACCTATAGTATTTCTAGTAGTTTGGTACTCTTGCACTTTGCCTTCAGCACTAGATTATGCTCTTGTCATTTGCTTTAGAAAGGAGATACACTTGTGAGTTCTGGTGAGTAGTAGTACACTGACTTCCTATGTTAAATGCAATTATTCTAAGTCACTTTGGATAAAAGCGTCTGCTAAATGACTAATGTCATGTAATGAGTGGAGCACAGCTAGACCCCAGACCTCCTGTCTATCAAGACCTCTCATTCTAGGAGAACCAGCACCAGAGGAGGCCTCCAGTGAGGGATATCTGCCCAGGGTCTGACACCTCTGACTGGGTGGCTGAGCCCCCTCGCCCCATCCATGAAACCATTAACCACTCAACAATAACACAGGCTGAACAGCATCTCCTTAGTGAAGACAGGGCTGACTAATGAACTCTTATTCTCGCACAAGATACATTGAAATGAAACATTCAGTCCAAGAAATCAATGGAAAAAAATGGAAATGAAAACAGTAGTGGACTGGGCCATGTTAGGGACGGGCGCCAGGGCTCTCACAGAAAGAAAAACTGTAAAACAGCAGGGGAATTTCTCAGCACTAATAAGTCAAACAAACTGAGGTAGAAAAACACATCTGTAAGGTGTTGTAACCTGTCCACCTGTCCAATTGGCAGAGTCTGGGACTAGGGCCGGGGCCGGGGTTGGGGTTGGGGCTGAGGCTCGGGCTGGGGCTGAGGGTGGGGCTGGAGCTGGGGTTGGGGCTGAGGCTTAGGCTGAGGCTGGGGTTGGGGCTGGAGCTGTGGTTGGGGCTGGAGCTGTGGTTGGGGCTGGAGCTGGAGCTGGAGCTGGAGCTGGAGCTGGGGCTTGGGCTGGGGTTGGGGGGCCACCGGCAGCTTGCCGAGGACGGAGGCCTGTGGCAGCCCAGAGGTAAATGATCCGTTTGACGTGGTTAAACACCTCACCACATGGCCCTGCTCAGCACATGACAGCAGGGCCGCACTGCTGCAGGACACTCTGTGCTCTGTCTGCTCTCCCAGCACCATGCACACCCACCTCTGTACTGCAACCCTAGCCCCTAGCCCCTAGCCCCTAACCCCTAGCCCCAGCCCAGCTTTATACTACAGCCTGGCAGAGCCAGACTCAGATCAGCTCTCCAGCCACAACTATAGCTCCGCCCGAAGAGAGGAGAGGAGAGAGAGGAGAGCAGAGGAGAAGAGAGAGAGGAGAGGAGAAGAGAGGGAAACCATGTAGCATGTGTTCACCACAGCTGTAACAGTAGAGGTCTGTGGCTCTTATGGCAGGTCCCTGAACACTTATAACACAGAGAGAGAGAGAGGGAGAGAGAGAGAGAGAGAGAGAGAGAGGCAGAGGCAAAGAGACAGAGAAGAAAGATAGTGACAGAAAGTGAAATTAGAGAGGGGGAGACAGAAGACAACTCTCCCTCCTGTTGACAGGTTTAAACTCCCTCCATCTTCACTTCCATCATCAAACTATCACCAGCCTCCCACGCCCCCACACCATTGTTTATGAAAGTATTCATATAGAGTAAAAATAAAGCATCATGTCATGTTAGGAGGACAGGTGCAGAGAGAGACAGGGGGAGGGAGGGGGAGACGGAGAGATAGAGGTACTTTACTGTAGCACAGACCAGAGGCTGTGGCTACTACCAGCTCCTCCACTATAAGTGGCCTTTTCCCCCTGCCGAGAAAGGGCCCTGTGTGTGTGTGTGTGTGTGTGTGTGTGTGTGTGTTGGGCAGTGGCTGGGGTTTTACAGGTGCACTTAACACAGAACACCAGTGCGTTCTGTGGTATGTCAAGCGGTGCTACATGTGACGTGGACGAGCTGTCATGACAGAATATGATGTAGTGTTTTCCCTGGCGCTGCAGCCTGGGCCTGCTCCACAATGTGATATAATAAGCCCCTGTAGCTGAGACCAACTAGGACAACAAGCTGCATGGCACCTGTGTCACCTTATAGGCTAGCTCTAGACAGGAGGAGGAGGAGATCGCTCGGGGTGCCTCAGTCCTCCAGAGAAGCTGCCATGCTGACCGGCTATCACCCAATAGGCCCACTGACTGAGAGGGCTATTCAGGAGGCTGCCAATAACCACCCTGGATAAACCAGGCTGAGGACAGACAGCGCCCCCTGCAGGCTGGGGATAGACAGAACCATCTGCAGACTGGACACTATCAGAACCAGGTACAGGGTAGTTCAAAGCCATGGTGACATCTCACCTTATAGAGACATTCATCGGGGTGTAGATTCAGGTGGTTTTGACTGTCCCGGGCTGATCCAGAACAACGTGTTAGATTCTTGGATGGACCACAGTCTCCAAAATGGATTCCCTCAGCAATAATGGTTGATCTCGTTAAGATCCCTCCAATCAGATAACTTTTAAAAGAACTGTGTTGGGCCAGAACCATAAAGGCCCACTGGTCCTCAGTGGAGCTGACCTGCTTAATGTCTCGTCCAATCAATAGTCTGGCCCTGCTTTATGTCTTGCCCAACCAGAGACTCCCATCTGGCCCTGCTTCATGTCTCGTCCAACCAGAGACACCCGTCTGGCCCTGGGGGGAGTTTCCAGACAGCTGTCTGACACAGAGAGCTC
>NC_140234.1:36706739-36939239 GCF_949987555.1 Borostomias antarcticus | reverse complement strand
ACAGACTCACCTGTTAATGAGGGTTCCAAACAGCAGCCTGATGGTTTTCTGAACGTTCTCCGTGCACAGCCAGCTCCACTGCTCCCACAGCAGCATGTACAGGATGTTCAGGGCCACGTCTGCCAGGGCCGTCTCTGAGGCTGGAAACACACACACACACACACACACACACACACACACACACACACACACACACACACACACACACACACACACACACACAGCCTGTCAGGTAAACCATACTGCAGGTTACAACACCACATTATAGATAGAGATCATCAGCTTCACTTGTCACAAGGCTCTGAGGGACAGTTTTTCAGCATCTTGAAATCAAATTAAATATTCCTCAAAGCCATAAAGCGTTTGTAGTACTGTGTAATACTGCCACCTAGTGACAACACTTTAACACTGCTAGTTAAGCAGGTCAGTGTTGTGTGGCTTCTCTCCATCTCTGCTATAGCCGTGTAGCCTTCTCATCACTACCAGTGCAAGATGCCACACATCTCACTCTGACCCTCTGAGCAATGAGAAGGTATCAAACATCTCATCATGACCGCCTGGCCAATAAGAAGGTACCAGACATCTCACCCTGGCTGTCTGTGTGTGCATGTGTGCATGTATTGTCGACCTGTGGTCACTGGACAACTGACCAGTGCACCTATCTCCTAAGAGTCTAATAAGGATAATGGGGTCACCTACACCACACCACGTTTTTACACAACATTAGCTGTCTTTAGTCATGACCGAAAGAACGAGATCACGGATACAAGCGGCCGAAATGAGTTTTCTCCGGAGGGTGGCTGGGGTCTCCCTGAGAGATCGGGTGAGAAGTTCAGTCATCCGGGAGAGACTCGGAGTAGAGCCGCTGCTCCTTTGCGTCGAAAGGAGCCAGTTGAGGTGGTTCGGGCATCTAGTGAGGATGCCTCCTGGGCGCCTCCCTAGGGAGGTGTTCCAGGCGTGTCCGGCTGGGAGGAGGCTGCGGGGTAGACCCAGGACTAGGTGGCGGGACTACATCTCCGCACTGGCCTGGGAGCGGCTAAAGATTCCCCAGGCAGAGCTGGTTGATGCTGCTAGGGAAAGGGATGTCTGGGGCCCCTGCTGGAACTGCTGCCTCCGCGACCCCGGATAAGCGGATGAAGATTGATGGATGGATTAGCTGTGTTTAGACCTCAGGAGCTGAGTTACTCTGTCATAACAAAAGATTCAGGGGATATGCTTAACTAAAGCATTTAAACTGCGCAGTCTACCTGCCCTGTGCAGATATATTAGGCTCTCAGTTTATATACATTTCTTTTAGTATCATGAAATAGTAAATAGCTGGGTAGTAGTTATGTGTGTACCTCTATATCACTTTGGGAACTGGCCCCTAAACCAGCGAATGCACTATGTTTTATAACATCACCCAAGGTACTTTTGTACAGGAATCCAAACCCTATAGAGTAACAGACTCTATATCAAGTGAAAACTGCTGCTTCAGCTCTTTCTGATTTATTACCAGGAATTACAGGAATGTACCCTTCCTAGGCTTTACTAGCCACTGGGTTTGGACCGCTATCCCCTCTCTCTGAGTGCCTCTATGCAGCACTTCTAGTCCTCCTTACAGAGAATAAGATGAACAGTCTTGAAAGCTCCCTTCGAGACCTTTAACCTGCATACTTACAATGCTTTTTCTCAAATCATAAGACTATTGGTTAAAAGGCTTAAGTGTTGGCTGCTCCTCTAGTAACTAAAATGCTTCTCTTCACAGTATAGCAACTGGTACTGTACTTTTGGACGTTCCAAACTGGTCTGTGACCCCCTCCTTTAGCCCATCGGGGGTCAGCTGAGGTTTCCAGGCCATATCATAACCATATTTGATGCATCATGTTCTGTGGGTCCTCTGTCACCCATCCAGTGACTCAGGGGTGGCTGTATCAACTCAACTCAACTCCTGCATCAGAGAACTCAGTGATAGTTCTGCTGAAGTCAGACGCCTTTCCACCCTGAGGCAGATAGGCAGGGAAGGCATGGTCACACCTTCACCCCTCGGCTCAACAGTGAGTGAGTGTGTGAGTGTGTGTGTGCGTGCGCTTGTGTGTGTGCGTGGAGCATCCTCATCCTCTAGCAGTAAGACATGTCCGCACTGAAGAGTGCTACAAATAAAGCCTTACTTTATGCCGGGCTCAGACTACAGGATTTTTGGGCCGATTTATCCCCGATTCACCCCTCCCGACAATCGGAGGAGAAATCTGGTCTGGAACGTTGGTCGGGGCCGATGATCGGTCCAGATTATCTTGTAATGTGAGGGGTTTACAGATCCAATCTTATACCTCCCGATCGGCTCGCAGATCCATCGGGGCGGCCCCGATAATATCAAACATGTTTGATATTTAAGATTATTACATCCCGACTTTACAAGTGAGACGACGAGACCAGTGGTTTGTTGCTCCCTCAGGCACGATAAGATCATGTAGTGTGTGCTGAGCCGTTATTTTCAACAATCTTGCTGTGTGTGCTTGTTTGAGATGCGCAAGAAGAATATCTGTTAAGATTCTCCGTATGTGCGTGATGTAACCCGATTTCGAAATTGGTTAGGATTTTAAATATCCTGTAGTGTGAGCCCGGCATTACTTACACTGCTTCCTCAAACACAAGCAACACAGCCTCAAATAAACAATAACCAACAACTGAACCTCCCGCGCAAATGCCCCATCCTGTTCCCCATCATCCAGAGAAATGACTAACAGACACATTTCACAGGGTTGTCCAGGAGAAGGGCCACTTCCCTGATCATGGCCAATCCCAGCAGGCTGGAAGATGAACAAATTACCAGCCAGCTACATTTTTACCAGCCAAAAATAAGAAATTGCTTTTTACTATTGCAATTTTTATTATTATGCTATCATTACTTTTATCTAATTTACTCAAATACGCACTAGTCAAAAACCAACAGATGCAATTCCCGGTTCCGGTACCTGGAATTTGGTACCAGTACCCAACAGTACCTTTTTTCTGTACTTCTTTCTTTATTTTGCTCATTACTTATAACTTCTCCATTCAGATACATTCCAGAATGTGACCGGTGTGATGTACAGTAGGACCCCACTCATCCGAACTTCAGAGATCCGAACCTCCCAGTCTACCGGACAGGCTTAAAAAACTTTTTTATTATTTTTAGCCTGCTATCTGGTTACTGGTGGGATTTTCATTACAGTACTGTATCCTACTGTGAATAAAAACAGAACTGTATGTAGACCTACATGTTGCCTGTAGCCTACTGTCACGTTTCATTTCTTTGTTACTCTAATGTTGAGCGCAAAACGCAAACGAGTCTGCTGCGCGAGAGCTGCATTCCTTGGTAGCCAGAAAGCGCGGCAGCAACCTGAAGCAGAGGAGCATCGAGTCATTTTTCGTTCCCAGTTAATGGACTTCAGGAACACAGACGTGTTGTGGGCATGTAGATTAGCCTACTAGACCTACTGTATTTGTTAAATAATAGCCTACAGCCTAGGCCACGTTAGCCTACATCGGTTGTTTTAGAGACTTTCTTTTAGGCTATAGCCTAAGACATGACAACTTGTCTGTCATTTCATTTATTTATTTATTGATTATCATTTGCTCTAATTGTTCTAATGTTGGGTTGTTTTTAGGCTATACCATTTTGTTCTGCGAATACAGTAGCCTATAGATGCAGCGTACGCCTCATTTGAGAATAAAGTACTGTATTTGATCAAAGCATGCACTCAAGTGGAAATTCGGTTATTTTGTTATACTGTAGGCCTATTATAGGCTAGGCTATATGAGTTTAGTTGGCTATTTGATTGCAAATTTGATGCATTTTCACAAGTAATTAAGGGTATTTATTGGTCTATTATGAGTCTATATGAAACAAGTATAAAACTTATTGAATTTGGTGCATTTTAACACAAGTTTCAGTCATCCAGACATTTCAGAGATACGAACGACCTTCGGTCCCGTTGGGTTCGGATAAGTGGGGTCCTACTGTATAATATAATAAATATAAATAAAGATATATATATATAAAAAAAAAAAAAGTTTAAAATGTTAAAGTACCTCTTAGCCTTCACTACTGGTATAGTAGTCGATTTGCAAAACGTGTGTCACCGCATCGCAATGAAGTTAGATGGTTGTACCCAGTCAAAACTAACAGTTGGCTAGCCTGTTGGAGAAGTTATGAAAATGTATTTACTATTTATTTAGGCTAAACATTATCTTGCATCTTTTATCTCTCCAGCCCTGTTTTGAAATATGATTAAGATATTAGTCTAAGAAGCATTTTCGCTATTCATATCAGAACAGATGTATTTTTTTCTCTCTCGAATCGGAACCCTGCCTGGCTGTCAAACACACACACACACACACACACACACTCACACACACACACATACACACACGTGAGTAGATCAGTGGACTGAATGAAACGCTGAAAGGTTTGGTAAAATAAAGAGTCGATGCTCGTTGCCACAAGTGCAACCAGTCTTTAGCGTGCTGTAATGGATTTTAACTGATCTAGTCAAAAAGGATTTACCAAGATTCGCTCAAAAGGTTAAGTCTGGTTTATTGAGAAAACAATACGAGCGCAAGGACTTCCTGGACAACGCAACAAGAGTGGTTTATCCAAAGAAGTGAATTCAAAGCTTGTCATGCACAGCCTTATATTCAAGCAAAACACAGGTACGGCGCTTTGAGGATGTGATTGGCCAACTCATTGCACGTCATATGAAATGGCAGGCGTGGCCGAGAATACAGACATGTGACATGAGAAAAGGCGGCAATTTCTTGGAGACAAAGGGACAAACGATGGTTATTCTGGAGTAGACATTTCTAGGTGTGTGGACCTCCTGGAGGCTACCCTGTCTATGTGAACGGTTGAGGGAGGTGGTGAATTACAAAAGGAGAGAGAGAACAAAGGTTTAAGGTGTTTGGAATAGAAAGGTCTTGAGGCCAGATGTAAATTCTATGACAGTGCCATGTGATTATTAAACCGCCACGGGGAGTAGCTTTATCCAACTCAGCAGTAAGAAAGGCGTGGGAAGAGTGACCGACTGCCCTGACTGTTGAACAAGCTGCAGGGGTGACCTCGCTCTCTTTCTCTACTCTCACCCAGATGCACTTTCACATACAGAAATTTGGCATTGATTGATTTTACGTGAATCGGTACTTGGTAGTACCGACATAATCCGGTCTGTACCGTTCAAAGTAGCGAGTCTGGTAGCCAACCCTAGTTCCTACCTGCGCCCGGCCTTCCTGCTCCTCTCAGGCTGCTCTGCTGGCAGCCGCAGGCGCCGCTCTCTCCCCGGGGAGGAGGGCTGCTCTTCCCCTTCTCCTCCAGACCCAGCTCCTGCACCGCCAACTGGCCCACCTGCCACTCCTGCTCCCTGAGCAACACCTCCAGCTCTGCCAGGGAAGGACGGTTACACACCTGGGGACACAGAGGGCAGGCGCACATGCACACATCGATTAGATAGTAATGGTGTAGTAATGATGTTGTAGTAGTGTAGTAATGGTGTAGTACAGGGGTGGCCAACCAGTCAGAGACTAAGAGCCACAAAAATTACTGTGGTACCACCCAGAGCCACACCATATATACCAGCGTTTCTCAACCTTTTTTTCAGTCACCGCACCCTTTATAAGTACTTAAAATCCCAAGGCACCCAGTCTAAAATAAGAAGAAAAATGTTATTGTCCATTAAATATACATTTAAAGTTAATTTATTTAAAATTAATACATACAACAAGATATTTAAGATATTTTCTGACATAATATATTTTTGACTGGGTTGGGTTAGGCTGGGCTGGGCTGGGCTGGGCTGGGCTGGGCTGGGATGGGATGGGTTAGGCTGGGCTGGACTGGACTGGACTGGACTGGACTGGACTGGACTGGACTAGACTAGACTAGACTAGACTAGACTAGACTAGACTAGACTAGACTGGGCTGGGCTGGGCTAGACTGGACTGGGTTAGGCTGGACTGGGCTGGGATGGGTTAGGCCCGACTGGACTGGGCTGGGCTGGGTTAGTCTGGACTGGGCTGGGCTGGGTTAGGCTGGACTGGACTGGGATGGGATGGGCTGGGTTAGGCTGGACTGGACTGGACTGGACTGGGCTGGGCTGGGCTGGGTTAGGCTGGACTGGACTGGGATGGGATGGGTTAGGCTGGACTGGACTGGGCTGGGTTAGGCTGGACTGGACTGGACTGGACTGGGCTGGGTTAGGCTGGACTGGACTGGACTGGGCTGGGCTGGGTTAGGCTGGACTGGGCTGGGCTGGGTTAGGCTGGGCTGGATTGGATTGGACTGGACTGGGCTGGGCTGGGCTGGGTTAGGCTGGACTGGACTGGACTGGAGATTTGAGGCTTTGAAATGTCCCAATGATGTCTGGCATATCAGACAGAATGGCTTACCATTACGTTCTATGAAGAAAAAATGACTCTCCCACTCAGGTAAAAAATGTCCTGTGTTCGTCTTCATATTTTCTTTTCGCTGCGCATTTCTTTCCAGCCATTCTTTGGTTGTGTACAGTAGCCTAGGCTACGTTAGCTTTTGTCGTAAAAGAGAATGACCCACGCAAAGCAAATTATTTTGTTTACAATTATTTTGTTACCAAGGTGATTTGCTACCTATATGATTGGTTTGAAGTGGTTCTCACGCGACTTCGTGACCTAGCGAAACGAATCATATGATTTCATGACAAATCTGCAATAAACTAAAATGGGCTGGAAGAAATGCACAGCGAAACTAGAGAGAGAGAGAGAGAGAGAGAGAGAAACGTTCTTACGGAATGAATTAATTATTTTTTTTAATGAAAGGATGGAAGACTCGCAAGACAACTTTTTTTTAATAAATGGATTGAGGAGCCGCACATTGACGGGCAAAGAGCCGCGGGTTGGCCACCCCTGGTGTAGTAGCTGTGTAGTAGGGTGTATTAATGGTGTAGTAGTAGTGCAGTAGTGGTGTTTAATGGTGTAGTTGTGTAGTAGGGTGTAGTAGTGGTATAGTCGGGTGTAATAATGGTGTAGTAATGGTGTAGTAGTAGTGCAGTAGTGGTTTAGTAGTGGCGTAGTAATGGTATAGTAGTAGTGGTGCAGTAGTGGTGTAGTTGTGTAGTAGTGATGTAGGAGTGGTGTAGTAATGGTGTAGTTATCGTGTAATAGGGTGGTGATACTTACTGGCCTGGTGTTGGCGACACCGTAGACCACCTGGGGTCTGATATCAGAGCCATTGAGAACAGGAGTCATCTTACTGGGGACCTTCAAACGAGACCTGGGAACACACAGACAAGCTCATTACAAATTGATCGACATCCACATTCACTCATCATCATCATCATCATCATCATCAACAACACTACCACCGCCGCCACCTTAGATGCAGAAAGCATGGACGGAATCACGGAATTAGGTTAAAAAAAAAAAAAAAAAAGGATGGATAATTTGGCTGAAATTGGCCAAAATTTTGAGAAAAAAATAAAAAGTAGGCCTAATTATTGTAGTAACAGAAATTATTTCCATCCATCCATCTTCATCCGCTTATCCGGGGTCGGGTCGCGGAGGCAGCAGTTCCAGCAGGGGGCCCCAGACATCCCTTTCCCTGGCAGCATCAACCAGCTCTGCCTGGGGAATCTTTAGCCGCTCACAGGCCAGTGCGGAGATGTAGTCCCGCCACCTAGTCCTGGGTCTACCCCGCGGCCTCCTCCCAGCCGGACACGCCTGGAACACCTCCCTAGGGAGGCGCCCAGGAGGCATCCTTACTAGATGCCCGAAAATAAATTATTTCATAATTGTAAAATGACGAGTAGGCCTAGAGAAATACTGTAATTCCGTTTTCGATTGGGGTGTTTTGTAAGGGGGGTTGGTTGTGCGTAGGACCTTACGTTAGCTCACAGCGTTAGCCTCTTCAACATCTTCTCAAAGTGACAGCCAAGTTGTCCAAAAAACAAAAAAATAACTCTAACCCCTAAATTCAGAGCAGAGCAATATACCCAAAGGACTATTATCAGTCAGGCGATAAGCTGTTTTGCAAATTCTGTCAAAATACTATTGATTGGGCCCGTAAAAAAACAGTGTGATGATGACCACCTAAAGTCTAACGTCTAAGTCTAATGCCTATGTGAAGAACAAGGGCACTGTGATAGTCAGATCACGCCTCTTCAAATGACCATTACTAGTGCAAGTGTATCAAAAGACGAGAAGTTATCCAGGACTTTGTGACCATGTGCTTCGAGTCAGACATCCCCTCGGAAAAGCTAAGAAAGCTACGGCCGTTCCCACTGAAGCATTGCACACAGGGAGGATCATTGCCGAAAATGAGACCAGCCAACGTCAAACTCACCTGCCCCATGTGTTCGACCAACATATGACTGCCGTTCTACTGAAGAAAACACATTTTATACAGAAAATATGGAATTTGGAAAAAAAAAAATAGAAAACGGATTTCATAGGACCCCACAACACCTCCACTACCCAACATTCCACCAGCATAATCCCCACCTCCACCTCCATCATCATCATCATCATCATCACCATTGCCATTAATGAACATCACCACCACCATCATCATCATCATCATCACCACCACCATCATCATCATCATCATCATCACCACCACCACCATCACCACCACCACCATCATCATCACCATTGCCATCAATCAATATCACCACCACAACCACCATCATTATCGTCATCTGCACCACCACCACCATCATCATCAACATCACCATCACCATCACCACCACCCACCATCATCATCACCACCACCATCATCATCACCACCGCCTGCGCCACCACAATCATCATCACCACTACCATCATCAACACCTTAATCACCACCATGATCATCAACACCACTCCTATCATCATCATCTCCATCTATATGCATGTGTTCTCCCTCATACTTGTTCTTCTTCTCAGATGTGACCCTTCCCCCGTCCAGGTCTCCCTCTGCGTCCTCCGTGGGGCTCTGGGGCTCCGAGCGAGGGAACGCCGTCTTCAGGGTGTCCACGATGGCGTTCACCACAATCTACACACACACACACACACACACACACACACACACACACACACACACACACACACATTCATTCATCATCTCTGACTTAATGAGCTCATCCGAGCATCTGAGAGTAAGCTATGGCAATCAGAACAGAACCTTGTCAATGCGTGACACGATGAATGGCTTCTTGACAAAGGCTATCCTGGCGTCCGTGTTGAGAGCCAGGAACTCCTGCATCTCCTCACTGTTGGCTGTCTCAGGTATGGCACATAGTTGCTGAAACACAGGACAGATCAGTGTTAGTAAAGTCTTCCTGTGTTTGCATGTACAGATCCTGCCTCCTCAGGTGATGCGTAGGCCTATGTGTTCGGCTCCATAGTATTGGAGCTATGTAGGTACAGTAGGTAGCAGAGCAGATGCAGGGCACTGCGTTTGAGCTGGTCTTGAGGCCCCACCTTCAGGAAAGTCTCCAGAAGGCCCTTCCTGGCCTCCACCCGGTCACTGTCCATGTTTCCAAAAGGCAGGTCTGGGAAGATCTTCTTTGGCCCCTTCATATCTACAGAGGTTACACAGTCAGAGGCTTGAATAACTCTGAAATCTACACAGAGGTTAAACTAGTACTTCTCTCTCTATCCTTTCCTTCCTCCCTACCTTTCTTCTTCCATCCCTCCATCCCTCTCTTCATCCCCGCTTCCCTCTCTCCCTCTTTTCATCCCTCCCTCCATCCTTCCCTCTGTTCTTACTCTTGATGATCTTGCGTAGTTGGGATTTCTCCTCCAGACGAGTCTGCAGGTTGAGGAACTCGCTGTAGCGTCTGTTGACTGTGTGGTAGGCCACGGACTGGTCCGGAGCTGGGGGCTCACAGCCCATCCACGTCTCATACTGCAAACACACACACACACACACCTCTAGAGTTTCATACTGTGTGGGTGTGTGTGTGTGTGTGTGTGTGTGTGTGTGTGTGTGTAATTCGTCCTCTCACCTTGATGGTGTAGAGGGTGTAAGGGTGAGATCCGGTGCCACGGTGCTCCTTGGCCGTGATGGTGCCGGTGATGCGGAGGTTCTGGATGAGGACGGGTCCCTCGGGGCTGCTGAGGGGTTCGAAGCTGAAGGAGCCCAGAGGAGAGGGGCTCTGCAGACCGCCCGCCACCGCCAGGCCCTCAGGAACCCCCAGCAGCAGCTCTCTGTCCGACGTGCTGCCGCTGTCCCTGTCTCTGTCCAGCTCCTGCAGGCCGCTGAGGTTGGAGGAGGAGGGGGGCTCCCAGACTCTCAGAGGGGGTCTGGAGCCGTCAGCCTGGTCCGACTGAACTCTGGGGCAGGAAGTGTTCTCTGATAGGCTGGGGTAACACTGGAGGTTGTCTTCCAGGTCCACCGCACTGCTGATGTCAGTGGGCGTGGCACATTCTCTGAGGTGTTCTGCCAGGGCCTCCTCTGGGCCAAGCAGAAGCAGGGACTCCATAGAGCTTCTCTTGTCTGTGAGCGGGGAGTCCAGGTCAGAGTCGTTCTCCTGGTAGAAGGGGTTGGTCTTTCCCGGCCTCAGGTAGCGTCTCAGGTAGGGCCCAGGCTCCTCCTCCTCCAGGACCTGAGGGCAGTACAGCTCCACCGAGTCGATGACATCATAGGCAGCCAGATCACAAGTGGCAGCTTCTGTGTCGCCGGGCGTGACTGGCTTCACGCGTGAGGTCAAAGAGCAGGGAGGGGTGTCGACCTCCTGCTGAGGCTCCCCCTCCTGCAGCTCCAGTTCCTGGGGAGTGGTTGGCGCCATGGGTGACTCCGGCGGGGGAGTGGCCGTTTTCCCTGACTTGGTGAAAACATTGACCATTAGCATGTTGAACCAGTCTGGGTCGGACAGCTTGGAGATGAGGGGGAGGAGGACGTTGCAGGTGATGAGCTCTCCGACCACGAACCTCCCAGTGCGAGTCTCCAGGTGGGGTGTAGGAACCAGTACCTGGAGCAGCAGGTCCACCATGGCCCGAGCCTTGTTTACCTCCGTAGCTGAGCTATTCATGGCCGGGTGGGGTGGGCTGACCGCAGAGTAGGCCTTCCACAGACGCTCCTCCCCCTCTTCCCCCCCTAACTCCTCCTGCCGCCCCAGCAGCTCCAGGGCGCTGAAGTAGCTCTGCAGGTGGCAGCCACACAGCTCCAGCATCCTCTGGGTCAGCTCCCTCCGGTCCACCCGCCTGGCACGCCTCTTCAGCTCCAGTGCCATGGAGTACATGGCGCCCTGCACCTCCGTCTCAAACTCCCTGTCCAAGGACACCGTGCTGTACCACGACCAAACGAAGTCCCGGACGATCTTCCTGATGGTGCTTTGGATCTCCAGGTCCAGCTGCCGCTCAGCCTCAGGGGAGGGGGGGGTCTGCTCCAGGCTCACAAACCTCTCCAGGCGGAGCAAGCTGTCCGAGTGCAGTACGGCCTGAGAGCCCAGCCAGCTGCCCAGCACTACCAGCAGGCTGGTGAACACACACAGCAGCCAGATGTTCACCAGCAGGTGAAACAGCACCAGCCAGGCCAACAGGACCCCCAGGCCCAGCAGGGTCCTCTGGCTCAGCAGCACCCCAGACATGCTCCACGGACCCGGGCCTGCCTCAGGCTCGGACATGGGGGGTCTTCATAGGCAGTCGCTGAGCCTAGCACAGAGAACAGTAGGCATTTGTCTGAGTTTGCAACATACTGGGGTATAGCTAACTAATTTGCCACACAAACACAAACGGTTATCTAGCTAGTTAAGAAATTAACATTTACATCTGACTGAAAGTGTAACGCGTTTTAGTCATTGAATTAGCTTGCTTAAATAGCTAGCTAGCTTGTTTAAATAGCTTGCACTAGCTAGCTAGCTATGTTGATAGCTAGAGTGCGACATGTCCAGTCATATAGCCGGCAATACAGCATTAGATGACTTAACGAAATACACACATTTATGAATACAATGTAACTTGATGATACCAACTGCAACTACCTAGCTACTTAAATGTTACGTACGATAATTCAGTCATCTCACTGTCTCGAGATGTCCAGGAGCCTAGCCCTGACAAACGGCAACGACTGTTTGTTTACTTCCTGTATCGTGACGTAGTCTTACGACTCCAACTGGGTACCCAGCCGAGGCACTGAACGAGAAGAAGCAGGCTACGGAATAATCTAACCACCCTATACCTCACAGTGAATGCATCTGAGAAGATTTGGATAAGAACGAGGAATGTGTTGGGTCTTGCTCTTTGTGGGATGACTCTCCATCTAACTCACACCTGCAGTAGGCTACAGCTTCTGGGGAGTTTGGAGGATGATGTTTTGTTGGCCAACCAAATCATAAAAACACTTTTTCCATCTTTTGATTGTCATGTAGCCTATCAGTCATGGCATGTAGGTCTCCGGCCGTCATGCCACTTTGTCAGATGCCACAGCATAGGCTATAGGCAAGGGATTTTGGTAGACTTCTGTCAAAGCAATCAAAGTGAAACTGAACCATGTAGGCAAATGTTTCAGTCAGATGCGCCAATTGCAGTGTATTTTGCTTTAGGCCTATTATGTGCAGGCCTACATGACTGTATATATAGTCTACTTTGTGTTGTAGGCCTATGGTACAGTAGACGTCCATTGCCCAACTGTCCTGTAGTAATTGTCTAGTGGTGAAACTGCGTGATCAGATCGCTACTCTTTGTATTGATAACCCGGCAACACTTAAAGTCCCAGTTAACCAAAATCCGAGATTTGCTTGAAAACACATTCTGTGTGTTAGTGATGCATTGCTGATAACATGTAAAAATGGGATGAACCATGTGTAGTACTGAATTGTGAAGTTAGACCAGTTTTGTGTTTTTGACCAGTTTTGATTTCTGGATTTTCTGGGCGGGCTTAAAACGGTACCGGATGACGTAGAGCGGTGTTCTTAGCATATCCCCGCCCTAACACTATATAAAGCTAGAACGGATTTGAATCTTCGGTTCTCCTGCTCAATCTTGAGTCTAGAATTAGCTAGTTTTATCCAACAGTCTAGAATTAGCTAGTTTTTCTTAGTTAGCAATGCCTATGCATAAAACTAAACGAAAATGCATCCTTCCTGGATGCCAGCAGGAATGGGATGATAAGGTCTGCTTCTTTCACTCCCGAGTAAAGCTGAAATGAGAAGCAAATGGTTAGCATTTTTGAAGAGCCATGGTGTTACAGAGTCTGTCACCGCTAGCGCCCGCCTCTGCAGCAAACATTTCACTCCCGAAAGCTTCTGCAATTATAATATGAGGCTTTTGGGTTTCACGGACTCACGACTGGTCCTGGTGAATTCGGCGGAGCCAACCATCTCTCTCCCCGGCCTCCATTCTCCTCCTGTCGCATCAACCTTTGGTGCCGACACCGCTGCCTTGTGTGCTTATAGCTTATTAACGTTCTAACGTTAGCTAGGTAACGTAAGCAATAGGAAAATACACTGCTACGTTAATATACAAAATATGTCTTGACATGTATGTGGTAATGTCAGCTATGATGAATTATGTAATCTTAGGAGGAATTATAGCTAACATTAGCTATGTAGTTTGTTGCAGATGGGAGTGTGTATATAACCTTAGTCTAGCTAACAGCTAGCAGCACCGACCAGGCCCTAACCCACCAAATAACGTTACGGATGATATATTATGACTATAAGCGTTAACTATACAGAAACTGCCTGCCATATTTGTGGCACCTGATGTGCGTATGGGTTCACCGGTAATGGTTACAGTATATTTCTCCAGCGGGAGACCGGGAGGCGGGAGTGAGGGGGATGGTTAGGTAGACCAGCTGCAGCTGGAGAAAGACGCACCCTCTCCCAGTGAAGCGGTGCTCGGCGGCTACTGGCTGAACATTCCAGTTCTGTTGATCTACATAGCGAGGAAGCACGGGGTCTGTGCATCATGGGAACTGTAGTCAGTTTACACCCAGCGTTCCAAAACCTGCTGTAAAACGTTTTATTATTCTGTCTTTAACTGCACACATATAATCATAATCCATAACCGATGACTCAATGTAAGTGTCTTAGAAACGATGTGAATAATTACTCAATGCAGCTCAAAATATATTTTTTATTAAAGACCACTAGAGGGCGCGTCATCACTTTACATCTCCCCTTGCTTTTATGACGTCAGAGTAGACGTTGCTGACGCAGACACTTAAATAGTCAGTGATCGATTCCACCTCATCAGAGTAGCTAGTGACTTCTGGATTTGACACACTAATTTAGAGAAAACAAGTAAGTCCATAATAGGGATAGAATTTAGAGTTGGAATTTTCTAAAATCATTCTGTATTGCTGTCTTTGACAAAAACACCTCCAATTGAAGACAGAATACAGAACATTTCTCTCAGAACTTTGTTTAACCAGGTTAGAAATTATGTCCAGGTTGAGAGCGATACTGGTTGATTACAGGACTAACAGTGATGTGTCTGGGTAATATGAGTTCCTGGGTGAACCTCCTCTTCATTAGTGATTTAATAATAATAGCAATAGTGATAATAATAATTTTAGATTGTTTTGCTTGCTGTTTTGTAAAGAGTTATCTAGTTACAGTAGGCCTACTGTGCTGTGTTGTAAAATCCTGTATATCCAAATATAGGCTGTAGTATTGCTGTAATATAAAGTGGTATATTAACCTTTTGAAGGAGCATGGTACTGTATTGCCCTGCTATTCATGCAGTAGCAAGTGCACTGTGGCATCTTGTAAAACTGAAGTTACTGTATGTGTAGGAGTACTGTACCATGATAGGAGTAGCCTGTGCACTGTGCATCTTGTAGCCTACCTTTTAGCCATATTATCATCCTACTGCTCAAATGTAGCATGCTCAATCAGGTTAGTAGTCAAGTGGAAATGAAATAAGACCTATTAGGGGACTGGAGAGGGCATGCAGTGTATGCTGTGACAGAAATCATCAGCACTAGCCTACTATCTAGACAACTATCTAGCCTACTATTTTCCCTGTAGCGTACCAGATAGCTACAGACACTCAAAACTGACCAGCAGACTGGTAGCTTTGACCAGCAGCTTTGCTACCTTCTCATCGTGTTCCTTTCTCTCCTCTTTTCTTGCTGCTGCCTTTATGTTTGCAATACATGATGACTGTTCACTCTGCGTGCAGCTTGTTAGTCTCTTGATGCTCAGACGCTTTGCACCTAAACTACCTGTATACAGTAGCTAGGTATGGGCCCACTGTTCTGTGTTGTAAAGTGCTGTATGACTACTGTACTGTGATGTATTGTATTGCTCTGCTATTAATAGCAGTAGCCAGTTCACTGTGACATCTTGCAACACTGAAGCTATGTATAATCGTACTGTGACATGCTAGGAGTAGCCAATGCACTGTGATATCTTATGATCACTGTACTACAGTGTATTGACTTCATGAATGTGACCCCGGTGTGACTGACTGGTTGTCCCTGTGCCCCCCTGACCCCCATAGCCTTTAGGAATGACAAAGCCCTGCGAGACTGTCTGGGTGGAGGAGCAGCTGCAGAACGTGGCCAGAGACATGGGCCGCCGGATGGCCAAGATGAAGAGGGAGTTGAGGGAGGAAGACGAGCGGAGGAGGAGGCAGGAGAAGGAGATGAGGAGGAGCGAGACAGCCAGGATGGTAGAGGAATACCTGAAGGACAGAGAGACGCAGAGCCAGGAGAGGGAGAGGGACCTCGTCGGCTCACAGATGCCCAGATTGAGGAGGCAGGCGTGGGTGGAAGATGAGGGGAGGGGGAGGCAGGAGGAGGAGAAGAGGAGACCCGGGAAGTCGGAGGAGATGGAGCGCATTCAGGTCCTCCTGACGAGATCGATGGATGACCGGATGACCGCGTTGAGGGTCGAGTTGAGGGAGGAAGATGAGGGGAGGAGGAGTAAGGAAGAGGAGAGGAGTAGGAACGAGATAGCCAAGATGGTTAATAAATGCCTGGAGGAGAGAGGGGAAAGGAGCCAGGAGAGAGAGAAGTACCTCCTGATCAGGGAGTTGGACCAGCGGATGTCCAGGTTGAATGTGGAGTTGAGGGAGGAAGAAAAGGGGAGGAGGATTGAGACGGCCAGGATGATGAAGGAGAGAGAGGTAAAGAGCCAGAAAATGGAGCAGATGCAACTGGAGAACATGATGGCCGTCATGATCAGGGAGTTGGACCAGAGGGTGAAAAGGTTGAGGACGGAGTTGAGGGAGGAAGATGAGGGGAGGAGGGGGGAGACAGCCAAGATGTCTGATATTGCTGTTCAGTGTCCCTCTAGGGAGCTGGCGACCAGTGACCAGCGGCCATCTCAGACATCTGGGGGCATCTTTGCTCGCCTGAAAAAGATGTGGAGTGAATTTAAGATGAGACAGCAGGAAAAGAAAGAGAAGAGGAAGGCCAGGCAAGAGGAGGAGAAACAGAAAAAGAAAGAGGAGAAAGATAGAAAGCAGAAAGAAAAGGAACTGAAAGAGATGAAGCCTCTAGAGAAGCACCGGAAGAAAAACGAGAACTTCCTGACCTTCTTGAGGTACATGGAAATGGTGGACAGCAAAGAGAAAGAGGAGAAGGATAGAAGGGAAATGGAAAAGCAGAAAGAGAAGATGGCTGTAAAGTACCGGGAGGAAACCGAGGACATGAAAAAGTGGAAAGAAGAGGAGGAGATGAAGAAGGCCAGGGGAGAGGAGGAGAAAGAGAAACAGAAAGAGGAGAAAGAGAAAGATGACGAAAAGGGAGAAACAGGAAAAGAAGGGAGAAACAGTAAAATAAGACGCAGGATCTGCTGGTAGAGGAAAAAGAACAACCATTGCAAAGGTGAGAGTATAGCCACATAGTATACCTTTAGCATCACCTGTGTTTTCTTCACAGTATTTGAAAACACACAAGCAAAATCAGTGACTGACAATATACTGTGGATATGTGAATGTATTTGTAATGACAGTCACTGACCCAGACGTCTGTGTCTTTGTCCTCTTGCAGATTTTTCGATATTTTCAAAAATATCAGAGACCAACACCCTCAGACAGACAGACAGACATCACAACAATTGTGCAATGTTCTATAATACTTACCATAAGGTTTATTTTCAGATGTGGGGGTAAGTGAGAGTCAACCTCAAATTTTCAAACATGCTTAATTTTGGAACCATTGTAGAAAAACATTTAAGGTGTAATTTCCAACAAAATTGGAGATGCACACTCATTTAGTGATACTTTTAAGAATGCCAGAACCAAGGATCAAGGTCACGGTCAAATTACGTAGCATGTACTCTTTATGTTCTGCTTGAGTGCCACCTGGGTTGGAAGAATGTTCTCTAGTTCCAGACTTGTGCGGAGAGCTCTTTCCTGGCATCTTTTATGTCCTTGCTGCTCACTTGTTGGGGTGATATATCAGCACCACACATCTCTGCAGCAGTAACACTGATTCTTCACTGACCTCACTTGGCATAGCGGTTCATTGAAAGCATCATTGACCAATGGATGGGGAGTCTTTCGTCGTTTCCCAGGCATTCTTCTACTGTCCTCCACCAACCAATACTGAATGCGACAGTGTTGGGTTCATTGTGGCAAGAACCATTGGTATACAGTTAGGTCCATAAATATTTGGACATTGACACAATTTTCATCATATTGGCTCTGTACACTACCACAATGGATTTTAAATGAAACATTAAATATGTGCTTTAAATGCAGAATTTCAACTTTAATTCTGGTATTTACATCCAAATCAGGTGTAGGAATTACAACAAATTTTATATGTACCCAACCTCCCTTTTAAAGGACAAAAGTAGTTGGACAAACTAACAAAATTATGAATCAAATTGCCATGTTTAATATTTGGTTGCAAATCATTTACAGTCAAATCCAGCCTGAAGTCTGGAACCACAGACATCACCAGACGCAGGGTTTCATCCCTGGTGATGCTCTGCCAGGCCTCTACTGCAACTGTCTTCACTTCCTGCTTGTTCTTTGGGCCGTTTCCCTTCAGTTTTGTCCTCAGGAAGTGAAATGCATGCTCAGTTGGATTCAGGTCAGGTGTTTGACTTGGCCATTGCAGAACATTGCACTTCTTTGCCTTGAAAAACTCTTGTCTTGCTTTCGCAGTATGCTTTGGGTCATTGTCAGGGGCATAGATTCACTTTTATTCCCATGGGTTTTTTCACCTCAAAGGGGCCCCTAGCCTGTCTGTCAATCAAAAATATGTTTCTAATAATATATTCATTAAAATAACCTATTGAATTTATCTTAATTTGTACCAGCTGAAACATATAGCTGTGATATACTGGAGCTATATAAACTTATTTCTACATAAGAACGAGGACCTGGGATAACAAAAGACGTGTTTTATTATAAGAGACCAGACTAAACATGACACAGCACTTCCAGGCATCAACTGCAGTTATGTAGTCACCAGTAGGCCTAGTATGTGCTAGAACTCCCCAACAAATAGTATAGCCATACTAATGTACTGTAAGACAAATCACTAGGCTCAATAGGCTATACGGTATTTTCACTCAATTCGCTCAGAGGCAACATGTCATGGTAAAGGCTAAGCCTAATAGTCCAATGTAGGCTACTCAAAAAATTTGTTTAACACATGAAAATGACAAAAAATATTTAAAAGTAGGCTATTCTTGGAATGTGTAGACTATCTGAACTGTGTTCTTCTTTTCTTCATCCTCGCAAATGTCTCAATTAGGCCTACATTGCTTAAGTCCACCCTCTGTCATTTCTCTCAATAAAACGCAGTGGATATACACCGAGTCTGACTAATGCCCCACAATATATTAAAACATAGTAGTCCTAGTAGTTTTGTTACCAAAAAAAATCAAAAGAGGATATTTTAATTCCCTACTAACTAATGACCCTGATAGCTCGCCTCAGCTGGACTGGACACGATGAATAGCAGCCGACTGGCGTTACCTCAGACAAGCAGCAGACACGTGCCAACAGTTTCGTTATATGTGTATGACTATGACCAAGAGACAGCTTAACTATCAAAAAAGTGAAAATATAGAGGCTGAAGAGTGTCCCGTAACACAAGGTGCAGAGATTAATCTAGAGAGGAGAGAAAGAATTTGCTTAGTGACACCTTACAAGCTAAGGAGCTGCAGGGGTTGGCTCAACTTGGCCGATGTTAACTCAAGCAGTGGACATACGCCGAGTCTGACTCATGCCCCACAATATTAAAACAGTAGTCCTAGTTCTGTTACCAAAAAAATCAATCAATTCCCTACTAACTAATTACTAACTCGCCTCACAGTGGACTGGACACGAGAAATAACAGCTGACTGGTGTTACCTCAGACAAACTCGTACTGCGACTGACTGAGGCGGAGAGAATCGTGTGAGGGATTTAGTGCGAAACTGTTCTCTGAAAAAGTCTGGAAAACCTAAACCCAAATTTACTACAATACAAGCATGTCTGTGATTGGTTGTAAGCTGCGCAGCCTGCGCATGCGTGATTTCATATACTGGAAGCTCCAGACAGAGCCAGTGTTGCCAGATTGGGCGGGTTCACGCCCAATTGGGCTTCTTTTCATCACGTTTGGCCGGAAAAAATAGCATTGGGCGGTTGGGCTGGAAAAAATAGCATTGGGCGGGCGTTTAAAAAAAAAAAAAAAAATTAAAACTGGCGGGACAGACGGTTCAATTTTATCCAATTATGTTAATAGGGTGGGAGATGTGCACCTGTCCAATAGGGGCGAGGGAGCTCTCCCTGTTCAATGCATTTGATTCACACGGTCAAGGAGAAGGTCGGAGTCAAATCTAGCTAGCTACCCCCCGAAGAAACCTAAAGATGCCAATTTGGGGATGTGGGATCAGCAGGTTTCTGTCATGATCACCGCATCGATGCCTTTTGTCTGGAGGTAGAGGCTTTTAAAGATGCCAGAGGAAATCTGTGCTTTCAGGATGTGGCACTTGGCGCAATCAGATTGCTCACTCTGCCCATATCAAATGCTCATGTGGAGAGAGAATTTTCCCAAGTGACGCTAAAGATGATGCCAGAAATCGCATGGGATTACCGCTGCTTTCTGCTCGCATGGACGCGCGCTCGGTCTAACGGAGCGGTTTGACGTCTGTTCCACCTCCCCGACAGTTGTTGGGGAGCTTTGACTCAACCATCTATTAATACTTGCTAATTAGCAAGTTCACCACATGTACATAGTTTTACATTGACAAGTTACGTTAGAAGTTGGAATGGACTCTTGGCCTGTTCGGCGTGACGGTAAGACATTTTTACTTAATACTGCAGGTGTTTCTGGATGTCGCATCATTGAGTGATTCATTACTTGTGTCTCTGCCTGCTTGCCTGCCTGCGTATCACACTCCTGACTCGGTTATTGTAGGCGAGCAGGCAGGCTATTCATGGGTGGTTATACAGGTGGTTATATAGGCCTACTATTGGAAGTTGAGTAGCCTAGTCCACTGTCACATTCTGCGGTTTCTTGTCACCACTAAAGCTTGTTATCTAGCTTGTCATCTTGAGTTGCTCTCTCGTCTATGACCGCAGCACCGCCGTTCCTCTGTTCATGATATAGCCATATGCTTCTCATGTGTTATTATAATGTGTTGCCTGCATTATCATTTCTTTGACTATTTGATGGGATTACGCAACTTTCTCTCTGTCGTAGGCTGTGTGTGACATATGTGTAGGCGTGTGTTGCAGTTTACCACGAGTTATTATTATTTTAGGTATTTCAACTGAAAGGCATTTTTCTTGGCATGCACTGCTATATATTATATACTATAATATTTGTGCGGTTTTTTATCACATTCGGCGGATTTTGAGCACTCATTGGGCTGGAAAACATCACACCAATCTGGCAACCCTGGACAGAGCGCTTTCAAAGTCAGACTGAGACTCCGCGGCTCTCGCTGTACTCGGCTCTCGTGATCTCGCTTGTAAACAGAGGAACTGTTTATGTTAGTATCTTTTGTGAACACAATCATTCCCCCCAAATGACCAGAAAAACTCACAAGATCGATTAATGGTCACCTTTATCTAATATAAGTCAACACGAGGCACACAGCAAGTCAGCGTCAACATGCTGTCATAACGTTAGCTAGTGCTACTGTAGCTACCACATCACTGCAGCCAAGATTGTTTGCTGCAAGCATGGGCATCATAAATAAATGCTAATCAAAATATGGTTTACGACTGTTGTGCGCTAGCTCACTTTACATTGTATGCTGTTTTCATTCAATATATTGCTCTCGTTCAGTTGTAGAAAAGCCAGCTATTTCTATTGCTAGCTAGCTAACCTATATAACGTCAGTGAGACAGCAGCCTCTCTGGCAGAACATACCGGTAGATGGGGTAACAGTTAGTCTAACGTTAGAGAAAGCAATTTACGAAGATGTTTTCACTCATGAGATTAAGCATCGATGCCCTGTTTAGTTGTTGGCTAACCAGCTATTTCTAGTTAACGTTACAGGCAGTCAGTGTTGATCCAAGACTGCAGCATCAGCCTCAGTTAAGACGAATAACTAGTCCAACAGCCTATGGCACACTTTCCAATCATATAGTATGGATAAATCAAATTAAACAGACGTATACTGAAATTAAAATTTATGTAGAAAAAACACAATTTTGACTGTAGTGTCTCCCCTTAAAGCACATCTTGTTAAATTTCAAATCCATTGTGGTGGTATAAATGGTTGCCACAATGAACCCAACACAGTGTATTACTCTCCCATTCCTTCATGGTTTCAGGGCCGACTGCTGGCATAAACACTAGTTCATGTTGTAGCTGGTAACCTACAGATTATATATTGATGAACTCATCCCTATAGAGTGCCTAAGTGGAAACAGGAAGTTTGGCCAGCCGGTGATTATCTAAAAAGAATGCAGCCACAACCAAACACCTAATTAGCAGGCTTATCTCAGAATCAAAATATCCCACACAAGGTTTTGGTTAATGTCAGCTAGCTTATATTAGCTAACTTGCGAGTTAACAGAGATCAGTAAAATTTATGTTTTAAATTGACAAACACATGTGGTCATGGCACAATTAAAACGGGATCAAAAAATTATTTGTCATCCACCGTTCACTAGCCTACCGTCCATATTTTTACCAATTTAAAGGACAATGCTCGTTTTTGACAACCTGGACCTTATTTATGACATATTATAAGACGTTTGACTCACCGAGATCACTTTGGCGTAGTTCGGAGGCATGTAGAAGAAATTTAAAATCCAGCGCAAGCCAGTATATCCATGTAATGGCTGTGTCGGGGCACTTAGAATGCAGTTTCTAAAAATCTATTTTCTGCCGCGAAACGGTTGTTTTCATCAATCTGTCTTGATGAATCGCTAGTTGTGCTTACATAGAGCATAGGCCTGTTGTGGTTTTCACACCAAGCGAGGTCCATGAACAATCAGTTACTGCTGGAGAGATTTGTGGTGCTGATGTACAAACCAACAAGTGAGTAGTACGGCATGAATGATGTCTTGAAACAGCTATCCACCAGAAGTCTGGAACTAGAGAACATTACTCCAGCCCAGGTAGTACTCGAGCAGAACAGTAAAACACTTGCTACGTTAATTTGACCTTGACCTTGATCCTTGGGTTCTGGCAGGCTCAAAAGAATGTATACTGTACATCCCCAATTTTGTTGGATATGACACCTTATATGTTTTTCTACACTGGTTCCAAAATTGAGCGTGTTTGAAAATTAGACCCAAGGCACTAGCGGCCATCTTGGATTTTACCTCTCACGGTCCTCAGGGGTCAGGTGGCTTTCCTCCACACTGATAAAATTATGGTATAGGCCATTCTAACTAGAAATGTCATGCAATTTCTTATAACATGCACAATTGTTTCACCGGTACCCAATTTCAAGTCAAAAAAATACATTTTTCAAAAACACTGCCTGCACAATGGTCTCAGCATCAGCAGAGATCCCGACCACAGCCTATTCTCCAACCTGCTGAACTATCCACACCAATCCAATACGACCTGTTCTCCAACCTGCTGAACTCTACACATCACCCCAACCACTGCCTGTTCTCCAACCTGCTGAAATCTCCACACCACCCCAACTACGGCCTGTTCTCCAACTTGCTGAGCTCTCCACACCACCCCAATGATGGCCTGTTCTCCAACCTGCTGAAATCTTCATATCACCCCAATAATTGCCTGTGCTCCAACCTGCTGAACTCTCCACACCACCCTGAACACAGCAAGTTCTCCAACCTGTTGAACTCTCCACACCATCGTGACCATGGCCTGTTCTCCAACCTGCTGAATTCACCACACCAACCTGACCACAGCCTGTCCTCCAACCTGATGGACTCTCCACAGCATCCCAACCACGGCAAGTTCTCCAACCTGCTGAACTCTCCACACCATCTTGACCACAGCCTGTTTTCCAACCTGCTGAATTCTCCACACCACCCCAATGACAGCCTGTTCTCCAACCTGCTGAACTCTCCACACCACCCTGAACACCGCAAGTTCTCCAAGCTGCTGAACTCTCCACACCATCGTGACCATGGCCTGTTCTCCAACCTGCTGAACTCTCCACACCACCCTGAACATAGCCTGTTCGCCAATCTGCTGAACTCTTCACACCACCCCAATGATGACCTGTTCTCCAACCTGCTGATCTCTCCAAATCATCCTGGCTACGGCCTGTTCTCCAACCTACTGAACTCTCCACAGCACCTCAACCATGGCCTGTTCTCAACCTGGGGAACTCTCCACACGACCCCGACCACAGCAAGTTCTTCATCCTGCTAAACTCTCCACACCACCCCAATGACAGTCTGTTCTCCAACCTGGTGAACTCTCCACACCACCCCAATGACAGCCTGTTCTCCAAGATGCTGAACTCTCTACAACACCCCAATGACGGCCAGCTCTTCAACCTGGTGATCTCTCTATGCCACCCCAACCATGGCCTGCTCTCCAGCCTACTGCTCTCTCCACACAGCCTGTTCTGTCACCAGCTGATCTCTCCACACTGCCCCAATGACGGCCAGCTCTTCAACCTGCTGAACTCTCCACACCAACCCAATACGACCTGTTCTCAAACCTGCTGAACTCTACACATCACCCCAACCACTGCCTGTTCTCCAACCTGCTGAACTCTCCACACCACCTCAACTACGGCCTGTGCTCCAACCTGCTGAACTCTCCACACCACCCCAATGATGACCTTTTCTCCAACCTGCTGAACTCTACACATCACCCCAACCAAGGCCTGTTCTCCAACCTGCTGAACTCTCCACACTACCCAAACTACAGCCTGTTCTCCAACTCGCTGAGCTCCCCACACCATCCCAATGATGGCCTGTTCTCCAAACTGCTAAACAATCTACACCACCACGACCACGGCCTGTTCTCCAACCTCTCATCTCTCCACAATGCCGCAATGGCGGCCTGTTCTCCAACCAGCTGAACTCTCCACAGCATCCCAACCATGGCCTGTTCTCCATCATGCTGAACTCTCCACACCTCCCCAATGACAGCCTGTTCTCCAACGAGCTGAACTTTCCACAGCACCACAATGATGGCCTGTTCTCCAACCTGCTGAACTCTCCACACCACCCTAAACACGGCCTGTTCTCCTACCTGCTGAACTCCACATCTGGTAAATGATGGTATAGGATATACTAACTAGAAATGTCATGCTTTTCTTATAAAATACACATTTGTTGCACCGGTACCCAATTTCAAGCTAAAAAATAAAATTTTCATTCAGGTTGCAGAGATCTCACCCACCCTGACCACAGCCTGTTCTCCAACATGCTGAACTCTCCACACCACTGTGACCACGGCCTGTTCTCCAACCTGCTGAACTCCACCTACAACATCCATTGTCATCCGCTTATCCGGGGTCAGGTCGCGGAGGCAGCAGTTCCAGCAGGGGGCCCCAGACATCCCTTTCCCTAGCAGCATCAACCAGCTCTGTCTGGGGAATCTTTAGCCGCTCACAGGCCAGTACGGAGATGTAGTCCCGCCACCTGGTCCTGGGTCTACCCAGCGGCCTCCTCCCAGCCCAGGAGGCATCCTCACTAGATGCCCGAACCACCTCAACTGGCTCCTTTCGATGCAAAGGAGCAGCGGCTCTACTCCGAGTCTCTCCTGGATGACTGAACTTCTCACCCGATCTCTCAGGGAGACCCCAGCCACCCTCTGGAGAAAACTCATTGGATGGCCAATCACAACTCTAATGTGAGTCGGGTTTGATACAACAACTGTACCTACTTGATACAATGATATGACGACTAACCCACTTTTCGATGCTCGTGATTGTTTGTAGGTCTATCCAATTGCATCCAGGGCATTTTGGTCTGCCACCATTGATAACGCCCCTTGAAATTCAAAAATAAACTTAGCAGCTCTGGACACTTCGCCCCCCCACCAGTGTGCGGCCGGTTGCAATGCCTTCTCCCTGCTCTCCTCCCTGCAGCTGCACTGCCATCTCCACGACGATCTCCGTGACGACGATGATGAGGATGACGACGCCCCCCTTGCGAACTGTGCTGATCCGTGTCTCGGCAGCGTGGGAGCGACGGAAGTGGTGGCCAACTTCCAACCCCGAGGGCCCCCGCGACAAGTCGCCGATGTCGCCTGTGCCCCCTGCCGACGGACATTCAGCCAGAAGCAGGTGCTGCTCCGCCACCAGCAGTCCAGCTGCAGTGATCTGTAAAACCCTGACAATGACAATAGCCCTCTTGCTCTCGACTCGCCCACTCCCGGCTTTGAGGCCGTGTGGTCCCCCGCCTCGGATGCCTCCAACAGCCCCGACGCCACCACAGACGGCCCCGACCCCCGCCTGCTGCACCGTACCCATGCTCGTACTACAGTAAGAACTTCCACTCTCCTGCGGGCCTCAACAGCCACCAGAGGACCTATCACGTCAAGGAGTGGCTCCTGGAAAAGAGGACTAGGCCCGCTGAAGTCAGACAAGGAGGAGGAAGAGGAGGAGGAAGGCCGCCTCTGACGAACAATGGCGACACCAAGCAGAAGGTCCTGGCGTACGGCTCCTGCGACATGGAGTTCCCGAGCACGGCCAAGCTCTACCTGCACCGCAAGAAGAAGCACAGCCAGGAGAAGGACATCCGTCGGGGCGATGGCACCCGGCCGCTGATCAACAAGCGCCTAAAGGGCGAGACGTACCCCTGCCAGGTCAGGCACGCCAATCACAACTGTTTATCTAACATGGGTCCGGTTTGATACAACGACTGTACCTACTTGATACGACGATACGACGACTAACCCACCTTTCTTTGCTTGTGATTGTTTGTAGGTTTCTCCAATTGCGTCCAGAGGCATTTTAGTCTGCCACCAGGTCTGCGGCAAGGTCTTTCTGCACCACCTGTCCCTCCTGGCCCACATCAAGCTGCACAACGCCCAGAGTCAGTGCCAGGTGGTGGGGGTGGTGTCATCAGGGGTGGAGAAGGTCCCCAGAGGGATCCGCCAAGCTGGCAGAGAAGGCGGTGAGGCCGGGGGCCTGGGAGGCCCAGAAAGGAGACAGGAGGAGAAGGGTGAGTTCCTGTGCGCGGAGGTGTTCCCGCCGTAGTGGTCTGCAGCGTCTGCAGCCCGGACATGGACGTTGTCTCCAAGGGGCCTGGGGGCCAAGCGGCAGAGGCTGCACCACTGTGGGCCCTGCCCCCTTCCTGGACGCCTTCCTGCAGCACTGCCAGGTGCACCTGCTCGCCAAGTCTGAGAGCTCATGAGTAATGTCATCACTTTGATTGCCTTATTCCTTATTATTTTCTTTGCTTTAACATAACCAGACTTACCTGCAAATTGATTGTGGTTCATTTTCATTGTAATATGAGTTGCAAATAAAGATTGTTTTCAAGAAATATGTGGCCCAACATGCATCAAATCCCATAAATAGGATTCAGAAGGTGGGATAGCTCATGAGCTCACAACAACTATCAGCAGCTTACATAACATTAATGGTAGCGGTCAGTGGCTAAAGCAGTTACACCGATGATTCCTGTAACGTTAGCTATTTTGCTGCAATTGGTTCAACTTCTGTTTCTGGACAAAGGTAAGGGATAAACCCAGATAACACAAGGCTAGCGGACCTACAGCAAGTCCCCGATGGATGCTCCACCACCATTCCACCGGTAGTTTATTGTCTATATCCTAGGCCCATTGGCCCTAGGCTTATGGATTTCTATTGCTAAATTAACTGACTGAACATTTTTTTGGTAACCCTTTCATAGTCCACAATTACTAAACATTTACCTGGTAAATACATGCAAGTATAGCCTAATATATATTGGGTGATTACTGAGACACCTATACTGTAGGTATAATTTAAAAACGGGAGTATTTCAGATGTTCAATTACTGCACATAAATTCAATAACTGACATAGCACCACCAGGTAACCTCTATCTAAGCCTGTTGCCCTCTCGTGGCCGAAAACGGTAAATGCAGTCTATCTGCCTCTATTGCTGAAACTGAACAAGGAACGTCTATCTAAGCCTGTTGCTGCCCTCCCGTGGCTGAAAATGATAAATGCAGTCTATCTGCCTCTTGAGGTAGCAACATAGAACTGCAGGTTCTGGGACCACTGCATCTTGTGGTAGCAACATAGAACTGCGGGTCAACAACACGACGGAGGAACCCAGGGAGGAAGCTAGGGAGGGAGGGAGTGACAACTGGACATTTGCTATCATTGGTGCGCTGGCTTACAGCCACGCACAAAAACAAGGCTTTCAGTTGTCTTTCACAACGGCTGCACACGAATGAGAACAGTCCACAAGACAAACAACACATACGACCCCTACTGGTAGCCACAGGTATTAATGTTATTATTTAATAATAAAAGAAGAAAATAAACAGAAAATCTGACAATACATTGAGTGCATAACATATGTGTAAAAAAAAATATTTGCAAACAATTTTCACAATATACAGCACATCACATTTGTTTTTGTTACACTTTGTTACTTTGTTTACAAAGACAAAAAATCATCCATTATAAAGATAGACAAATGGACATTATGATCAATAAAAAACAGCCTACAGTATGTCTATATATACAGACAAACCGTTTAACTTGGCCAGGCTGCAGTCGGCCACCTTGTTCTCCATCTGCTTCTCGAACATCTTCAGGTTGTATTCCAGCTCCATGGCCAGCAGCTCATCATGCAAAGAACTCCTTGACCTCATTTTAAAATCTCTAGGCCTATTTCACAAATGAAAAACACCTAGCCTCTATGGAAATGGGATGGTGAACTTGATAGTGAGAGACCATGGTGTGTATAGTGAACTTGATAGTGAGAGACCATGGTGTGGATAGTGAACTTGATAGTGAGAGACCATGGTGTGGATAGTGAGCTTGATAGTGAGAGACCATGGTGTGGATAGTGAACTTGATAGTGAGAGACCATGGTGTGGATAGTGAACTTGATAGTGAGAGACAATGGTGTGTATAGTGAACTTGATAGTGAGAGACCATGGTGTGGATAGTGAACTTGATAGTGAGAGACCATGGTGTGGATAGTGAACTTGATAGTGAGAGACCATGGTGTGGATAGTGAACTTGATAGTGAGAGACCATGGTGTGGATAGTGAACTTGATAGTGAGAGACCATGGTGTGGATAGTGAACTTGATAGTTTGAGACCATGGTGTGTATAGTGAACTTGATAGTGAGATACCATGGTGTGGTGAATTTGATAGTGAGAGACCATGGTGTGGATAGTGAGCTTGATAGTGAGAGACCATGGTGTGGATAGTGAACTTGATAGTGAAATGTCATAGTGTGGATAGTGAACTTGATAGTGAGAGACAATGGTGTGTATAGTGAACTTGATAGTGAGAGACCATGGTGTGGATAGTGAACTTGATAGTGAGAGACCATGGTGTGGATAGTGAACTTGATAGTGAGAGACCATGGTGTGGATAGTGAACTTGATAGTGAGAGACCATGGTGTGGATAGTGAACTTGATAGTGAGAGACCATGGTGTGGATAGTGAACTTGATAGTTTGAGACCATGGTGTGTATAGTGAACTTGATAGTGAGATACCATGGTGTGGTGAATTTGATAGTGAGAGACCATGGTGTGGATAGTGAGCTTGATAGTGAGAGACCATGGTGTGGATAGTGAACTTGATAGTGAAATGTCATAGTGTGGATAGTGAACTTGATAGTGAGAGACAATGGTGTGTATAGTGAACTTGATAGTGAGAGACCATGGTGTGGATAGTGAACTTGATAGTGAGAGACCATGGTGTGGATAGTGAACTTGATAGTGAGAGACCATGGTGTGGATAGTGAACTTGATAGTGAGAGACCATGGTGTGGATAGTGAACTTGATAGTGAGAGACCATGGTGTGTATAGTGAACTTGATAGTGAGAGACCATGGTGTGCATAGTGAACTTGATAGTGAGAGACCATGGTGTGGATAGTGAACTTGATAGTTTGAGACCATGGTGTGTATAGTGAACTTGATAGTGAGAGACAATGGTGTGGATAGTGAACTTGATAATGAGAGACAATGGTGTGGATAGTGAACTTGATAGTGAGAGACAATGGTGTGGATAGTGAACTTGATAGTGAGAGACCATGGTGTAGAGGAAAACCCAGTCTAACACCTGGAGGTAGATCATGGGGCGGCTGTAGTTCACAAGGTAGAGCGGGTTGTCCAATGATCGTAGGGTCAGTGGTTCGAATCCCACCTCCTCCTGTCCACATGTCGAAGTGTCCTTGGGCAAGACACTGAACCCCAAATTGCTCCCAATTAGCAGACTAGCACCTTGCATGGCAGCTGCCATGAATGGGTGTGTGCAGGGCTGAAAATTAACACCTGCCACCGGCCAAACGCAGGTAAAATTTCCAATTGGTGACTAGATTTCGGAAGCCTATCTGAAAAATATATATATACTTGGCCGGTAGATTTTTTCATCTATAGTCCCCTTGGCAGGTGACTCACCGTGAGCCAAAAAGTTAATTTTCACCCCTGGGTGTGTGGATGGGTGAATGAGAGGATAAAAGCGCAATATAAGTGCAGTCCATTTACCATCTACCATCATGAGGTCCTTCAGGACTGGAGAGCGCTTCTGTTCCAGCAGACTCTTCAGGGCGATGATGATGGAGATTATCATCAACACCTTCTGGACCTGAGGACAGATGGATGATTGAGGATGGTGCCCTCTAGTGGTGCTATAGCTTAATCTCAATTTCATAAATATTTCTTGTGGAAAGTGTCTCAAGAAGTTGGACTACGGAGTAAATGTAATTTAAGACGAATAATAAAACGAGATACAAGATACACGGATACAAACGGCCGAAATGAGTTTTCTCCGGAGGGTGGCTGGAGTCTCCCTGAGAGATCGGGTGAGAAGTTCAATCATCCGGGAGAGACTCGGAGTAGAGCCGCTGCTCCTTTGCGTCGAAAGTTGCCAGTTGAGGTGGTTCGGGCATCTAGTGAGGATGCCTCCTGGGCGCCTCCCTAGGGAGGTGTTCCAGGCGTGTCCGGCTGGGAGGAGGCCGCGGGGTAGACCCAGGACTAGGTGGCGGGACTACATCTCCGCACTGGCCTGTGAGCGGCTAAAGATTCCCCAGGCAGAGCTGGTTGATGCTGCTAGGGAAAGGGATGTCTGGGGCCCCCTGCTGGAGCTGCTGCCTCCGTGACCCGACCCCGGATAAGCGGATGAAGATGGATGGATGGATGGAATAAAACGAGAAATGGTGCTCAGAGAGCACAGACCTCCGCCCATGAATGCATTTTGTGGCTCTGTGTGTGTGCATGCGAGGAGGACGTTTGGGTTCAAATAAACTTGCCTTGCCTTTGTGCCAGTCCAAACCCCATGTCTAAAAATTCATCAGAACGAAGGAAATTAAGTGTTTGATGCTCAACAACCCCCTTCTCCCTCTAATGTGTCCCTCCTGGGTGTTACCACGAAAAAAATGCATCTATGGGAAACACTGCCTTCATTATAAGGCTCAAATGTTTCACTGCTCCCATCAGAATTTTTATTATTTTTTTGTCCAAAAATGTTTCTTTTGATAGGTTGCTGATCTCTGATCTCTGGTATATATTCATGTTTTAATGAGAGAAGTGACAACTTATCCAGACACATCACAGTGTATCAGTCATGGCTAGACATGCATGTGCCATGTGCAGGTGTACAGTGGTGAGTGGAGCAGAATGGCGCATGTTTGATGGAGCCTCTCCTGTCCTCTACTGGTCAAATAAGCTCTTTGCACAAGCTCCACTACTTCCTGAAATTCTACAGGCATCCTTATTTCCTGTCCTATACTATTGGATGGAAGTGATTTATCAGGTGTGCGGCACACCTGATCACACCTGATTAATCACTTCCATCCAATGGTATAGGACAGGAAATAAATATGCCTGTAGAATTTCAGGAAGTAGTGGAGCTTGTGCAAAGAGCCTATTCTTTACTGACATCTTGTGAGGATCAAGCCAAGTTGATAGGATTTTATAAATTGTAATTGTTTTTTCTGTGTAAATTCAGCTACTAAAATCAGCTACTCTAGAATTATTTTGCCGTTAGACAGTCATATATGTCTCAGTATGTATGTAAATGGCAAATAAATTGAACCTAGGTAGATAGATAGACAGACAGACAGACAGACAGACAGACAGACAGACAGACAGACAGAGGGAGAGAGGGTGGGTAGGTAACTAGATAGATTGATACTGTAGATAGATAGATAGATAGATAGATAGATAGATAGATAGATAGATAGATAGATAGATAGATAGATAGATAGATAGACAGACGGATAGATGGATAGATAGACTGATACTGTAGATAGATAGATAGATAGATAGATAGATAGATAGATAGATAGATAGATAGATAGATAGATAGATAGATAGATAGATAGATATAGCACACATGCACACCTCTACAACACTCAGGCACTGTTAAAGAGCCTGATGGCCGCTGCCATAAAGGAACGTCTGAACCGCTCCGTATTGCACCTGGGTGGGATAAGCCTGTAGCTGAACTTGAACTTGACAATGGGATCCCTGGGTACATTTGAGGGTGACAGATGCCCAGCAGCACTGGAAACGCATGCAGAGAGCAGCAGCGGAGGCCGACACAAATGTGCTGATGAAATATAAATGGATACATGAATATTCCCAGTGTTGCTGATTTCAGATTGTGTCGCTCGTCAGTATAGCTTCCACCAGCACTTTGCCCACACTGGGTTCAAACTTGGGTCCTCATTTACGACACTCACGTGACCACTTCTTGTAAACACCGCTACTAAACACACCTCCGAAAAGCTAGCGGTTTGATGCCACTGGTGGGCGGTATTTAAACTGAGAAGTGAGTTAACCAATTCAACTCTGTTACACCAGTACATGTACAGAAGGCAAGGAGATACCAGGACGTGGGAGTTGGGATAGATACATTCCTCATTTCTATGAGTTGAGGGTTGAGTAGGAAAACAGCCCACATTTCTACTGCTGATGCCACGTTACCTGCATGCGTGCTGAGGTATCTACATTGAGAACAAGGACTCAAGCTGCCAGCATGTAGAAATAGTAACTAGTAGTGATTCTGGTGAGCGTGTTCAACATGTGCAGTGCTTATAGCTCTGTAACACACTTTTCCTTTAGGGGGCGCTGTAATGAGAATAGGACTTAATTCAGAATCTTTGTTACCAGATTAGTTTGTGTGTGTGTGTGTGTGTGTGTGTGTGTGTGTGTGTGTGTGTGTGTGTGTGTGTGTGTGTGTGTGTGTGTGTGTGTGTGTGTGTGAGTGTGTGTGTGTGTGTGCAGACAGAGAACACAGTACCTGATCCCTCCAGGGGTGTGAAGCTTGTGTGGGCCACTGGTCTGCTGTGTCCCTCTAGCGGACAGCGATGGACACCTGGCTTCAAACAAACACGATACACACAGTCGGACACAAGACACACACAGTCTCTGTTACACTCACCCAGTCAAAATAGACGTGAGGGAGGAATAGTAGCTAATAGCGGTGCTAACTTGTCGTAGTAGGGGCAAGGGGAGGGGATGCTGTAATACCAGGCCAGCATCTGTTTATTAGATTAGAAAGCGACTATTTAGCTCTATTTGAAACTGGCATGCACGACAAGCAGATAGTAGATTGATTTTGCATGTGTTACACTTCCCAGGCACAGGGTTGGGTGTAGCAGGTCTATTTAAGATGGACAGAAAAGGTAGACGATGCTGTTAGTATCTTTCACAACAGCTGCTCTCAGACGAATCAGTTTGATTAAGCAATAGGCTCACTCCAGTATGGGTCTGTCTTAATTCTGTCTTTCTTCTCTCTATAGAAATGCTTTTTCTAATGGATATAGCTTATGAATACTTTTTCTAAAATATAAATATATATCCAAACTAGAATGCGTGCAGGACATGTTTGGTAATGCTGCATTTGTTAGGTCGAGAGCTTTGTGCCAATCAAAACTGCTAACAACCAACTAATAAAGCAACCAATAAACTTATGCTACCAAAAACATTAACCTCTCACCCTGGGCTGTCAGCTAGGTAATAATTACAAATAAACTCACTATTCCTATTCTATAGAACCCCAAACTCACATTTCCCTACAAACAATATTCATGTTGTTTACATGCAACTAGTATACCTATTTGTATATGTTGAGCATTGTCCCCTTATTAATGTAAAGTAAGACTGAACTGTTACTGCTACATGAAAAGCAGATTACACAAATTATAACACCGTTGAGAACTACATGGGTGACCGCCAAAACTATGCACGCGCTGACTAATTTAATGACACAATAAAGGCTACCGTTAGGCTTAAGTAAACTGACTCATATTTCGTTCATACATTACAAAATATAGTGCCATACAAACATTCAATAATCAGGGTCCGAGTATACAGGAGCATTCCTCAAGGTGAGCTTTGCTTTTTATTAAAATAAATGTTGTAGGATCTTAAAATAACATCTAGACTAGCCTGACGGCTACATTACTAGCTATCACTGCGAATAACTAGCTAGCTAATCTAACTGCTATTAAACATATTGTTACACATAGCTACTACTTTATTACACTTTCAAACACTTAGCCTACACATTCAAATCAACGTTATGATGTAATTCTCGCAGTTTACATGTTTGTACATTAATACCAACCGAGGGCACCGCATATGCTGTTTTTACCTTCCTAAAATCGGTTTCTGGGGTCTCAGAAAAGTGAATTTTAATGTCCTATGCAGATAAAAACTCACATTTCGCCAAGACACTGTAAGACACGGGCTGTATTATAAAATGTTACATACAGAACAAGAGAGATTAATCTACATAGCGAGGAAGCACGGGGTCTGTGCATCATGGGAACTGTAGTCAGTTTACACCCAGCGTTCCAAAACCTGCTGTAAAACGTTTTATTATTCTGTCTTTAACTGCACACATATAATCATAATCCATCACCGATGACTCAATGTAAGTGTCTTAGAAACGATGTGAATAATTACTCAATGCAGCTCAAAATATATTTTTTTCTAAAGACCACTAGAGGGCGCGTCATCACTTTACATCTCCTCTTGCTTTTATGACGTCAGAGTAGACGTTGCTGACGCAGACACTTAAATAGTCAGTGATCGATTCCACCTCATCAGAGTAGCTAGTGACTTCTGGATTTGACACACGAATTTAGAGAAAACAAGTAAGTTCATAATAGGGATAGAATTTAGAGTTGGAATTTTCTTAAATTATTCTGTATTACTGTCTTTGACAAAAACACCTCCAATTGAAGACAGAATACAGAACATTTCGCTCAGAACTTTGTTTAACCAGGTTAGAAATTATTTCCAGGTTGAGAGCGATACTGGTTGATTACAGGACTAACAGTGATGTGTCTGGGTAATATGAGTTCCTGGGTGAACCTCCTCTTCATCAGTGATTTAATACTAACAATAATGATACTAATAATAATTTGAGATTATTTTGCTTGCTGTTTTTTAAAGTGTTATCTAAATATAGGCCAACTGTGCTGCTAGGCTACTGTAGGTATACTAAAGGCCGAACTGTTCTAGCTAGAAGTTTGGCCTACAGTAGCTAGGTTGTTGTAAAGTGTTCTACAGCTATAGGTGTGCTGTGTTGTAAAGTACTTGTATACAGCTACAGTGGGTTAATGTCTACTGCTGTATGTTGTAAGGTTCTGTACAGCTAGATATAGGCCTAATGTTCTGTGTTGTTAAGTGCTGTATAGCTACAGTATGCTTACTGTAATATAAAGTGGTATATAACCTATTGAAGAAGCACGGTAGCCTACTGTATTGCTCTGCTATTGATGCAGTAGCCAGTAGGGGTGTGCCCGAACGGTATTCGGATGAGTACAAATAGTAGCTTTTTCCCGAATAGTAAATTCGTACGAATATTGTAAAAAAAAAAAATATATTCGGGAGGGGGAGAACAGTCAAATACTGTATGAGCGAGCGTGCGCGCACGTTCTGTCTGCTTGTTGACATGACACGACGAGGGAGAGAGAGAGAGAGAGAGAGAGAGAGAGAGAGAGAGAGAGAGAGAGAGAGGGAGAGAGAGGGAGAGAGAGAGACGTCTAGACAACGCGGAGAGGGAGAGAAAGCTTGGAGCGCGCTGATAGGAGGCACTAGGCAGCAACGAACGTGAGCAGCACCGAGGGCGTTTGTCCTTAGTTCACTGGTTTATTGAGACAGTTATTGGATTTTGTTTTCTTGTCGTAGTTTACCTGCTGCAATAGCCTATGTGAACTGTAGCGTTTGTTTGTGCAGTGGAGGACCGGTAGCTGTTAGCTCAGTGTAGTATATCTAGCTAACGCTCGCTATTTCAGCTACGCATGCTCAGCCTCTCACTAGCCTATACAATGTCCGGCGATTTTGAAATATAAAATAGCCTAATTATGAAAGTATATTTTAAGAACTGAAACAGAAATGATCAAATGTTTGATCCGTTATCAGCACAAGAGTAGTGTAGTGTAGGCCTAGGATAGGCTATTATTCTCAAAGTCCTTATCTCTGATATAACAATAATAAACTATTTAAACAGATTAAAAAAAAAGAAGATTAATTTCACTACAATACCCCACTTACCCATGGTTTAAGCACTGTTGCAACTTGAGTAGACTATAGGCCTACAATTAGGCCTAGTCATTTTCCTCGGCTTATTAGCCTAGGCTACATTTAATTTGGCTTTGTCATATTTGCTGTGCAAATGCATGATTGGTTGAATATGTAGCTTATCACTTGAATATTTGGGTTGTTGGAATATTGTTTATTGAACATTTGTAATGTTATTTTCGTTCATAGTCCTAGCGCATGTAAGTACCCGGTAAGTAGGCTACCCCATAACTACCTGTTAGTACCCGGTACCCCGTACTTAAGTACTCGGTATGGGTAAGACACTGGTAAGAGAGTGTAAGACACATGTATTACACTGGTAAGACACTGTAAGACACAGGCTGTATTATAAAGCGTTACCGACAGAACGAGACAGATTAATATATTGACATAGCGAGGAAGCACGGGGTGTGTGCATCATATGAACTGTAGTCAGTTTACACCCAGTGTTCCAAAACCTATTGTAAAGCCTTTTATTCTGTCTTTAAACTGCAACATATAATCAAAATCAATAAACAGTGACTCAATGTGTCTCAGAAACTATGTGAATAATAACTCAATGCAGCCCAAAACATTTTTTATTTTATTTATTACTAATAAGAACCACTAGAGGGCGTTTCGTCACTCCCCTTGCTTTTATGACGTCAGAGTAGACGTTACTGAGGCAGACACTTAAATAGTCAGTGATCCGATTCCACCTCATCAGAGTAGCTAGTGACTTCTGGATTTGACACACTAATTTAGAGAAAACAAGTTAGTCCATAATAGGGATAGAATTTAGAGTTGGAATTTTCTAAAATCATTCTGTATTGCTGTCTTTGACAAAAACACCTCCAATTGAAGACAGAATACAGAACATTTCTCTCAGAACTTTGTTTAACCAGGTTAGAAATTATGTCCAGGTTGAGAGCGATACTGGTTGATTACAGGACTAACAGTGATGTGTCTGGGTAATATGAGTTCCTGGGTGAACCTCCTCTTCATTAGTGATTTAATAATAATAACAATAATGATAATAATAATTTTAGATTGTTTTGCTTGCTGTTTTGTAAAGTGTTATCTAGTTACAGTAGGCCTACTGTGCTGTGTTGTAAAATCCTGTATATCCAAATATAGGCTGTAGTATTGCTGTAATATAAAGTGGTATATTAACCTTTTGAAGGAGCATGGTACTGTATTGCCCTGCTATTCATGCAGTAGCCAGTGCACTGTGGCATCTTGTAAAACTGAAGTTACTGTATGTGTAGGAGTACTGTACCATGATAGGAGTAGCCTGTGCACTGTGCATCTTGTAAAACTGAAGTTACTGTATGTGTAGGAGTACTGTACCATGATAGGAGTAGCCTGTGCACTGTGCATCTTGTAGCCTACCTTTTAGCCATATTATCATCCTACTGCTCAAATGTAGCATGCTCAATCAGGTTAGTAGTCAAGTGGAAATGAAATAAGACCTATTAGGGGACTGGAGAGGGCATGCAGTGTATGCTGTGACAGAAATCATCAGCACTAGCCTACTATCTAGACAACTATCTAGCCTACTATTTTCCCTGTAGCGTACCAGATAGCTACAGACACTCAAAACTGACCAGCAGACTGGTAGCTTTGACCAGCAGCTTTGCTACCTTCTCATCGTGTTCCTTTCTCTCCTCTTTTCTTGCTGCTGCCTTTATGTTCGCAATACATGATGACTGTTCACTCTGCGTGCAGCTTGTTAGTCTCTTGATGCTCAGACGCTTTGCACCTAAACTACCTGTATACAGTAGCTAGGTATGGGCCCACTGTTCTGTGTTGTAAAGTGCTGTATGACTACTGTACTGTGATGTATTGTATTGCTCTGCTATTAATAGCAGTAGCCAGTTCACTGTGACATCTTGCAACACTGAAGCTATGTATAATCGTACTGTGACATGCTAGGAGTAGCCAATGCACTGTGATATCTTATGATCACTGTACTACAGTGTATTGACTTCATGAATGTGACCCCGGTGTGACTGACTGGTTGTCCCTGTGCCCCCCTGACCCCCATAGCCTTTAGGAATGACAAAGCCCTGCGAGACTGTCTGGGTGGAGGAGCAGCTGCAGAACGTGGCCAGAGACATGCGCCGCCAGATGGCCATGATGAAGAGGGAGTTGAGGGAGGAAGACGAGCGGAGGAGGAGGCAGGAGAAGGAGATGAGGAGGAGCGAGACAGCCAGGATGGTAGAGGAATACCTGAAGGACAGAGAGACGCAGAGCCAGGAGAGGAAGAGGGACCTCGTCGGCCCACAGATGCCCAGGTTGAGGAGGCAGGCGTGGGTGGAAGATGAGGGGAGGGGGAGGCAGGAGGAGGAGAAGAGGAGACCCGGGAAGTCGGAGGGGCGCCTGGAGCGCATTCAGGTCCTCCTGACGAGATCGATGGACGACCGGATGACCGCGTTGAGGGTCGAGTTGAGGGAGGAAGATGAGGGGAGGAGGATTGAGACGGCCAGGATGATGAAGGAGAGAGAGGTAAAGAGCCAGAAAATGGAGCAGATGCAACTGGAGAACATGATGGCCGTCATGATCAGGGAGTTGGACCAGAGGATGAAAAGGTTGAGGACAGAGTTGAGGGAGGAAGATGAGGGGTGGAGGGGGGAGACAGCCAAGATGTCTGATATTGCTGTTCAGTGTCCCTCTAGGGAGCTGGCGACCAGTGACCAGCGGCCATCTCAGACATCTGGGGGCATCTTTGCTCGCCTGAAAAAGATGTGGAGTGAATTTAAGATGAGACAGCAGGAAAAGAAAGAGAAGAGGAAGGCCAGGCAAGAGGAGGAGAAACAGAAAAAGAAAGAGGAGAAAGATAGAAAGCAGAAAGAAAAGGAACACCAGTTTTGTTACCAAAAAAAAATCAAAACAGGATATTTTAATTACCTACTAACTAATGACCCTGATAGCTCGCCTCAGACAGTGGACTGGACACGATGAATAGCAGCCGACTGGCGTTACCTCAGACAAGCAGCAGACACGTGCCAACAGTGTCGTTATATGTGTATGACTATGACCAAGAGACAGCTTAACTATCAAAAAAGTGAAAATATAGAGAGGGAAGATAAAAGAAAATACTGCAGTGCCATTCCTTACACGCTGATGAGCTGGCAAGTTAGCCTACTAGCTAGCGTCCAGGTGAGGCTGAAGAGTGTCCCGTAACACAAGGTGCACAGTTTCATCTAGAGAGGTGAGAAAGAATTTGCTTAGTGACACCTTACAAGCTAAGGAGCTGCAGGTGTTGGCTCAACTTGGCCGATGTTAACTCAAGCAGTGGACATACGCCGAGTCTGACTCATGCCCCACAATATTAAAACAGTAGTCCTAGTTCTGTTACCAAAAAAATCAATCAATTTCCTACTAACTAATGAGCCTGATATCTCGCCTCAGACAGTGGACTGGACACGAGAAATAACAGCTGACTGGTGTTACCTCAGACAAACTCGTACTGCGACTGACTGAGGCGGAGAGAATCGTGTGAGGGATTTAGTGCGAAACTGTTCTCTGAAAAAGTCTGGAAAACCTAAACCCAAATTTACTAAAACACAAGCATGTCTGTGATTGGTTGTAAACTGCGCAGCCTGCGCATGCGTGATTTCATTTACTGGAAGCTCCAGACAGAGCGCGTGCAGCAGCAGACTGCCTCGCTGGGGCGACTTTCAAAGTCAGACTGACTCCGCGGCTCTCGCTGTACTCGGCTCTCGTGATCTCGCTTGTAAACAGAGGAACTGGTTATGTTAGATCTTTTGTGAACACAATCATTCCCCCCAAATGACCAGAAAAACTCACGAGATCGATTAATGGTCACCTTTATCTAATATAAGTCAACACGAGGCACACAGCAAGTCAGCGTCAACATGCTGTCATAACGTTCGCTCGTGCTACTGTAGCTACCACCCCTACTAACACAGTGGGTTGCAGCAACGTTGCACATAAGTTGTACTTAGGTAAGTTGCAACGTTACCATCAGGCGATGTTGTGACAACGTCCATCTAAGGTCGAAAATAACTTTACCCTCCTAAGTCTAATTAGACTTTTCTGCAACGTTGCAGAAACATTGGCAATATGGGTCCCTGCAACGTCATTAAATAACGTTGCAGTGACGTTGGATTAAAGTCCTATTAGGCTAGCAATAGGATTGCAATCGGGCTATCCCGTGACGTCACTGCTTGCTTGGTTCACAGTTAAAGTAGGCAGGATTCTTTGCCAAACTGCTCCTGTCTTTTTTATTTTTTATTTTATTTTCGCTTATATCCTTCATATTGTACTGTATGTTGAGGTTAATAACGCATCTTAGAAATGTTATTGATTGTATATTTACCTGTTTGTTATAAATTGAATGCTTTTTCATTAATTAAAAAAAATTCTACTAACTTTTCGGTGTCGACCAAGATATAATTTTTCAAAAGACGTGTCGAGAAATCCCATTCATTCTCTCGGCATTATGGAACGCTTCCACTAGGGGGCGATGAGATTATTTTCCCTCCCTATAGATGGGTTCGCCGCCTACGTCACAGCAGAGCGAGCACGAGGCCTCTGGGTAAAAAGGCAACGCTAGCCACAGTAGCCAGGAGCTCCGTTTCATGTAGCTTATTATGCCTCAAAGCTGCTGTGCTGTGAACTGTACAAACAGAAAAGGACAAGATGATGGCCTCAGATTCTTCAGCATCCCCTCGAGATGTCACCCTTTTCAGAGGAACCGTCGAAAGCTGTGGTTTAAAGCCATAAAGAGAGCAGATTGGGGACCAACAAACACAGTGTGGTGCGCACTTCAGATCTGGTAAGTTATACCAGTTACCTCGGGGGGTTTTTTCTCATCAAATTACATTGATTTGACCGTTGGTTTAGCTATTTATTTGTTTACTTACCGGTAATATAAGATTTAAGTAAACAGAAGTAACTCAACCTGAACGCTAAACTAAGTTCAGGAATTGGAAGCCTAATGCTAGCTAGCACGCTACCTAATGCTAGCTAACGCTACCTAATGCTAGCTAGCACGCTGCCTAATGCTAGCTAACGCTACATAATGCTAGCTAGCACGCTGCCTAATGCTAGCTAACGCTACCTAATGTTAGCTAACGCTACCTAATGTTAGCTAACGCTACCTAATGCTAGCTAGCACGCTACCTAATGTTAGCTAGCTAAGTCAAGGCCCGAACTTGGCTAACGTTTAGACAATATTGCAAATACTCCGACAAACTATTGCACCTATAAAACCTTTTTTCTGTTACTGCTGGCTTTGTGTTCGCCGCGAACATTTGCAGAAACATAAGCGAACGGTCTGAGCTGGTAGTTTGTGTTAGGTAACGTTGAACACTAAAATGGCCGCTGGACTGAGGGAAATGTGAATTGTTTGTTTGACTCTGCTGAATTTGAGACTCACATTGGGAGCTCGCTCGTGTCAGGCTTTCTAAGGCCATCACGAATCTTAGGCTAATATTACATAGGCAACAGTGAAGGCGAAGCCAAGATAATGCTTTATATATTTCCATTTATCTGGAAAGTGGGAGACTGAGAACAATGCCACCCACGAGGTAACCGCGGTATCATAGACAATAGCGTTAGCTCGAAACAAAGATGGAGGCAGCTTTGTTTGCCACATTAGTAATATCGGTGTGTATTGTTGGAGTTCGAGTCAAAAACAGGCGTTCCTGTTAAAACTGAAACTGCATGTTTGTGTTGAAATGAAATGTCTATGCCTACTGCACACTGATAGTTGGACTATTTTTTATTTATTTTGAATACCATTTTACTCATCTTGCAGATTTTCCAAGCTTGTCCCATGTGGGCGAGCGGGGCCCAGGCCCCATTTATAGCACCCCAGCCAGATCATACAGCACCCCAGCCAGACCAGGTAAGAGTGGCATGTACTGCTGTGGTGTCTACCTGTCTTGTCTTTATTTAGTTTCCCTCCAAATGCCAGAAGCCAAAGCCAACACCATAAAGTTTCCTGCTAATCCCTTTAGGTTTTCAGTTAGCTCTGTGATTGGCTTTTTTAGATTGAATACCATTTACTCATCTTGCAGATTTTCCGTGCTCATCCCCTGTGAGCGAAAACCATGCAACCCCAGGCTTCATGTATAGCACCCCAGCCAGACCAGGTAAGAGTGGCATGTACTGCTGTGGTGTTGTGATGTCTACCTGTTAATGTCTTAATTTATTTTCCTTCAAATGCTAGAAGCCAAAGCATGCTGCCAACACCATACAGTTTCCTGCTAATCCCTTTCCTTTATCCCTTTTGTTTTTCAGTTAGGTCTGTGATGCCGTCGCCCAATAAAACGGCTCCAGCACCATTGACTCCATGTACCCCTCTACCTAATCGATGCTGCTCTGCAGATGCTGGTATGGGACTACTTCATGTTGCATGCAGGGATATATTTTGAGTTTCATTTAGTTTTATGTCAATGTACTTATAGCCACATCTGTGTTTATCTAGATTTCCAGAGGTCTGTACATCAGCAGTTCTCAGAGATGCGGGAGCAACTCCGTGAGCTTGCACGGACTGTGAGGGAACTGGCCCAGAGCATGCGGCCTGGGGAGTCTGGAGCCCAGGGAGAAGTGCTGGATGTACTGAACCCTGCCCAAACGGACGAGGAGCTGCAGGTCTGTGAGGCCAGGTTGAAGGACCGGGAACATCAGAGGAAGATGGTGAGTGTCTGCAGGGCAGAACTTTGTCTTATTTTTGCAGTGCAGGGAAGGGTACAGTAAATGACTGTCTTTGTTTTGCAGACACAATACCTAGGTGCCATTGGTGGCAGAGACTTGGCGGACACAGTCCGGCGGGTGCTGTCAGCTGTAGCCACACATGCGGTGTGGAGCGCCTACAGTGTGCGTGGGAAGAAGGGGAAGAAACCACTGAAGAGTATGACACTCTTCAATGTTCTAACACGTAAGAAATGGTTCATATTTTGAATATTTTTTAATACATCGTCTTTGTTCCATGACCGATGTGAATTGAAACCATTACCTTTCTTGATAACTTAAAGGTGCAGTGATGGTCTCCATGCCAAAGGCTATGATGGCGTAGGTGGCCGCCCAGCTGCAGGAGACATTGAAACATGCCCCTGCTAAATGCAGAAGGGTAAGTGATGTCTTTTTTTTTTGGTTTCTCCTACCCAGTGACACTGCATGGTTCCAAAGATTGTGTACCACTTTTTTGTGCATGTATGTGCGTTGTGTATTTACGGCCATTTCATTGTGTCTTTAGGTATCTGCAGAAGTCCGCCTGAGCACAGCCCATCCAAGAACAGTCCATCTGAGCACTCCCCAGCATTCTGATGAGGAAGACTTCCCTTCCTAGCTGCCCCCCAGCCCATCTGACGCCCCCCTGCAGCCCATCTGAGCACAGCTCCCCCCCAGCCCATCTGACGCCCACCCGCAGCCCATCTGAGCACAGCCCCCCCCCAAGCCCATCTGACGCCCACCCGCAGCCCATCTGAGCACAGCCCCCCCCCCCCCCATCTGAGCACAGCCTGCCTTTTTTTTTTTTTAAATAACTTTTTTTGTAAATAACTTTTTGTAATTTTTTTTTTTAAATCCTTTTTGTTTTTAAACTTGTTTATCATGTTGCAGGCCAGACATTGTGTACTTTTTTAATAAAATAAATTGTTCTTGACTGAATGGTGTTGTGTCATAACTTTTGTACCATAATTTTGCTTGCTGCATTGACTATGACATTAATAGGCTCCTTGCACAAGCTCCACTACTTCCTGACACTCTACAGGCGTATTTCTTTCCTGTCCTATACTAGTGGATGGAAGTGATTGATCAGGTGTGCTGCACACCGGATTCATCGCTATTGCTATCCAATAGTATAGGACGGTAAAGAAATATGCCTGTAAAGAGTTTCAGGAAGTAGTGGAGCTTGTGCAAGGAGCTGATTTGTTTTGTAATGCAAATTATAAATGTAGCCAACGGAAGTGTAGACCACGTTGCAGCAACGTAACAAAGTAATATATAAACGTGTATACAACGTTGCAGCAATATACATCGAAATCATCGCGGAAATCACAACGTTGTGTACACATTGCAGGCACGTTGCAGACACGTTGGACCTGCACGTTGCAGCAACTTGTGTGCAGATACCGCGTTTGCGTTGCATGCACGTTTAACTTGACGTTGAGTGGACCATACAAAAGTCTAAATTGCACGTTTCTGCAACATTGCTGCAACCTGATTGTGTTAGTAGGGACATCACTGCAGCCAAGATTGTTTGCTGCAAGCATGGGCATCATAAATAAATGCTAATCAAAACATGGTTTACGACTGTTGTGCGCTAGCTCACTTTACATTGTATGCTGTTTTCATTCAATATATTGCTCTCGTTCAGTTGTAGAAAAGCCAGCTATTTCTATTGCTAGCTAGCTACGTCAGTGAGACAGCAGCCTCTCTGGAAGAACATACCGGTAGATGGGGTAACAGTTAGTCTAACGATAGAGAAAGCAATTTACTAAGATGTTTTCACTCATCAGATTAAGCAACGATGCCCTGTTTAGTTGTAGGCTAGCTAAAACGGGATAAAAAAATTATTTGTCATCCACCGTTCACTACCATCCATATTTTTTCCAATTTAAAGGACAATGCTCGTTTTTGACAACCTGGACCTTATTTACGACATATTATAAGACATTTGACTCACCGAGATCACTTTGGTGTAGTTCGGAGGCATGTAGAAGAAATTTAAAATCCAGCGCGAGCCAGTATATCCATGTAATGGCGGTGGTCGGGGCACTTAGAATGCAGTTTCTAAAAATCGATTTTCTGCCGCGAAACGGTTGTTTTCATCAATCTGTCTTGATGAACTCGCTAGTTGTGCTTACATAGAGCATAGGCCTGTTGTGGTTTTCACACCAAGCGAGGTCCATGAACAATCAGTTACTGCTGGAGAGATTTGTGGTGCTGATGTACAAACCAACAAGTGAGTAGAACGGCATGAATGATGTCTTGAAACAGCTATCCACACAGAAGTCTGGAACTAGAGAACATTACTCCAGCCCAGGTAGTACTCGAGCAGAACATTAAAACACTTGCTACGTTAATTTGACCTTGACCTTGATCCTTGGGTTCTGGCAGGCTCAAAAGAATGTATACTGTACATCCCCAATTTTGTTGGATATGACACCTTATATGTTTTTCTACACTGGTTCCAAAATTGAGCGTGTTTGAAAATTAGACCCAAGGCACTAGCGGCCATCTTGGATTTTACCTCTCACGGTCCTCAGGGGTCAGGTTGCTTTCCTCCACATCTGATAAAATTATGGTATAGGCCATTCTAACTAGAAATGTCATGCAATTTCTTATAACATGCACAATTGTTTCACCGGTACCCAATTTCAAGTCAAAAAAATACATTTTTCAAAAACACTGCCTGCACAATGGTCTCAGCATCAGCAGAGATCCCGACCACAGCCTATTCTCCAACCTGCTGAACTATCCACACCAATCCAATACGACCTGTTCTCCAACCTGCTGAACTCTACACATCACCCCAACCACTGCCTGTTCTCCAACCTGCTGAAATCTCCACACCACCCCAACTACGACCTGTTCTCCAACTTGCTGAGCTCTCCACACCACCCCAATGATGGCCTGTTCTCCAACCTGCTGAAATCTTCATACCACCCCAATAATTGCCTCTGCTCCAACCTGTTGAACTCTCCACACCACCCTGAACACAGCAAGTTCTCCAACCTGTTGAACTCTGCACACCATCGTGACCATGGCCTGTTCTCCAACCTGCTGAATTCACCACACCAACCTGACCACAGCCTGTCCTCCAACCTGATGAACTCTCCACAGCATCCCAACCACGGCCTGTTTTCCAACCTGCTGAACTCTTCACACCATCCTGAACACGGCAAGTTCTCCAACCTGCTGAACTCTCCACACCATCTTGACCACAGCCTGTTTTCCAACCTGCTGAATTCTCCACACCACCCCAATGACAGCCTGTTCTCCAACATTCTGAACTCTCCACAGCACCTCAACCATGGCCTGTTCTCAACCTGGGGAACTCTCCACACGACCCCTCTCCTCCCTGCAGCTGCACTGCCATCTCCACGACGATCTCCGTGACGACGATGATGAGGATGACGACGCCCCCCTTGCGAACTATGCTGATCCGTGTCTCGGCAGCGTGGCAGCGACGGAAGCGGTGACCTCCAACCCCGAGGGCCCCCGCGACAAGTCGGTGCTGCTCCGCCACCAGCAGTCCAGCTGCAGTGATCTGTAAAACCCTGACAATGACAATAGCCCTCTTGCTCTCGACTCGCCCACTCCCGGCTTTGAGGCCGTGTGGTCCCCCGCCTCGGATGCCTCCAACAGCCCCGATGCCACCACAGACGGCCCCGACCCCCGCCTGCTGCACCGTACCCATGCTCGTACTACGGTAAGAACTTCCACTCTCCTGCGCGCCTCAACAGCCACCAGAGGACCTATCACGTCAAGGAGTGGCTCCTGGAAAAGAGGACTAGGCCCGCTGAAGTCAGACAAGGAGGAGGAAGAGGAGGAGGAAGGCCGCCTCTGACGAACAATGGCGACACCAAGCAGAAGGTCCTGGCGTACGGCTCCTGCGACATGGAGTTCCCGAGCACGGCCAAGCTCTACCTGCACCGCAAGAAGAAGCACAGCCAGGAGAAGGACATCCGTCGGGGCGATGGCACCCGGCCGCTGATCAACAAGCGCCTGAAGGGCGAGACGTACCCCTGCCAGGTCAGGCACGCCAATCACAACTGTTTATCTAACATGGGTCCGGTTTGATACAACGACTGTACCTACTTGATACGACGATACGACGACTAACCCACCTTTCGTTGCTTGTGATTGTTTGTAGGTTTCTCCAATTGCGTCCAGAGGCATTTTAGTCTGCCACCAGGTCTGCGGCAAGGTCTTTCTGCACCACCTGTCCCTCCTGGCCCACATCAAGCTGCACAACGCCCAGAGTCAGTGCCAGGTGGTGGGGGTGGTGTCATCAGGGGTGGAGAAGGTCCCCAGAGGGCCCGCCAAGCTGGCAGAGAAGGCGGTGAGGCCGGGGGCCTGGGAGGCCCAGAAAGGAGACAGGAGGAGAAGGGTGAGTTCCTGTGCGCGGAGGTGTTCCCGCCGTAGTGGTCTGCAGCGTCTGCAGCCCGGACATGGACGTTGTCTCCAAGGGGCCCGGGGGCCAAGCGGCAGAGGCTGCACCACTGTGGGCCCTGCCCCCTTCCTGGACGCCTTCCTGCAGCACTGCCAGGTGCACCTGCTCGCCAAGTCTGAGAGCTCATGAGTAATGTCATCACTTTGATTGCCTTATTCCTTATTATTTTCTTTGCTTTAACATAACCAGACTTAGCTGCAAATTGATTGTGGTTCATTTTCATTGTAATATGAGTTGCAAATAAAGATTGTTTTCAAGAAATATGTGGCCCAACATGCATCAAATCCCATAAATAGGATTCAGAAGGTGGGATAGCTCATGAGCTCACAACAACTATCAGCAGCTTACATAACATTAATGGTAGCGGTCAGTGGCTAAAGCAGTTACACTGATGATTCCTGTAACGTTAGCTATTTTGCTGCAATTGGTTCAACTTCTGTTTCTGGACAAAGGTAAGGGATAAACCCAGATAACACAAGGCTAGCGGACCTACAGCGAGTCCCCGATGGATGCTCCACCACCATTCCACCGGTAGTTTATTGTCTATATCCTAGGCCCATTGGCCCTAGGCTTATGGATTTCTGTTGCTAAATTAACTGACTGAACATTTTTTTGGTAACCCTTTCATAGTCCACAATTACAAAACATTTACCTGGTAAATACATGCAAGTATAGCCTAATATATAATGGGTAATTACTGAGACACCTATACTGTAGGTATAATTTAAAAACAGGAGTATTTCAGATGTTCAATTACTGCACATAAATTCAATAACTGACATAGCACCACCAGGTAACCTCTATCTAAGCCTGTTGCCCTCTCGTGGCCGAAAATGGTAAATGCAGTCTATCTGCCTCTATTGCTGAAACTGAACAAGGAACGTCTATCTAAGCCTGTTGCTGCCCTCCCGTGGCTGAAAATGGTAAATGCAGTCTATCTGCCTCTTGTGGTAGCAACATAGAACTGCAGGTTCTGGGACCACTGCCTCTTGTGGTAGCAACATAGAACTGCGGGTCAACAACACGACGGAGGAAACCAGGGAGGAAGCTAGGGAGGGAGGGAGTGACAACTGGACATTTGCTATCATTGGTGCGCTGGCTTACAGCCACGCACAAAAACAAGGCTTTCAGTTGTCTTTCACAACGGCTGCACACGAATGAGAACAGTCCACAAGACAAACAACACATACGACCCCTACTGGTAGCCACAGGTATTAATGTTATTATTTAATAATAAAAGAAGAAAATAAACAGAAAATGTGACAATACATTGAGTGCATAACATATGTGTAAAAAAAAATATTTGCAAACAATTTTCACAAAATACAGCACATCACATTTGTTTTTGTTACACTTTGTTACTTTGTTTACAAAGACAAAAAATCATCCATTATAAAGATAGACAAATGGACATTATGATCAATAAAAAACAGCCTACAGTATGTCTATATATACAGACAAACCGTTTAACTTGGCCAGGCTGCAGTTGGCCACCTTGTTCTCCATCTGCTTCTCGAACATCTTCAGGTTGTATTCCAGCTCCATGGCCAGCAGCTCATCATGCAAAGAACTCCTTGACCTCATTTTAAAATCTCTAGGCCTATTTCACAAATGAAAAACGCCTAGCCTCTATGGAAATGGGATGGTGAACTTGACAGTGAGAGTCCATGGTGTGAATAGTGAACTTGATAGTGGGAGACCATGGTGTGGATAGTGAACTTGATAGTGGGAGACCATGGTGTGGATAGTGAACTTGACAGTGAGAGTCCATGGTGTGTATAGTGAACTTGATAGTGAGAGATCGTGGTGTGTATAGTGAACTTGATAGTGAGAGATAATGGTGTGTATAGTGAACTTGATAGTGAGAGATAATGGTGTGTATAGTGAACTTGATAGTGAGAGACCATGGTCTGGTGAATTTGATAGTGAGAGATCATGGTGTGTATAGTGAGCTTGATAGTGAGAGACCATGGTGTGGATAGTGAACTTGATAGTGAGAGACCATGGTGTGGATAGTGAACTTGATAGTGAGAGATCATGGTGTGGATAGTGAACTTGATAGTGAGAGACAATGGTGTGGATAGTGAACTTGATAATGAGAGACAATGGTGTGGATAGTGAACTTGATAGTGAGAGACCATGGTGTGGATAGTGAGCTTGATAGTGAGAGACCATGGTGTGGATAGTGAACTTGATAGTGAGAGACCATGGTGTGGATAGTGAACTTGATAGTGAGAGACCATGGTGTGGATAGTGAACTCGATAGTGAGAGACCATGGTGTGGATAGTGAACTTGATAGTGAGAGACCATGGTGTGGATAGTGAACTTGATAGTGAGAGACAATGGTGTGGATAGTGAACTTGATAATGAGAGACAATGGTGTGGATAGTGAACTTGATAGTGAGAGACCATGGTGTAGAGGAAAACCCAGTCTAACACCTGGAGGTAGATCATGGGGCGGCTGTAGTTCACAAGGTAGAGCGGGTTGTCCAATGATCGTAGGGTCAGTGGTTCGAATCCCACCTCCTCCTGTCCACATGTCGAAGTGTCCTTGGACAAGACACTGAACCCCAAATTGCTCCCAATGAGCAGACTAGCACCTTGCATGGCAGCTGCCGTGAATGGGTGTGTGCAGAGCTGAAAATTAACACCTGCCACCGGCCAAACGCAGGTAAAATTACCAATTGGCGACTAGATTTCGGAAGCCTATCTGAAAAATATATACTTGGCCGGTAGATTTTTTCATCTATAGTCCCCTTGGCAGGTAACTCACCGTGAGCCAAAAAGTTAATTTTCACCCCTGGGTGTGTAATGATGGGTGGGTGAATGAGAGGATAAAAGTGCAATATAAGTGCAGTCCATTTACCATCTACCATCATGAGGTCCTTCAGGATTGGCGAGCGCTTCTGTTCCAGCAGACTCTTCAGGGCGATGATGATGGAGATTATCATCAACACCTCCTGGACCTGAGGACAGATGGATGATTGAGGATGGTGCCCTCTAGTGGTGCTATAGCTTCATCTCATAATTTCATAAATATTTCTTGTGGAAAGTGTTTTAAGAAGTTGGACTATGGAGTAAATGTAATTTAAGACGAATAATAAAACGAGAAATGGTGCTCAGAGAGCACAGACCTCCGCCCATGAATGCATTTTGTGGCTCTGTGTGTGTGCATGCGAGGAGGACGTTTGGTTTCAAATAAACTTGCCTTGCCTTTGTGCCAGTCCAAACCCCATGTCTAAAAATTAATCAGAACGAAGGAAATTAAGTGTTTGATGCTCAAAATTTCCCTACAACCCCCTTCTCCCTCTAATGTGTCCCTCCTGGGTGTTACCACGAAAAAAATGCATCTATGGGAAACACTGCCTTCATTATAAGGCTCAAATGTTTCACCGCTCCCATCAGATTTTTTATTATTTTTTTGTCCAAAAATGTTTCTTTTGATAGGTTGCTGATCTCTGGTATATATTCATGTTTTAATGACAGAAGTGACAACTTATCCAGACACATCACAGTGTATCAGTCATGGCTAGACATGCATGTGCCATGTGCAGGTGTACAGTGGTGAGTGGAGCAGAATGGCGCATGTTTGATGGAGCCTCTCCTGCCCTCTACTGGTCAAATAAGCTCTTTGCACAAGCTCCACTACTTCCTGAAATTCTACAGGCATCCTTATTTCCTGTCCTATACTATTGGATGGAAGTGATTTATCAGGTGTGCGGCACACCTGATCACACCTGATTAATCACTTCCATCCAATGGTATAGGACAGGAAATAAATATGCCTGTAGAATTTCAGGAAGTGGTGGAGCTTGTGCAAATAGCCTATTCTTTACTGACATCTTGTGAGGATCAAGCCAAGTTGATAGGATTTTATAAATTGTAATTGTTTTTTCTGTGTAAATTGTAAGAATTTCTTCATATACCAATATTGTTAACCAGGTGAAATCTGCAGGCTTGGTGAAGTGAGTACGTATCACAGTATTGTTGGCCTTTGAGATCTTTTCTTCTGTTGCTCTGCGTTGTGTGATTTTTTTTAGAAGCCTTGATAAGAGTTGCAGCACCATCTAATTATGAACCACGATGTTAATTGCCTTTCTTGTTGTGATAGTCATTGATGAAATCACCCAACACGGGATTGGAAGCGGCGACAGATGATAGATTTATTGTACAAAGATACAATCACATGGAACACTGGGATGTTTCCCTAGTCTCTCTCTCTCCCTGCTTCTCTGCTAGTCAAGGCCTTAGACTTCCCTCCCCGCATGGTGTTATCAGCGTGTCTGCCTGCTGGGAGCAGCGAATCTGTCCGGCTGAGTTGCGTACCGTTTCCAAATCGAAGTCTCAAGGTTTGGTTGAGACGTTAAATAGTGCTCTCTCGGCCCACCCCCCACACCTAGGCCTGCCCGTTTAGGGCCTAGTGAAGCTAGATTGGTGGAGGAGTGACCATACAGATGTGTCGCCTATCACCCTAACATGATGTCTTAATCACCATTGGTTGTCAGTCTGGGTTGTGTCTGTTTATAGTGTCCCATAGAGATGTGTCATTGATACCCCAGAGGAGAGGCCCCCCCTGTGGCCTAAGTGTGACCTCTTGACACCCACTACCCCGAACGGCCACAGCAGCAGCAGCATCAGCTGTCTCCCTCACTCTATCGACTACACAGTGTCCACGTGAAAACAAACAAACACATTAAATCAAATACATAGCAGTAAGACTCTGTAGATGTTATAGACATTTCTTCCTAGATTCCTCAGTATGTCCTTGGCTCATGCTGTGGTAGGTGAATGCTGTGCATGGTCATTTTGATGCTGTAGAAAGAATACTAATAGGAACATACATTGAATGGTGGGATGAATAAACACATTTGCACAGCTGAGATAACAGTGATGGCGTGTGTGTGTGCATGTGTGTCATATTAAACAAATAACGCATACAGTGCTTGAGGCTTTTGAGGCTCCCCGAAATCTGTAATTTTGATTGGCTGGAGGCCCAAGGTAATTGCCTATTCTGCCTATAGGAGGCGCCAGCCCTGCATATTGGTTCACATGTTTGACAGGGGAGAATGAGTGGAGCTGTCAGTTGTTTTCCATCTTCTTTGGCCGACAGATATTTTCCATGTACATTACTGGAAAAGCCCGTTAGTAAAAACAAGTGAGGTTCAAAAATATTAGAGTTGTGCAGGATGAAAATTCACTGTGCAAACGTGGACGAATGAATCAAATAAGATAGAATTTATAGGTGCTTTCTTTTAATAGGAGAAACAGGATTAAAAACAATTTCCAAGTACAGAAACACAAAATACGACTATCAAAGAAACAAGAGAGCAAAGTTACAGAGTACATTTGCATCTTGTTTTAGCACTAAGCCATAGCTTGCTGTTCAATTTCAGGAGTATTAATGTTCCCTTTCACAAATGGGCTAGTACCATATATCTTGCTTTTAAAGATAAATTACATTTCCTTTATGTCAAAATATACCTTTATTTAAAAGTCATGGTAATTTAATACTCATATTGGATTTATACACAATTTATTTTGATTACTTTCAGTTAAGCTTCATCACAACAATACATTAGTCTTTAATGCCATAAAATAATCTTTATTCCATACAATGATAGAGTAAGGGAACTGAGCCTATTTGCCAAGCAAAGTATAAAATATAAAAATGTTAATCTTTCAAAGTATACACAGTGATTAAATTGACCATATGTACTAACAAGCCTTTCACATACAAAAAAGCCAAGTTATGGAAGGTTTGGGCATATACAGATTCAATGTGTTACTTTTTGGGTTAACAGAAGTCTGGATGAGTAACTTATGACAACAAGGAATCTAATCTACTTCACAGGTGAGGCTCAAAAAAAGTAGTAGTCACGGTTACAAGTTAATTTGCCCACGTACACAAATTTAGGTGGAGTCTATCCTGTTATATTAGCCATTAAATTATTCCATTTGATTTATTAGGTGCCCTGAACATTTGACAGACATTTCTTAAATTCAGTTTAAAGAACATAGATATACCACTCTATACAGTCCTGAAAGAACTGAATTTTATACATGACTTTTGTTTACCATCTACGCAGCCCCAAAATGCACAGACCAGAGCAATCATCTTGGAGCTTCCATGCCATGGGTATGGTTACTGCCCCTTTTTTGAATCTGAATGGCGTCAAGTTCTCGCCTCGTTTTCACCCAAAAAGGGGGGTGTCTGCATGTGTCCATTTACTACAATTTGATGTCACAGTGCTCTGGTCTATCCCTGCTGCTGGAAGCCTCCCTTCAGAGACCAGCTGGGCGAAGGGGAAGCGCCTGAACTGAGTCCTCACCAGGGTGGGCCGTCCCAGGGAACCACCGAGCAGGCGGGGCTACCGACCTGGTTGAATTGAATTGAAACCTTTATTGCCCCAGAGGGGAATTTGTTTAGCACACATCAAGCATACAGAAAACATTAAAATGTACGCCCATCACCATCACCACAATGTCACCAACCACCATCATCGTCATCACCATCCTCACCAACATCATCGCATCAACATCATCATCACTGCAACAGGCATCAACAGCTGTTCAACAATTTAATGCTTCTTGGCACAAAAGAAGTGCTGGCTCGTTTTGTCCTTGTTTTGGGCGTTCTAAACCTGCGTCCAGAGGGGTCAGCAACACGTGACTGTGGCAGAGAAGGCCAGACTGTGGCAGAGAAGGCCAGACTGTGGCAGAGAAGGCCAGACTGTGGAGCACAGAGCCCCAGACCTCCTCCTTCCATGTCCTCTGCTAGGTGGACACTGCCCTTTAGAACACCAAGACACAACAGGCTGTTCACCACTGGCTGAACGTTGGATAACTGGAAGTAGCTGCTGTGTATATGGACACGAAAAGAAGAAGACCGTTTCGTCATATATCAAATCAAATCAAAGCTTTATTTGTATAGCGCATTTCATACCCAGAGGCAACACAATGCGCTTTTAGTCTCAAGTCTCCAGTCTCTGTAATATAGTCTCAAATTGAAATTGCACTGAGCCCTATGGTGGAGACTGAGACTGCCATACAAGTCCTTAGTTGTATTAAATTTGCTGAGTATAAATTGGTGTAAAATGACCATTGAGGAAATGAAATAATCTCTGGCCTTATCTAATATTAACGTTACACTAAAACCTTTAAACATTAACGTTACACTAAAGCATTTTGGCAAGAAACCCTTAGGCACAAAGTTAACAAACGCAGACAATCTTGAATCCACTGGGAGTTTTATAATCGGCTCGGATAATCATAAAGCAGTAACAAGAAACAGACAGGCTCTAGTCAGCATCTAGCTATGAAGCTGCTGGTGTAGTTCGCAATATAACATAATAGTGAGCGATATAATCCAGTTTTAATACCGATTATACTGAACTGAATGGTATCCGAGGTTTGTAGCAAAACAATAAAATTAATTGTCTAATTCAAAACTAAAAAGGAGTGTTTTCAATATTATCCAAGTCCCTCCATTAATCTCAAATTAAAGACGTACTGTACATGGCGCCATGGACTAAAGAATAGTTTGAATACTAGTGCAAATAAGAAGAATAGAGTAAAATCGATCATTCAAAGATGGTTCAAATTGCATCCTATCTGATGTCAACCACACTTGCCATACTTGTTACAGCAGCAGAGGCTACACACTTCATATTTCACATTCAACAGTTCAACAACGACTGTAAAAACATTGATTGTAATGTTCAAGAACATGGAAAATGTTGTTAAAACATGACTCTACAAAGACAATAGATTTTGTAAAATTAAAAATTAAAAAAATAAAAATTCTGTGTTCACACCTACAGGTGCTGACACAAATATTGGAATGTAATGGTATCTTGAGGATATCTAGACAAGCCCTAGTGAGTAGTTGTCATCCAACATACAAAGTAAAAATGGTCATGGTATTTCCACCATCCTTTAGAAACAAAAGACAGCAGTGAAGCAGAAAAGCTACCTAGCATAAAGTGGATGTAAAATGCCATGAGAAAGTCATCATTTTCAAAAAGTAACTTGCACACAGACCAGAGCAATCATCTTGGAGCTTCCATGCCATGTCACTTTACATCTCCCCTTGCTTTTATGACGTCAGAGTAGACGTTACGAGGCAGACACTTAAATAGTCAGTGATCAGATTCCACCTCATCAGAGTAGCTAGTGACTTCTGGATTTGACACACTAATTTAGAGAAAACAAGTAAGTCCATAATAGGGATAGAATTTAGAGTTGGAATTTTCTACAATTATTCTGTATTGCTGTCTTTGACAAAAACACCTCCAATTGAAGACAGAATACAGAACATAATTCTCTCAGAACTTTGTTTAACAAGGTTAGAAATTATTTCCAGGTTGAGAGCGATACTGGTTGATTACAGGACTAGCAGTGATGTGTCTGGGTAATATGAGTTCCTGGGTGAACCTCCTCTTCATTAGTGATTTAATAATAATAATAATAACAATAATGATAATAATTTTAGATTGTTTTGCTTGCTGTTTTGTAAAGTGTTATCTAGTTACAGTAGGCCTACCGTGCTGTGTTGTAAAATCATGTATATCCAAATATAGGCTGTAGTATTGCTGTAATATAAAGTGGTATATTAACCTATTGAAGGAGCATGGTACTGTATTGCCCTGCTATTCATGCAGTAGCCAGTGCACTGTGGCATCTTTGTGACACTCAAAACTGACCAGCAGACTGGTAGCTTTGACCAGCAGCTTTGCTACCTTCTCATCCTGTTCCTTTCTCTCCTATTTTCTTGCTGCTGCCTTTATGTTTGCAATACATGATGACTGTTCACTCTGCGTGCAGATGTTCAGATGTGTTCAGCTTGTTAGTCTCTTGATGCTCAGACGCTTTGATCCTAAACTACCTGTATACAGTAGCTAGGTATGTAGGTAGGTGTAGTAGTAGGACAATTATTTTTCTGTACAGAGTTGTATCAATGATAATAGTTTAGTTTGCGTCCTACTAAATGCCTATGTAAACTGTAATGTTAGTGCTAGCTGGTGGTGCAGCTAGTCAGAGCTGTACGTATTACCTATAACGTTAGGTCTCGTAAACGTTTGCTGAGGCAGAGATAAGGTGCTGTAATGTTGTCATAACAGTTGTCTTTAGCTAGTAATAAATCAGTTTTGGTATAACCGTTGCAAATTCCTAGGTTTGAGCAATGACTAGCTAGGTTCACTTGCCCACTGAATTGCATAACAGGCTTAAACAAACGAGACTAGACGTCTGGTTTGTTTATGCAATTCAGTCCAAGTCCAGCGTAATTATGTTCATATTTCATATGCTACACAGAATATGCTGTAGGCTACACGGAAAAGAGTGTTTCATGTCTGCAAGTAGTTTGATATTGTCAATCATTTCCCTTTTATGACCAGACAAAAATGGACATTGGAATTTTTTTGGTCAAAGCAGCAGAAAGGCAGGACCTGGAGAGGCAGGCAGGAGATGCATCAGGGTTACAGGTGAGATTATAGTCTGACTCAACAGATGTAGGTTTTGTGGATAAACCTTGTCATTCGTTGTCACATTGCCCAATCACTGGCGACGGAAATTAATCTGATTCGGCCACCACCCAGATTCAATCCAGACTACGTGAAACAACAACAACCTATTGTGTCCCTACCAAAGCTCAAATCAAACCTACGCCCCTGCATCCAGCTCAGGTTTAACTTTACATGATGACAGGCTGTGAATATGGTACAGTATATTAATTTTGTTCATAAACTCATAAAGACCATGAGGTTAAGGCTTGGATCATTTATATCTCATATTTGTGTAGGGTTAGCTAGTTATGGATAATTCTACACTGTGGAAGTGAATGGAAATTAATATTTGAATTTATATGAATTGCAATGTTTCAAGCCATCGAATTAAACTACTTTATTTTAAATTTTACTTTGGCCTCTTCCTTAAGCATGTATTCAAAATAATACTATTATCTGAATGAAAAGTACTGAAACAGATGTATAATGTGACAAAAAATGTATTATTTTATTATTTTGGCCGGTAAAAAATATACTTGGCCGGTGGATTTTTTCATCTACCAGTCCCCTTGGCAGGTGAGCCTAAAAGTTAATTTTCAGCCCTGCCTATAGAACATTGCACAATTGTTGTGATGTCTGTCTGTCTGTCTGAGGGTGTTGGTCTCTGATATTTTTGAAAATATCGAAAAATCTGCAAGAGAACAAAGACACAGACGTCTGGGTCAGTGACTGTCATTACAAATACATTCACATATCCACAGTATATTGTCAGTCACTGATTTTGCTTGTGTGTTTTCAAGTACTGTGAAGGAAACACAGGTGATGCTAAAGGTATACTATGTGGCTATACTCTCACCTTTGCAATGGTTGTTCTTTTTCCTCTACCAGCAGCTCCTGCGTCTTCTTTTCCTGTTTCTCCCTTCTTTTACTGTTTCTCCCTTTTCGTCATCTTTCTCTTTCTCCTCTTTCTGTTTCTCTTTCTCCTCCTCTCCCCTGGCCTTCTTCCTCTCCTCCTCTTCTTTCCACTTTTTAATGTCCTCGGTTTTCTCCCAGCACTTCTCTACAGCCATCTTCTCTTTCTGCTTTTCAATTTACTTTTCTTTCTGCCTTCTATCCTTCTCCTCTTTCTCTTTCTTCTCCTCTTTCTTTTTCTGCTTCCGCTCCTCCATTTCTTTGCACTTCATGAAGTCCAGGAAGTTCTCGGTTTTCTTCCGGTGCTTCTCTAGAGCCTTCATCTTTTTCTGGTGTTCCTTTTCTTTCTGCTTTCTATCTTTCTCCTCTTTCTTTTTCTGTTTCTCCTCCTCTTGCCTGGCCTTCCTCTTCTCTTTCTTTTCCTGCTGTCTCATCTTAAATTCACTCCTCATCTTTTTCAGGCGAGCAAAGATGCCCCCAGATGTCTGAGATGGCAGCTGGTCACTGGTCGCCAGCGCCCTAGAGGGACACTGAACAGCAATATCAGACATCTTGGCTGTCTCCCCCCTCCACCCCTCATCTTCCTCCCTCAACTCCGTCCTCAACCTTTTCATCCTCTGGTCCAACTCCCTGATCATGACGGCCATCATGTTCTCCAGTTGCATCTGCTCCATTTTCTGGCTCTTTACCTCTCTCTGTCAGGGGCCGGAACGCGGACCCTGGACCCGTGTAGTGAGACCCCCGGACAGAACAGGCAGACAGAGGGGAGTGGTTGGCACTTGGCCGTTTAATAATAAATAATAAAATGGGGAGAACTGGTGCCACAACAAAATGGGGGAGGTGCAAACCAATGGGGGGTATGTATGGATGTGTGTGTGGTATGTACATGAGATGGGGAAACAAAGAGGGGTGCGTGGGTGCGGTGTGTGCGGTATGGGTATCAGCCGGAATGTGTTTGTGAATGTGCTGCGAGGCCCTACGAGAGGTGGAGGGAAGGGTCCGGGAACTCTGGCGGTCTTTGGTGGTGAGAGGAGGCGGAGCGGCGGCAGTCCCGCGGAGCGAGGGAGGTCCAGGAGGCGTGCGGGGAGCGGAGTCCGGGAGGAGAGAGTGGAGGGCAGGAAGCGAATGGGAAACGCGGCGCGGAGGCCGGGAGGACGCGGGGGCCGGAGAGGCGCGAGGACGCTGGACCTTCCGGGGGGAACAAAAGAGGGAACACAACACAGGGAAAACAAATCGTTAGTCGAAATAAGCAAACTTCAAAATGGATCAGGGGCGATAGCCAGCTCGTCTGATTACCCTATGAGGGCTAGAAACGTCTGAGCCCCGAGCGGTGGTTCCAGCGTCCTCTTGTAGAGGCTCCGCTAACAGGCAACAGCTGCAACGAGTTGGCCGGTGATTGCTGCTGCTGCCGGGCGGAGCCGGCCTCTCCGGCAAGGGGTGGAGTCCGCGTCCTCGAAGCGTGTGCCTCACTGCCCCTACGACTCGACTCCCGGACTGGACCCAAAGACCGAGCTGGGCCCACAACACTCTCTCCTTCATCGTCCTGGCCGTCTCAATCCTCCTCCCCTTTTCTTCCTCCCTCAACTCCACATTCAACCTGGACATCCGCTGGTCCAACTCCCTGATCAGGAGGTACTTCTCTCTCTCCTGGCTCCTTTCCCCTCTCTCCTCCAGGCATTTATTAACCATCTTGGCTATCTCGTTCCTCCTCCTCTCCCCTTCCTTACTCCTCCTCCCCTCATCTTCCTCCCTCAACTCGACCCTCAACGCGGTCACCCGGTCGTTCATCGATCTCGTCAGGAGGACCTGCATGCGCTCCAGACGCCCCTCCGACTTCCCGGGTCTCCTCTTCTCCTCCTCCTGCCTCCCCCTCCCCTCATCTTCCACCCACGCCTCCCTCCTCAACCTGGGCATCTGTGAGCCGACGAGGTCCCTCTCCCTCTCCTGGCTCTGCGTCTCTCTGTCCTTCAGGTATTCCTCTACCATCCTGGCTGTCTCGCTCCTCCTCATCTCCTTCTCCTGCCTCCTCCTCCTCTCGTCTTCCTTCCTCAACTCCCTCTTCATCATGGCCATCCGGTGGCCCATGTCTCTGGCCACGTTCTGCAGCTGCTCCTCCACCCAGACAGTCTCGCAGGGCTTTTGTCATTCCTATGGGGGTCAGGGGGGCACAGGGACAACCAGTCGGTCACACCGGGGTCACATTCATGCAGTCAATACACTGTAGTACAGTGATCATAAGATATCACAGTGCATTGGCTACTCCTAGCATGGCACAGTACGATTATACATAGTTTAAGTGTTGCAAGATGCAGGGGCGTAGGTTTGATTTCAGCTTTGGTAGGGACACAATAGGTTGTTGTTGTTTCACGTAGTCTGGATTGAATCTGGGTGGTGGCCGAATCAGATTAATTTCTGTCGCCACTGATTGGGCAATGTGACAACGAATGACAAGGTTTATCCACAAAACCTACATCTGTTGAGTCAGACTATAATCTCACCTGTAACCCTGATGCATCTCCTGCCTGCCTCTCCAGGTCCTGCCTTTCTGCTGCTTTGACCAAAAAAATTCCAATGTCCATTTTTGTCTGGTCATAAAAGGGAAATGATTGACAATATCAAACTACTTGCAGACATGAAACACTCTTTTCCGTGTAGCCTACAGCCTATTCTGTGTAGCATATGAAATATGAACATAATTACGCTGGACTTGGACTGAATTGCATAAACAAACCAGACGTCTAGTCTCGTTTGTTTAGCCTGTTATGCAATTCAGTGGGCGAGTGAACCTAGCTAGTCATTGCTCAAACCTAGGAATTTGCAACGGTTATACCAAAACTGATTTATTACTAGCTAAAGACAACTGTTATGACAACATTACAGCACCTTATCTCTGCCTCAGCAAACGTTTACGAGACCTAACGTTATAGCTAATACGTACAGCTCTGACTAGCTGCACCACCAGCTAGCACTAACATTACAGTTTACATAGGCATTTAGTAGGACGCAAACTAAACTATTATCATTGATACAACTCTGTACAGAAAAATAATTGTCGGTCAACATATTGTATTCCCTATTGTTCAATAACTTCAATCTTACTTCTGCTTAATCAAAATTCCCGCTGTTGCCGACAGTCGATGCTCGATGTGCTGTGAGCTGCTGAGCTCGCGAGGCACTCGCTGGGTCACAGAGGGAGGGAGGGAAAGTAGGCTACTGTATATTGTTGATTGGATAGCTTGCTGAACGCAGCTGTCAACCTGGTCTTAATTCCCAACCGTTTTGCTTTCGCAAGTTGTGAATGGTAATTAAAAACTACAGTTTTCACTCTGTATTATTTTTGGTAGGGACAATTCGTGTTTCCGTGGCTTTGGTATGGACATGTCCATAGCGTCCATACCTAAAACTACGCCTATGGCTGGATGACCAGTGAAGTCAGTCAAGGGGGAACCAGTACCGTCTTCAGAGTTTATAAGCTACATGACAAGCGATCAAAGACATCCCTTCTGAGAAACAGTGGCGTGGTATGCTATGGAAGCCCAGAGACAGGATGGTTTATCTACTGTAGGTGTTGACTGTAGAAGCGCGCGTCCTCTGAGGTCAATGGGAAGGATGTTCTGTGCGCGAGTAGCCTCGCGTCACCAGTCTCTCCTAGTGCGCGAGGCAACAGTCATGTGACTGAAAACTTGATTTGGTGCAGCGGGGGAGCAACGCACAACAAACAGACCGCCGGTCTATGGCATGGATGTGGCGACATCGCACGCATCATTTATTACATGACTCTATTGCAGGGGTGCCCACACCTTTTCAGCTTGGGAGCTACTTTTAAAATGACCAAGTCCAAATGATCTACCTACATTAAAAATGCTAAACATATTTTTATATATATATATACACTGAGTATATCTTAAGTTGGTATACCTTGCATACCTGCATGAACCCGTATGGCACAATACAACACAACATTTTTGGTCATTAGTCTACCTTACTCTGATGACTTGCACTGAATGGAATCAGCCAGGGTTGCATAGTCCGGGCAGTAGCTGCTGGTAGCCATCCTCAAGCAGGCCTCCAAATGATCATCAGTCATGGTGGAACGGTATTTGGACTTAATAATCTTCATGTGGGAAAAGGCTGACTCACATAAATAAGTGGAGCCAAATAATGCAGTCAAGAAGGTAGCACATTTCCTCATGTTTGGGTACTTTTCCTCTGTGAGTAAGTTCCAGAACTGTCCATGAGCCCTGGCCTTCAGCTAAATGTCAGCTTGTAGTGTCAACATCTCGTCCTCCACTCCAGACGGGTTCAGGTGAAACAGCGTTGCGATTTTTGATGCGAGTGAATCAACCTCAACATCTTCCTGAAATGGGTAGCACATAAATGTAGCGACTGGCTCGAGTACAGCAAAGTCTTGAAAGCGTTTGTCAAACTCTGATACAATTGTCCCAATCTGCTCTGCGAAACGCGCACTGTCAAGTTGCGCACAAGCCTTCTTTTGCATCTCCAACTCTGACGCAAGGTTTTGGAAGTTCGCCAAATCATGGCGCTGCAGTTTTGAGGACACATGTTGCAATTTTCGTTTGAAAGCATTAACTGAGCTAATCATATTGACCACGGTTTTGTCTTTTCCTTGCAGCTCTAAATTAAGATCATTCAACATGTTGGTCAGATCGGTTAAAAATGCCAAGTCTAGCAGCCACTGATCGTCATTTAGTTGGTTGTATTCTGCATGTTTAGTGACAAGGAGAAACTCTTTTATCTCCGGACAGAGCTCTCGGAACCTCTGCAGGAATTTCCCCCTACTAAGCCATCTCACATCAGTGTGTCTCACATCAACTAGGTAGGCTAATCAGCTCGCCGGAGAATTGCAACTGGCGCGCATGCGTGGTGAACCGTGTGTTTGAAAAGATGAGATCTCAGACTGGCATACCTGTACGTCAATCAAGTGGCAAATGCCATAGTGAGGATGGATGATAGGCTAACTTTTTTTGGGGGGCGGGGGGTGTTTATTATTTTTTTTCAATGCCATGCGATCTACCCACACTACCTTTGCGATCGACCGGTCGATCGCTATCGACGTATTGGGCACCCCTGCTCTATTGGTACAAACATTTACCCGCCAGCGTGGCGGATAGCCTCCGAAATTTAGTCGCCAAATCTAAATTTTACCCGCCATTGGCGGGTGTTAATTTTCAGCCCTGCTTACATGTAGGTACGGGGTACATACCGGGTACTTACATGTAGGTACGGGGTACTTACCGGGTACGTACATGGCGTGCACAGTAGCATAGGTACTTTTACTTACAGGTAGGTACGGGGTACTTACAGGTAAGTACGGGGTTCTTACAGGTAGGTTTGGAGTACTTGCATGAAAGTACCCGGTAAGTAGGCTACCCCATAACTACCTGTAAGTACCCGGTACCCCGTACTTACATGTAAGTAGCCTACTCGGTATGGGTAAGACACTGGTATTACACTGGTAAGACACAGGCTGTATTATAAAGCGTTACCGACAGAACGAGACAGATTAATATATTGACATAGCGAGGAAGCACGGGGTGTGTGCATCATATGAACTGTAGTCAGTTTACACCCAGCGTTCCAAAACCTATTGTAAAGCCTTTTATTCTGTCTTTAAACTGCAACATATAATCAAAATCAATAAACAGTGACTCAATGTGTCTCAGAAACTATGTGAATAATAACTCAATGCAGCCCAAAACATTTTTTATTTTATTTATTACTAATAAGAACCACTAGAGGGCGTTTCGTCACTCCCCTTGCTTTTATGACGTCATAGTAGACGTTACTGAGGCAGACACTTAAATAGTCAGTGATCCGATTCCACCTCATCAGAGTAGCTAGTGACTTCTGGATTTGACAGACTAATTTAGAGAAAACAAGTAAGTCCATAATAGGGATAGAATTTAGAGTTGGAATTTTCTAAAATCATTCTGTATTACTGTCTTTGACAAAAACACCTCCAATTGAAGACAGAATACAGAACATTTCTCTCAGAACTTTATTTAACCAGGTTAGAAATGATGTCCAGGTTGAGAGCGATACTGGTTGATTACAGGACTAACAGTGATGTGTCTGGGTAATATGAGTTCCTGGGTGAACCTCCTCTTCATTAGTGATTTAATAATAATAACAATAGTGATAATAATAATTTTAGATTGTTTTGCTTGCTGTTTTGTAAAGAGTTATCTAGTTACAGTAGGCCTACTGTGCTGTGTTGTAAAATCCTGTATATCCAAATATAGGCTGTAGTATTGCTGTAATATAAAGTGGTATATTAACCTTTTGAAGGAGCATGGTACTGTATTGCCCTGCTATTCATGCAGTAGCCAGTGCACTGTGGCATCTTGTAAAACTGAAGTTACTGTATGTGTAGGAGTACTGTACCATGATAGGAGTAGCCTGTGCACTGTGCATCTTGTAGCCTACCTTTTAGCCATATTATCATCCTACTGCTCAAATGTAGCATGCTCAATCAAGTTAGTAGTCAAGTGGAAATGAAATAAGACCTATTAGGGGACTGGAGAGGGCATGCAGTGTATGCTGTGACAGAAATCATCAGCACTAGCCTACTATCTAGCCAACTATCTAGCCTACTATTTTCCCTGTAGCGTACCAGATAGCTACAGACACTCAAAACTGACCAGCAGACTGGTAGCTTTGACCAGCAGCTTTGCTACCTTCTCATCCTGTTCCTTTCTCTCCTCTTTTCTTGCTGCTGCCTTTATGTTTGCAATACATGATGACTGTTCACTCTGCGTGCAGCTTGTTAGTCTCTTGATGCTCAGACGCTTTGCACCTAAACTACCTGTATACAGTAGCTAGGTATGGGCCCACTGTTCTGTGTATTAAAGTGCTGTATGACTACAGTATGCTTGCTGTAATGTAAATTGGTACATAACCTATTAGGAGCAGTACTATACTGTGATGTATTGTATTGCTCTGCTATTAATAGCAGTAGCCAGTTCACTGTGACATCTTGCAACACTGAAGCTATGTATAATCGTACTGTGCCATGCTAGGAGTAGCCAATGCACTGTGATATCTTATGATCACTGTACTACAGTGTATTGACTGCATGAATGTGACCCCGGTGTGACTGACTGGTTGTCCCTGTGCCCCCCTGACCCCCATAGCCTTTAGGAATGACAAAGCCCTGCGAGACTGTCTGGGTGGAGGAGCAGCTGCAGAACGTGGCCAGGGACATGGGCCGCCGGATGGCCAAGATGAAGAGGGAGTTGAGGGAGGAAGACGAGCGGAGGAGGAGGCAGGAGAAGGAGATGAGGAGGAGCGAGACAGCCAGGATGGTAGAGGAATACCTGAAGGACAGAGAGACGCAGAGCCAGGAGAGGAAGAGGGACCTCGTCGGCCCACAGATGCCCAGATTGAGGAGGCAGGCGTGGGTGGAAGATGAGGGGAGGGGGAGGCAGGAGGAGGAGAAGAGGAGACCCGGGAAGTCGGAGGGGCGTCTGGAGCGCATTCAGGTCCTCCTGACGAGATCGATGGACGACCGGATGACCGCGTTGAGGGTCGAGTTGAGGGAGGAAGATGAGGGGAGGAGGAGTAAGGAAGAGGAGAGGAGTAGGAACGAGATAGCCAAGATGGTTAATAAATGCCTGGAGGAGAGAGGGGAAAGGAGCCAGGAGAGAGAGAAGTACCTCCTGATCAGGGAGTTGGACCAGCGGATGTCCAGGTTGAATGTGGAGTTGAGGGAGGAAGAAAAGGGGAGGAGGATTGAGACGGCCAGGATGATGAAGGAGAGAGAGGTAAAGAGCCAGAAAATGGAGCAGATGCAACTGGAGAACATGATGGCCGTCATGATCAGGGAGTTGGACCAGAGGGTGAAAAGGTTGAGGACGGAGTTGAGGGAGGAAGATGAGGGGAGGAGGGGGGAGACAGCCAAGATGTCTGATATTGCTGTTCAGTGTCCCTCTAGGGAGCTGGCGACCAGTGACCAGCGGCCATCTCAGACATCTGGGGGCATCTTTGCTCGCCTGAAAAAGATGTGGAGTGAATTTAAGATGAGACAGCAGGAAAAGAAAGAGAAGAGGAAGGCCAGGCAAGAGGAGAAACAGAAAAAGAAAGAGGAGAAAGATAGAAAGCAGAAAGAAAAGGAACACCAGAAAGAGATGAAGCCTCTAGAGAAGCACCGGAAGAAAAACGAGAACTTCCTGACCTTCTTGAGGTACATGGAAATGGTGGACAGCAAAGAGAAAGAGGAGAAGGATAGAAGGGAAATGGAAAAGCAGAAAGAGAAGATGGCTGTAAAGTACCGGGAGGAAACCGAGGACATGAAAAAGTGGAAAGAAGAGGAGGAGATGAAGAAGGCCAGGGGAGAGGAGGAGAAAGAGAAACAGAAAGAGGAGAAAGAGAAAGATGACGAAAAGGGAGAAACAGGAAAAGAAGGGAGAAACAGGAAAATAAGACGCAGGATCTGCTGGTAGAGGAAAAAGAACAACCATTGCAAAGGTGAGAGTATAGCCACATAGTATACCTTTAGCATCACCTGTGTTTTCTTCACAGTATTTGAAAACACACAAGCAAAATCAGTGACTGACAATATACTGTGGATATGTGAATGTATTTGTAATGACAGTCACTGACCCAGACGTCTGTGTCTTTGTCCTCTTGCAGATTTTTCGATATTTTCAAAAATATCAGAGACCAACACCCTCAGACAGACAGACAGACAGACATCACAACAATTGTGCAATGTTCTATAATACTTACCATAAGGTTTATTTTCAGGTGTGGGGGTAAGTGAGAGTCAACCTCAAATTTTCAAACATGCTTAATTTTGGAACCATTGTAGAAAAACATTTAAGTTGTAATTTCCAACAAAATTGGAGATGCACACTCATTTAGTGATACTTTTAAGAATGCCAGAACCAAGGATCAAGGTCACGGTCAAATTACGTAGCATGTACTCTTTATGTTCTGCTTGAGTGCCACCTGGGTTGGAAGAATGTTCTCTAGTTCCAGACTTGTGCGGAGAGCTCTTTCCTGGCATCTTTTATGTCCTTGCTGCTCACTTGTTGGGGTGATATATCAGCACCACACATCTCTGCAGCAGTAACACTGATTCTTCACTGACCTCACTTGGCATAGCGGTTCATTGAAAGCATCATTGACCAATGGGGAGTCTTTCGTCGTTTCCCAGGCATTCTTCTACTGTCCTCCACCAACCAATACTGAATGCGACAGTGTTGGGTTCATTGTGGCAAGAACCATTGATATACAGTTAGGTCCATAAATATTTGGACATTGACACAATTTTCATCATATTGGCTCTGTACACTACCACAATGGATTTTAAATGAAACATTAAATATGTGCTTTAAATGCAGAATTTCAACTTTAATTCTGGTATTTACATCCAAATCAGGTGTAGGAATTACAACAAATTTTATATGTACCCAACCTCCCTTTTAAAGGACAAAAGTAGTTGGACAAACTAACAAAATTATGAATCAAATTGCCATGTTTAATATTTGGTTGCAAATCATTTACAGTCAAATCCAGCCTGAAGTCTGGAACCACAGACATCACCAGACGCAGGGTTTCATCCCTGGTGATGCTCTGCCAGGCCTCTACTGCAACTGTCTTCACTTCCTGCTTGTTCTTTGGGCCGTTTCCCTTCAGTTTTGTCCTCAGGAAGTGAAATGCATGCTCAGTTGGATTCAGGTCAGGTGTTTGACTTGGCCATTGCAGAACATTGCACTTCTTTGCCTTGAAAAACTCTTGTCTTGCTTTCGCAGTATGCTTTGGGTCATTGTCAGGGGCATAGATTCACTTTTATTCCCATGGGTTTTTTTCACCTCAAAGGGGCCCCTAGCCTGTCTGTCAATCAAAAATATGTTTCTAATAATATATTCATTAAAATAGCCTATTGAATTTATCTTAATTTGTACCAGCTGAAACATATAGCTGTGATATACTGGAGCTATATAAACTTATTTCTACATAAGAACGAGGACCGGGGATAACAAAAGACGTGTTCTTTATTATAAGAGACCAGACTAAACATGACACAGCACTTCCAGGCATCAACTGCAGTTACGTAGTCACCAGTAGGCCTAGTATGTGCTAGAACTCCACAACAAATAGTATAGCCATACTAATGTACTGTAAGACAAATCACTAGGCTCAATAGGCTATACGGTATTTTCACTCAATTCGCTCAGAGGCAACAGGTCATGGTAAAAGCCTAATAGTCCAATGTAGGCTACTCAAAAAATTTGTTTAACACATGAAAATGACAAAAAATATTTAAAAGTAGGCTATTCTTGGAATGTGTAGACTATCTGAACTGTGTTCTTCTTTTCTTCATCCTCGCAAATGTCTCAATTAGGCCTACATTGCTTAAGTCCACCCTCTGTCATTTCTCTCAATAAAACGCAGTGGATATACACCGAGACTGACTAATGCCCCACAATATATTAAAACATAGTAGTCCTAGTAGTTTTGTTACCAAAAAAAATCAAAACAGGATATTTCAATTCCCTACTAACTAATGACCCTGATAGCTCGCCTCAGACAGTGGACTGGACACGATGAATAGCAGCCGACTGGCGTTACCTCAGACAAGCAGCAGACACGTGCCAACAGTTTCGTTATATGTGTATGACTATGACCAAGAGACAGCTTAACTATCAAAAAAGTGAAAATATAGAGATGGAAGATAAAAGAAAATACTGCAGTGCCATTCCTTACACGCTGATGAGCTGGCAAGTTAGCCTACTAGCTAGCGTCCAGGTGAGGCTGAAGAGTGTCCCGTAACACAAGGTGCACAGTTTCATCTAGAGAGGAGAGAAAGAATTTGCTTAGTGACACCTTACAAGCTAAGGAGCTGCAGGTGTTGGCTCAACTTGGCCGATGTTAACTCAAGCAGTGGACATACGCCGAGTCTGACTCATGCCCCACAATATTAAAACAGTAGTCCTAGTTCTGTTACCAAAAAAATCAATCAATTCCCTACTAACTAATGAGCCTGATAACTCGCCTCAGACAGTGGACTGGACACGAGAAATAACAGCTGACTGGTGTTACCTCAGACAAACTCGTACTGCGACTGACTGAGGCAGAGAGAATCGTGTGAGGGATTTAGTGCGAAACTGTTCTCTGAAAAAGTCTGGAAAACCTAAACCCAAATTTACTAAAACACAAGCATGTCTGTGATTGGTTGTAAACTGCGCAGCCTGCGCATGCGTGATTTCATTTACTGGAAGCTCCAGACAGAGCGCGTGCAGCAGCAGACTGCCTCGCTGGGGCGACTTTCAAAGTCAGACTGACTCCGCGGCTCTCGCTGTACTCGGCTCTCGTGATCTCGCTTGTAAACAGAGGAACTGGTTATGTTAGATCTTTTGTGAACACAATCATTCCCCCCAAATGACCAGAAAAACTCACGAGATCGATTAATGGTCACCTTTATCTAATATAAGTCAACACGAGGCACACAGCAAGTCAGCGTCAACATGCTGTCATAACGTTCGCTCGTGCTACTGTAGCTACCACATCACTGCAGCCAAGATTGTTTGCTGCAAGTGTAGCCGGAATGAACCGGCAGCGTTGTGTTCTGGTGCGCTAGACAGTACACTGGACACTGCTTGACTTTTCTTTGTTTATTCAGGTCTCTGCATCTGAAATGTGGCAGCATACAAAACAGCTGGGCGTCACTCACAACGCTGTCACACTCAAACAGACCTCCTCCATGATCAGAAAAGCACTCACCTGACTAATACAAAAATCAGATGAAACAAACATGCATAATACACAAAACATTCTAGACAATCACACTGTACCTGAAATGTGGCAGCATACAAAACAGCTGGGCGTCACTCACAACGCTGTCACACTCAAACAGACCTACGTGCAGTAGGAAAAGAGCGCCAGATTTAGCTAGCTAGCAACGACTTTCAACATGCGAACTCAGTCAAACTCGGCCAAAACAACAAAAACATTGCATCCAATACGTCTCACCAGCAAAATAAAACCCCAATGGCCCCTCACATCCTCTGCATACAGATAAATCATTCAACAATCATTCGAACTTCACTCATCTCTAACCGCAGCACACAACGTGACTCACCTCCTCCATGATCAGAAAAGCACTGACCAAAACTACGCGAGGCCGGGATTACATTGCGGCGAGATGGCAAAAGAAGCGTTCATTTCAAAATAAAAGTAGGAATGTAGAATAACAAAATAAAACACAGGATTTTGGATAAATAACTTACTCTATCAAGAAATCAACCATTATGGTTAAAAATAATACTTAGTAATAAAGAACTAGAGAAAGTGATTTTTGTCTTTGCTACATTCTCCCCTCTCTAATTTAGCCAAAATCCTGAACACACAAAGATTCCAGTTCCAACAGTGTAAAACAGTTACAAATCAAAACGTATCACATTACCTGGACTACAATACCCACAGGATTACTATCTACTGCATTGTAAGCAACTCGCTAAACAAGTTCAGAAAGACAACAGAAGGTGATCAAGCTCCTGCTACTCTTAGTAAATGTGATGCCTCGTACACCACATATAATCATGGTAAACATTTTCCTGTCCAGCCTGCACATATTGATTCAAACCACAATTAAGTCACTGTTCATAATAAAATAAACAAAAGTGCTAACACAGTGTGTGGGTGAACTACCTAGTTCCGCTACTATGGTAGGCTAAACAAAGATTGTGACCTCCTACTAAGTGTGTCTACCATACTCTTAGCAAAGGGTTTCTGCACCATTGTTTCAATCAACCTGTTAACTGCCTTGACTGCCCTGCCTGCCCGTGTCCTGACAACTGGCCCTCTGTTCTCTGGCTCTTGTACAGGCTTTTGACTAAGTGACGGGGGCATGGGAGTTAGTGTGTCACAGGATACTATCCTATTGAGCGGGGGCGGTATTGAAATGTCAGGGGACTCTGCCTTATCTGCCGTGGGGCCATGGGCCGAAGGGACAATGTCAACATCAGCATCCGTGTTAGAGAAGTCCATAACTTCAAGAAAGTCTGCTTCAGCTTTACTCTCCCCAGCATCCTGTAAACTGTCCTTGGCTGAATCCAACTGTGAGTCTATTTGCAGGTCAGCATCCCCTGATGACAAACTTGAGATCTCCCCAGTCTTCCTTGACTCATTCTTATCCACAGAGGAACCATCACTCTCATCATGAGATGCACATATCCATGCCGAGGTACGGTCTTCAGAAGCTTCTACCTCCAGGCTGTTCACCGAGTCACTGCATAGAGATATCTGCTCACTAGCCTCATCTGAGATAGTTTGATCAAGCTCACTACTTGTCTGTTCCAGGACTGGGAGGAAACTAACATCCAACATCAAGTTACGATGTACGACTTTGGACTTTCCGTTTTCATCGATGACTTTGTAAACGTGAGTTTGAGGATTACGATCTGTGATGGTGTAGACCGTAGGTTCCCATTTATCCGCAAGCTTTCTCTTCCCCCTTTCAGCTTTATTTGCAAGTAGGACCCGACTACCCACTTCCAGGTGAGTGCCACGAACCTTCTTGTTATAGACAGCCGCTTGGTGTTGTTGTTGTTTCCTTGTATGTTGCTGAGCGATACTGGCTGCTTCATGGAGATCAGTCATCAGAGTCTTTGCATAGGTCTTGTAGTCGACGACGACTGGGTCCCTCATCACCTGTTTGAAGACCACGTCCACCGGGAGCCTAGGAACTCGACCGAACATGAGATGGAATGGAGCATATCCAGTTGTTTCATGGACTGTGGCATTATAAGCAAACGTCAAGGTCTGTATTTGCTGCGTCCATCGTTGTTTAGCCTGCAGTGGCAGGGTCCGAAGCATACTTCCGAGGGTCCTATTGAACCTTTCCGTCGTCCCGTTCCCCATGGGATGGTAGGCGGTTGTGTGTGACTTGGTGACACCAGACAGTTTGAGGAGTTCAGCGATGAGCTTGCTTTCAAAATTTGCTCCTTGATCGGAGTGGATCCGTTCTGGGAAACCATAAATGCAAAACACATTATCCCATAGCTTCTTTGCCACTTGTTTGGCGGTTTGGTTGGGACAAGGGAATGCATGGGCCATCTTTGTGAAATGGTCTGTTATGACCAAAACATCCACTGATCTTTGCTTACTATCCTCTGCGGTCCAGAAGTCAAGACACACCAACTCCATGGGTGCAGAGGTCCGAATGTTCTCCAGAGGCGCTCGGGCAGCAGGTTCAGGACTCTTCGCGAGAACACAGCGCTGACAGCATTTGACATACTCTGTGACATCTCTATCCATCTGTGGCCAGAAAAAGCGCTGTCTGGCCAAATGTAAAGTTCTTGCTTGGCCCTGATGTCCAGCTTGGTCATGTACTCCAGCGAGCGCATTTTTCTTCATGCTTGCCGGGAGGACAAACTGGAATTTCCTCTGTTTGGTTCGTGAGTCTTTTGTCACCCTATAGAGTGCTCCATCCTGGATCTTAAATCGCTGCCACTGTTTAAGAAGTATCTGAGCTTGACCATTCAACTTTGCCTTCTCTCTCCTAGAAGGAGGTATTTTACGGTGCACAAATGGAAGGATTTCTCCAATGGCTGTGTCTGATTCCTGACTAACTCGGAGCTCGTTTAACGTGGGAACAGTAGGTACATCATCAGACTCCGAGAGTAGAGATTGAGGAAGGGAGTCAATAAATTGAACCGCTCTGGATTCTGCAGCTGTCTCCCATTCAATGTGAGCTTCACAGATAGACTTAACCTGTGAAACATCCACTGGCTCCATACAACGGGCTCCGTTTTCTCTGAGGAATTTGACCCTGCTCCGGAAGGCATCCTGAACTCCATCCCCATTTGTTTCATCGGCTTCTGACAGAAGACTTTCGTACAGCTCGTTGATCAGTCTCTGACTCACCATTCTGGAGAACGGGTCCCGACTCAGGGCATCGGCAACAGTGTTTTTTGTGCCTGGGATGTGTCTCAGATCGAACGTGTAAGGGGCCAGCTTGGCTACCCAACGCTGTTCGCAAGCATCCAGTTTTGGTTTTGTCATGATATACGTTAAAGGGTTATTGTCTGTCCAAACCGTGAAGGGATGACCCTTTAACCAATGGCTGAATTTTTCACAGACACTCCACTTCAGCGCTAAAAATTCTAGTCGGTGAGCTGGATACCTCTTCTGTGAGCCAGATAAAGTCTTACTCGCGAAGGCGATGGGGCGGGCCTTTGCTTCACCTTCCTTTACCTGAGACAGTACAGCCCCGAGGCCGTCGAGAGAGGCATCAATGGACAGAATCAAAGGTTTGGAAAAGTCCGGATGAGCGAGAACAGCACAGCTCAGTAGACGATCCTTGAGAGTGTGTAGAGCGACATCGCATTCCTCAGTCCAGTCAGCAGGCTTGAGCTTACGGAAGGTGCCAGCGTTGGGTCTTGATTTTCCAGCTTTTCCCTTGCGCTTTTGGCCAGCAGTGAGAGCGAAGAGAGGTTTTGCTATCGCTGAGCAGTTGGGAATGAAATGCTGGTAATAGAATACCATCCCAAGAAAAGACTTGATCCGTCGTACTGAGGGAGTACACCTGTCGTCTTCCATGAGGTCGGACTTGGACATGTTGGATATGACCTCAACCTTATCTGGATCCACAGCTACTCCTTCGCCACTTATTATGTGCCCGAGAAACTTGACAGAAGATCGCATAAAGTGGCACTTTTTAGGACTTAACTTAAGGTTATGAAGCTCCAGACGTTTGAACACTACCTCTAACCTCTCTAGTGCCTCATCTTCAGTAGGAGCAAACACAAGCAGGTCATCGAGGTAGCATAGAAGACTGCTGAAGTTAAGATCCCCGAATATGCTTAACATCATTCGCATGAACGACGCCGGCGAGTTGCACAGCCCCTGGGGCATCCTGTTATACTCGTGCAGTCCCAGGGGTGTCGTGAATGCTGTATACTTTTTGTGTTCTTCAGCCATGGGTAGGTTGTAAAACCCGGACGTAAGGTCCATAGTGCTGAAAAACATGTTTCCTCCTAAAGCAGCCAGACAGTCTGCTTGATGCGGGAGTGGGTGGGCGTCCTTGACAGTCTTTGCGTTCAACCATCTGAAGTCAGTGCAGATTCTCATGCTGCCGTCCTTCTTCCACACTAACACCAGGGGCGAGGCGTAATCACTGACAGACTTTCGGATTATCCCTTGCTCCTCCATCTCTGTCAGGACTTGGCGCAGCTTTTGGTAGTGGGCAGGTGGGACCCTCCGATATGGTAGACGGAAGGGGCGCTCATCAGTAAGCCAGATGCGGTGAACAAAACCCTTCGCTTCCCCACAGTCCAGAGCATGTTTTGAGAAGATGTTGTTGTATTTCTCAAGCAGCTGTATGAGTTTCTCTTTTCCAGAGTGATCAAGGTGGCAAAGGTCTATGTTTACCTCTCCGAGTCCCATGTCCCTCAACCTCTGCTTCAGATCCTCTGGCTTGCTTGTAGACTGCTTATCCTCTGAAGTAGCTTCGGTATACTGACTGCAGCCCTGAAGCACCTCCAAATCCTCCATAGCCAGGCAAGGAGATACATCCGCCAGTTTACAGTTCCTTTTCAGAGTGATGGGCTTGTCTGATAGATTAGTCACCTTCATGGGGACCCATCTGTCTCCCCACATAGGCGTGACAATGCGGCCCACTATAATGTTTCGAGGCATTGTCTTGGATGTGGTTGGTTCAACTATCACAGTGCTGCCTGGTGATAATGGAGTTCCGTATGGTAGCTTGCCCCAAACCAGGTGCTCGCTCCTTGCCATTAGTGTCACTGCTTGTGTGAGCTTGACGCTGCCAATCTTGTCTGGCAGCTCCTCACCTCTCCAGCGCGAAGTGTTTGCCATAAGATCCAAAAACTGCTGACATTCAGAGGATCCCCCTGCATCACGTGAAATCAGATCCCAGTAATCACGGTTGGTTTTGATTTGATGGAGAACATACTTCAACATATTGGTGCCTATGATGATGTCATCCTTTTGACCAGGGACTACTAGGACCGGAACAACACAGGAGACTCCATACATGTTCAGTTCTACTGTATACATACACTTGGGACTAACCTGTACCCCCCCACAGCCGACCAGAATTATTCGCTTAACCATTTGTTCTGTTTGTGTTAGAATGTTTTGAGCCAAGAGAGTCTTTTCCACTTCTGCACTAATGGTACAGGCCATAGACCCAGTATCAAGCATTCCCCTAATTTGGAAGGAGCCATTGACCATTACTGGTGCATAAAACAGTTCGCTGTATGGCTCAACCTTGTGTATGTTCTGAACGATAACTGTGCAATCCTCAGACACAACCTTACAAACATTCGCATACACCTCTTCCAAATTTTCATCTGCTCTGAGGGTTGGCTCTTCGATGCCCACACATCCCCTCTCCGAGTGTGGGCCACCTAGTTTAAACCTGCCCCGCTTTGTTCATGTCCGTGTGGCGTCTGGGCAGTCCTCTGTGGGTCTGTACGTCTAGGTCTCTCTTGTTGACATTCCCTTCTCCAGTGGCCGGGCTGAAAGCAATTCATGCAGAGATTGTCCTGTCTGCAATGAGTACCAGTCGAATGTTCGAGTGATTGACATACCTTGCACCTCCTCCGGGGGGCGATCCCGGACAGTGGCGCAGCTGATGCCTTCTGGACCCCTTGTCCCAGTACACGATCCAAGAGACCAATGAGGGACTGTATGCAGGCGCCATCTGTCTGAGGGAGGGCAGCCGCTCCCTGTTCACTCTTGTTAACTGTAGGCACAGTATTCCCACCAGCTGCTGCACATTCAATCACAGGTGTCTGAACGTTTACACTCAATTGCTTCACAGGTGGTGACTGGATGGCTTTTGCCCTAGCATCTCTTTGGTGTTCGACCAGATGTTCCTGGATCTCCGTTGCAGTCCATCTCTCCGCTGTCTTGAACTTAAAAACACTGGAAAGTGCTGGATCAGGACAGTGTTTTACGAACATCATGGTCACTTCTCTGGCCAGGTCTTCCATGTTCCTCCCCTGTCTCCTCAGGCACTCATCTGCCACGTCCACTGCTTTATTCAACCGAATCCAATAATCCATTGGAGTTTCCATGGGACGGGGAAGAGTGCTGTAAAAATCAGCAAGGGGCATTGAGGAATATGTCATTTCGCCAAAATGCTGCTTGAGTATGTCTACGATGAGTTTGGGGTTCTCAGCAGGTTTCAGAGCTAGATTGCTACGCAAGGTGATTTTGACGATGTCTCTAGCCTTTCCCATCAGCTTCGACATTATTTCGTGGGAGTGTTCATGAAGTGGGAAGCCTCTCTTTTTCAGGTACGTATCCATGCTCTCCTCCCATTCATGGACTGTATATTTATCGGTCCCGTCGCCTCTGAAGTGTGGAGGTTCTTTAGCGTCTGCCTTCATGATCAACTTAACCCCAGTGAGGTTCAACTCTGAAGGACTCTGACCTATGTTCATGCTCTGTGGCTGAGAGAGGACGCTATTCTGGCTAGCTGCACCTTGCTGTAGCTGACTAATGAGTTGGGCTCCAATTTGCTCAGCCAGCTGGGTGATCAGACTCCCTATTCCTGCACTCATGTCTGTAGGGGGAGGCATATCAGCACCTACACGGGTGGAGGCAAATACAGGTGAACCCACATCCCCAAGGTCTGAAGGGAGTGCGTGCTGACTAGAAAAGAATGTATCACTACGCATGGGGACTGGGCCGAGCACGGATGGGCCTACTGGGCCCCTAGGGGAAGGGGGTGTACCAGTGCGCTCATGGGCAGGGGTGAATACGGGTCCACCTACTGCACCCCTAAAATGGGAAGGCGGTGTGCATGGACTAGGGGGAACTACATCATGTATGGGTGTTGAAGGAAACGTAGTTGAACCTACTGATCTACTCTCTATACCTTTCCATACCCAACCCCTCCCTGCACCCACAACACCGTCCTCAACATCAAACGTCACCCCTCTCTTTTTATCATCATCCATTACTAATAAGTATCTCACAGAAATTAAAGCTAACAAGTATGAAAATGTGAGACCGAGTCTGTGACTTTGAACAATCCGTTTTGGCAAAGAAATTAAATTAGAAGGAAAAAAAAAGATTCCCAGTCCATTCAATAAATGTAGGACTATTCACAAAACTCCAGCCCTACTCTATAACATGGATACTTGTGTTTAGATCTTAACGTTCATACTTGTTACAGCAACCCACGGCGATCGCTTGATGGCGGTCTAGAAGAAATCCGGGTCACGGCACCAATGTAGCCGGAATGAACCGGCAGCGTTGTGTTCTGGCGCGCTAGACAGTACACTGGACACTGCTTGACTTTTCTTTGTTTATTCCGGTCTCTGCATCTGAAATGTGGCAGCATACAAAACAGCTGGGCGTCACTCACAACGCTGTCACACTCAAACAGACTCATCTCTAACCGCAGCACACAACGTGACTCACCTCCTCCATGATCAGAAAAGCACTGACCAAAACTACGCGAGGCCGGGATTACATTGCGGCGAGATGGCAAAGAAGCGTTCATTTCAAAATAAAAGTAGGAATGTAGAATAACAAAATAAAACACAGGATTTTGGATAAATAACTTACTCTATCAAGAAATCAACCATTATGGTTAAAAATAATACTTAGTAATAAAGAACTAGAGAAAGTGATTTTTGTCTTTGCTACACAAGCATGGGCATCATAAATAAATGCTAATCAAAACATGGTTTACGACTGTTGTGCGCTAGCTCACTTTACATTGTATGCTGTTTTCATTCATTATATTGCTCTCGTTCAGTTGTAGAAAAGCCAGCTATTTCTATTGCTAGCTAGCTAACCTATATAACGTCAGTGAGACAGCAGCCTCTCTGGAAGAACATACCGGTAGATGGGGTAACAGTTAGTCTAACGTTAGAGAAAGCAATTTACGAAGATGTTTTCACTCATGAGATTAAGCGACGATGCCTTGTTTAGTTGTAGGCTAACCAGCTATTTCTAGTTAACGTTACAGGCAGTGTTGATCCAAGACTGCAGCATCAGCCTCAGTTAAGACGAATAACTAGTCTAACAGCCTATGACACACTTTCCAATCATATAGTATGGATAAATCAAATTAAACAGACGTATACTGAAATTAAAATGTATGTAGAAAAAACACAATTTTGACTGTAGTGTCTCCCCTTAAAGCACATCTTGTTTAATTTCAAATCCATTGTGGTGGTATAAATGGTTGCCACAATGAACCCAACACAGTGTATTACTCTCCCATTCCTTCATGGTTTCAGGGCCGACTGCTGACATAAACACTAGTTCATGTAACCTACAGATTATATATTGATGGACTCATCCCTATAGAGTGCCTAAGTGGAAACAGGAAGATTGGCCAGCCGGTGATTATCTAAAAAGAATGCAGCCACAACCAAACACCTAATTAGCAGGCATATCTCAGAATCAAAATATCCCACACAAGGTTTTGGTTAATGTCAGCTAGCTAATATTAGCTAACTTGCGAGTTAACAGAGATCAGTAAAATGTATGTTTTAGATTGACAAACACATGTTGTGGTCATGGCACAATTAAAACGGGATCAAAAAATTATTTGTCATCCACCGTTCACTACCATCCATATTTTTTCCAATTTAAAGGACAATGCTCGTTTTTGACAACCTGGACCTTATTTACGACATATTATAAGACGTTTGACTCACCGAGATCACTTTGGCGTAGTTCGGAGGCATGTAGAAGAAATAAAAAATCCAGCGCGAGCCAGTATATCCATGTAATGGCGGTGGTCGGGGCACTTAGAATGCAGTTTCTAAAAATCTATTTTCTGCCGCGAAACGGTTGTTTTCATCAATCTGTCTTGATGAATCGCTAGTTGTGCTTACATAGAGCATAAGCCTGTTGTGGTTTTCACATGCCATGATCTTTAGAAACGTCTTTCGAAACGAAATAGCTTCCTCACCAAGGCTCCGAACCGGTTCAAGGAACGGAAACGAAAACCGAAAACGAACGGTATTTTACGAGGAACAGAAACAGGAACGAAAACAAAATGGTCTTTAATTGTTCCAGAACAGAAATGTTAATTTGAAATCTTTAAAACCGGTTAATAACGTTATTTTTTCGTTCTTTGTAGTAGGCCTATATAGCGAAATGAAGAGATTTAGATATTACAACAACACACCATAGCCTAGTTCAGACTAGGGATGTGCGCAGCGACTATTTTCACTGACGACTAGACGGTGGTTTTGTAACCGATTACATGACTAGTCTAAAAACAGGATTCCCAAGTTTCTACAACAAGTGCTATTTAGAAAAATTGAGGATGTTTCTCAAACTCTGCAAGCTAAGATGCATGGCTATTGATGTTTCCCAACCACTCAGCGGCAGCCAATTTGCACGCGTTGCGCAGGGCTGTCACACACTCTCCTTTGTTTGCCAGTGCAAAACAGTAGTTCAGCCTGTCCTTACAACTTATTACTTAGCAAAGATATCAATGTGATTTATTTGGTTTAATTGAAGAAGAGTAGGCTAGCCTGTAATGTTTCAGTAGGCTAAAACTAGATTTCACATAAAGATCGCGGATGTCAGAGTGGGCAATAACGTTCGAAGGCAAATTTATTCCAACATTGGTCCACAAAGTATGATGCAAATAATAAAGTGAAAGAAATAATAGCCTACTGTGCAAATATAATGTTTTATATGGACCTGCCTACTGTGCAAATATAATGTTTTATATGGACCTGCGTGTCTGCAATAAAGTTCCTCTATCTTTATAACCAACATTCAGCGGAAGCCAGTTTTCACTCGTTGGGCATCTCGCTCCAAGTCTGGTTTGGCTATTTAAAACACGGAGTACTTTGTGACAGTTGCTTGGATGTATACTAGTATGCATAAACCTATGTTTTGCGAATTTAATGGTCTACCTCCTTCAGAGTTCTACTCGGCAATTAGGCTGTGAAAGCGAGCGCGCCTCTTGGAATCTAGTCATAGCCTATTGTTGCACAGGTTTCCGTCACGTCTTGACTTTCACAAACCAAATGATTAGGCTACATTAATTAATATGAGCACACTTTAGTGACAATGTGCCGTGCAACCCTGATCATTGAATAGCATAAGTTAAATGACTATAATATTAAAGACCGCGGATGCCAGATGATAGGCTACGTATTAGGTGTATAGGCGCCAAATCCGGAGCGCCCATACAAAAGGAACGCAGCATAAACAATAGGGATTGCGCAGATGAATGAATGAGGTGACTAATTATTTATAAATAACATAAAACATAAAACGAAATAATAAACAAACAATAGGCCTACAGGCGCAGAATAAAATAGCTTGCAGCAACAGTAGCCTACAAGAAAATATTTTTAAAAGGATGATGAGCTATGATGATTTAAGATAGACCTGTGCATAGTTTACGGTGTGGATTAAGGGCATACGGGAATAGGACTAATGTTGCGTATTTCTTGTAAAATAATCAACAAGGCTACACTACAGCACACATCACCAAGGCTAATATTGTTGGCAATAAGGCCACCACACACCACAACCCTAGACTTGTTGATTAGGTTATAGCCTACCTTACAAGAAATACTGTAGGCCTATAGAGTCTTAATAGGCTAACACCCCCGGAACGGTGAACGGAATGTTATTTTTCGTTCTTAACCGGTTCAGGAACGCTATGTTGGTGGCGGAACACGAGAACGGAAACGTTAAATATGCTGGTTCTGCTCGGAGCGAACCGATTGAAAAATAATTTCGTTTTTAAGCCCTGTTCCTCACTTGCTCCAGCACGAATTCGCACAGCGCGCAATCGTTGCTCCAGCACGCTGTGCGCATGCGTGCTGGAGCAAGTGAGGAAGCTATTTCGTGTCTAAAGACGTTTCTAAAGATCATATTACAGAGGCATGTGAAAAACAACACAACAGGACTATGCTCTATGTAAGCACAACTAGCGATTCATCAAGACAGATTGATAAAAACAACTGTTTCGCGGCAGAAAATCGATTTTTAGAAACTGCATTCTAAGTGCCCCGACCACCGCCATTACATGGATATACTGGCTCGCGCTGGATTTTAAATTTCTTCTACAGGCCTCCGAACTACACCAAAGTGATCTCGGTGAGTCAAACGTCTTATAATATGTCGTAAATAAGGTCCAGGTTGTCAAAAACGAGCATTGTCCTTTAAGGTCCCATGGTGGTTTTCACTTCCTGCTTCCGCTTAGCACTCTATTGGTGGAGAGCACCCTCTACCTGCACGAAATGTTTGTTTTTTCTATCAAAGCATATATAAAGTAAATGTTGGTTGCATTCCGAATCGCATATCTCTACCTTTTACTACCAGTACGTACTACAGCTGCCCATTGAAAGTGCGTACTTTGCATGCAATACACATGCAATTGGGATATACTACCTTGTCATAACACTGCGTCTTGGAATTTCACCACATCCGTCGCTGTCCATGAAGTGACATTTGTCCACAGCTGGGATTCATCAAAACGCCTCCGGCATGACTCGCACATGTGACATAATTCCCGCTGAGCACAGGATGACAGTGCAGGTGATTGCACTGGGCTGTTACTCTCTGCAGGTGCACTGTTGACTGAAGGACAGTTCTCCAGGTCTAGAGGGTGTGCTTGTAAAAAAGTAATTTATCTGGTCTTCAGCAGGTGTCACAGATTTCTCTTGGAGATGTTTCCGTCAGGTGTACTACAACAATCCCCCCGCCTAAGCACTTATTGTATTTTATTGTATTATATTATATTGCACTGTACTTTAGATTGCTATTCTTGCACTTTGCCTTCAGCACTAGATTATGCTCTTAGTCACTTGTTTTAGAGGGAAGATGCACTTGTGAGTTCTGGCAAGTAGTAGTACATTGGCTCTTCCTACGTTAAATGCAATTATTGTTAGTCGCTATGGATAAAAGCGTCTGCTTAAAGACTGTAATGTAGTGTAATGTAAATGTGTCTGCTGAAACTTGTCATATTTCTGCTGGCCACCCTGTCTGGATCACTTCACATGGCCATCTGCACTCATCGGCTGTTGCAGTTCTCGTGTTCAGCTTCTCTTTTGAGATTAGTAGATGAGCTGATAGTAGATGTACTAGTAAATCGGCTCGTCTAGGCTCGGCTCAGCATGTCTGCGGTGTACAGCTCTTTACCAGGCTTGTAACTGACATGCAGATTGTAGGACTGTAGTCTCATCATTGTCCTCTTGGAGGAGCTTTTTGGAGAGATTTCTTAAACAGTGTTTCAAGGGACTTGTGATCCATCTTCACTTGTACTGTCGTACAGTAGATGTATTGCTGGAATTTATTACATCCATAAACAATCGCCAACAACTCTTGTTCTATATGAGCGTACCTTTTCTCACAGTGAGAGACCTCGAGCCGTACGCAACTGGCTGTTCATCTTGCAGTATCACTGCTCCCAGGCATTGCGTCCACTGCCAGTATTACTTCTTTGTTAACATCGCAGTACTTTAACACTGGGACACTTCTCACAAGAAGCTTCATCATTTCTAAGCTCTTCTGTTGCTCTGACTCCCAATGCCAATGCGTTCTCTCTTTATGGCTTTGTTAAAGGAAAATGCTCGTTTTTGACAACCTGGACCTTATTTACGACATATTATAAGAAGTTTGACTCACCCAGATCACTTTTGTGTTGTTCGGAGGCCTGTAGAAGAAATTTAAAATCCAGCGCGAGCCAGTATATCCATGTAATGGCGACGCACGGGGCATAGGGAATGCAGTTTATCAAAATCCATTTTCGGCCGCTAAACGGTTGTTTTCATCAATCAGATTGCATGAATCGACAGTAGAGATTCCTCTACGCGAGCCATTCTTTCGGTTTTCAAATACGTGGTCTGTAGCCACTGTAATATGATCTTTACACGCCTCTCCCCCACTTGCTCCAGCACGCATGCGCACAGGCCAGCGCGCAGACTGGATATTCTCACTCACATTCTCTGCGCTACGATCGTAGTTGGTGCCGAGAATATTGTCGTCGTCATTCGTCAGCAACAATCCGATCGTAGCGCAGAGAATGTGAGGGAGAATAGCCAGTGTAAAGATCATATTACAGAGGCTACAGACCACGTATTTGAAAACCGAAAGAATGGCTCGCGTAGAGGAATCTCTACTGTCGATTCATGCAATCTGATTGATGAAAACAACCGTTTAGCGGCCGAAAATGGATTTTGATAAACTGCATTCCCTATGCCCCGTGCGCCGCCATTACATGGATATACTGGCTCGCGCTGGATTTTAAATTTCTTCTACAGGCCTCCGAACAACACAAAAGTGATCTGGGTGAGTCAAACTTCTTATAATATGTCGTAAATAAGGTCCAGGTTGTCAAAAACGAGCATTTTCCTTTAAGACCTTGTGGATCGATGCAAATTCTGAGTTTCTTGGGCTTCACTTCTGTTACCATACTGTTAACCCGGTGCGCTCTGTTTCACAATGACTCCAAGATCCTCCATTCTTTTCAGTTCAGTTTTAATTGTCCTTCAGTGCTACATGTACTGTACTTTCCATGGTGCATGAATAACTGAAGCAATGAGCAAGAGCTGGATATGGTGCAGTCCTGGTACACATTCTCCTCCAATAGGGAACAAACGGTTACCGGTTAGTATTACCATCTCAAAATTAAATTAGCATTAAAACCGTGTTTGACTTATAAACCACGGTAAATACTGTCCACAGTCAACGTGGATTTGTTGTTGTTGTTGTGTTCTTGTGATTTGTTCACAAATATGGGGGAAGGCAGAGCAGTGGAGATGTTTCCACCTAGATGGCTACGTCTGAAGTTAACTTGCATGTGGGGACTTTAGAAAGGATGGAAAATATTATGGTTTCTCTAACTTGCTAGTAGCTTGTGTCAATAATGTAAACTGAAGCTTTCAGTGTAACCTATTTTTGTAAAACACTACACATTCTGCTGCTGTAGGCTAGTCATGCACATTTAGTTTCACTTTCATTTTTGTATAAAGAAGATCAATGGAGAAAACGTGTATGTGTGTGTGTGTGCATGAGTGATTGAGTAAATGATTGAAAAAGAATAATAATGATAATGATGTCTGTGTATCAGTACCTTTCGAGCATTTTCTGCATATTTTAACAATACCGTGATAATACTGATAACCGTGGTAATTTTGGTCACTATAACCGTGATATGAAATGTTCATACCGTTACATCCCTACTAATAAACAAATCTTGGTATTGGCACAGTAGCTCTACTAATTCCCAGAGCCCTCATGAAGAATATTGGCCTCATAAAACTGAATGTTCTACTGCAGCTCAGTATGAACTTTTCTTTGAGCGCTTCCAGATGGTCCTCTTGTTGTCAAAGAGAAAAAAAAATTGCAGTTCACTATAGATCCAATGGAGGGCGACATTATAGTCAAGCTGAGCATGATACAATCAGACACTGTTGGACAAGCTCTCTGGCAAATAAACATTTATTATCAAATCGAAAACAGGCATATAGTACCATAAACATTGTAAAATAAATGAATCCAAAGGCCATTAATGTAGGTAGGCTACATCTGAATAACCTAAGAATGAAATGAGGATATTACAACCACCGACCAAATAAATAGCCTAATAATGAACATGGACACGGGTTGTCTTGTGAAATAAGCCTTACCTAGCCTATACTCTCTCAGGTTGTGTGCCAAGAGGACCAGTTTTTCCACTGTCAAGGAGAAGGGAATTCCTTGTCTGGTTATATCCAGCCTTGAATATGCGCTCCAATATTTCCACGGATTTCTTTGCAGTCGTCATCGTGCATCAACGCATGTTGCGTGTGCTTTTTTATTTTATCATAAGCTGAGGTTATCTAGGCTTAATAGGCTAACCTATCCTAAAAGAATCCACAATTCTGAACTGAGAAACACATTCTGAAAATTGCAAACTTTGAATTTTGACTGTTCCGGGCCAGCCCTAGCTCTTAAAAAAAACCTGCTGGACTGGCGCTCATGGGAATAATGTTGCAGATGGATAAAATAACACAGGATGAAGGTATGTGATTGTTGAATCTGAAACTTTAGTCATAAAAACATGCTTGTTTTTTTTTGCATTCTAGCTAACCTGAGTAGGATTGTAAGACGTTGCTTGTTAGCTAGCTAGTTACCAGTTTTCTTGCAACATTACAGATGTCTTTTGATTTTGTAAGCTAGCTAACAGTTTTCTTGCAACAATAAAGTTGTGCTATGATTGAATTAAACTGAACAGAGCCTGTAATTTTAATGTGACAAGCTGGCTAGAAAGTAATTAATGCATAATTAATTTTAGCTGAAACATTTTACATGCTAGCTAATATGAGTAGGACTGCATAATAGTATAACATTTTAAATGTCCAAATTGCCCTAATAGTTTCAGGCTAACAAACAATTTGCTCTCTAGCCATGTTAAATGTTGAATTGTATTTTTCTAGATGTGGACATACTGGACATATTTCGATAGCTGGATAATTTACATATTTCGATAACATTGTCTTTATGTATTTAATAAATAGGCCTAATGATACGTCTAAAGTATAACTATGTACTGTCTTGGTGAGCCTATATTTAATCATCGTAATGTAATGTCTCTTATCTTTTCACGATATCCCCACTATCATCTACCTGGTCATGCTGATGGAACATCATCACACTCAATCTATTTAATAAGCATTGTTCTCAAATTAACTAAGAGATTTGTTGCTCATTCATTTGTCCATCTCTAGTGTGTTTGTGTGTGTGTGTGTGTGTGGGGGGGGGACATGGAAGTCTTTCTCAGAGGTGAATGATGCTTTCAATGAGCTATGCATACCAAGCGAGGTCCATGAACAATCAGTTACTGCTGGAGAAATTTGTGGTGCTGATGTACAAACCAACAAGTGAGTAGTACGGCATGAATGATGTCTTGAAACAGCTATCCACACAGAAGTCTGGAACTAGAGAACATTACTCCAGCCCAGGTAGTACTCGAGCAGAACATTAAAACACTTGGTACGTTAATTTGACCTTGACCTTGATCCTTGGGTTCTGGCAGGCTCAAAAGAATGTATACTGTACATCCCCAATTTTGTTGGATATGACACCTTATATGTTTTTCTACACTGGTTCCAAAATTGAGCGTGTTTGGAAATTAGACCCAAGGCACTAGCGGCCATCTTGGATTTTACCTCTCACGGTCCTCAGGGGTCAGGTGGCTTCCCTCCACATCTGATAAAATTATGGTATAGGCCATTCAAACTAGAAATGTCATGCAATTTCTTATAACATGCACAATTGTTTCACCGGTACCCAATTTCAAGTCAAAAAAATACATTTTTCAAAAACACTGCCTGCACAATGGTCTCAGCATCAGCAGAGATCCCGACCACAGCCTATTCTCCAACCTGCTGAACTATCCACACCAATCCAATACGACCTGTTCTCCAACCTGCTGAACTCTACACATCACCCCAACCACTGCCTGTTCTCCAACCTGCTGAAATCTCCACACCACCCCAACTACGGCCTGTTCTCCAACTTGCTGAGCTCTCCACACCACCCCAATGATGGCCTGTTCTCCAACCTGCTGAAATCTTCATACCACCCCAATAATTGCCTGTGCTCCAACCTGCTGAACTCTCCACACCACCCTGAACACAGCAAGTTCTCCAACCTGTTGAACTCTCCACACCATCGTGACCATGGCCTGTTCTCCAACCTGCTGAATTCCCCACACCAACCTGACCACAGCCTGTCCTCCAACCTGATGAACTCTCCACAGCATCCCAACCACGGCCTGTTTTCCAACCTGCTGAACTCTCCACACCATCTTGACCACAGCCTGTTTTCCAACCTGCTGAATTCTCCACACCACCCCAATGACAGCCTGTTCTCCAACATGCTGAACTCTCCACAGCACCTCAACCATGGCCTGTTCTCAACCTGGGGAACTCTCCACACGACCCCGACCACAGCAAGTTCTTCATCCTGCTAAACTCTTCACACCACCCCAATGACAGCCTGTTCTCCAACAGGCATATTGGTCTGCCACCATTGATAACGCCCCTTGAAATTCAAAAATAAACTTAGCAGCTCTGGACACTTCGCCCCTTCACCAGTGTGCGGCCGGTTGCAATGCCTTCTCCCTGCTCTCCTCCCTGCAGCTGCACTGCCATCTCCACGACGATCTCCGTGACGACGATGATGAGGATGACGACGCCCCCCTTGCGAACTGTGCTGATCCGTGTCTCGGCAGCGTGGCAGCGACGGAAGCGGTGACCTCCAACCCCGAGGGCCCCCGCGACAAGTCGGTGCTGCTCCGCCACCAGCAGTCCAGCTGCAGTGATCTGTAAAACCCTGACAATGACAATAGCCCTCTTGCTCTCGACTCGCCCACTCCCGGCTTTGAGGCCGTGTGGTCCCCCGCCTCGGATGCCTCCAACAGCCCCGATGCCACCACAGACGGCCCCGACCCCCGCCTGCTGCACCGTACCCATGCTCGTACTACGGTAAGAACTTCCACTCTCCTGCGCGCCTCAACAGCCACCAGAGGACCTATCACGTCAAGGAGTGGCTCCTGGAAAAGAGGACTAGGCCCGCTGAAGTCAGACAAGGAGGAGGAAGAGGAGGAGGAAGGCCGCCTCTGACGAACAATGGCGACACCAAGCAGAAGGTCCTGGCGTACGGCTCCTGCGACATGGAGTTCCCGAGCACGGCCAAGCTCTACCTGCAGCGCAAGAAGAAGCACAGCCAGGAGAAGGACATCCGTCGGGGCGATGGCACCCGGCCGCTGATCAACAAGCGCCTAAAGGGCGAGACGTACCCCTGCCAGGTCAGGCATGCCAATCACAACTGTTTATCTAACATGGGTCCGGTTTGATACAACGACTGTACCTACTTGATACGACGATACGACGACTAACCCACCTTTCGTTGCTTGTGATTGTTTGTAGGTTTCTCCAATTGCGTCCAGAGGCATTTTAGTCTGCCACCAGGTCTGCGGCAAGGTCTTTCTGCACCACCTGTCCCTCCTGGCCCACATCAAGCTGCACAACGCCCAGAGTCAGTGCCAGGTGGTGGGGGTGGTGTCATCAGGGGTGGAGAAGGTCCCCAGAGGGATCCGCCAAGCTGGCAGAGAAGGCGGTGAGGCCGGGGGCCTGGGAGGCCCAGAAAGGAGACAGGAGGAGAAGGGTGAGTTCCTGTGCGCGGAGGTGTTCCCGCCATAGTGGTCTGCAGCGTCTGCAGCCCGGACTTGGACGTTGTCTCCAAGGGGCCCGGGGGCCAAGCGGCAGAGGCTGCACCACTGTGGGCCCTGCCCCCTTCCTGGACGCCTTCCTGCAGCACTGCCAGGTGCACCTGCTCGCCAAGTCTGAGAGCTCATGAGTAATGTCATCACTTTGATTGATTGCCTTATTCCTTATTATTTTCTTTGCTTTAACATAACCAGACTTAGCTGCAAATTGATTGTGGTTCATTTTCATTGTAATATGAGTTGCAAATAAAGATTGTTTTCAAGAAATATGTGGCCCAACATGCATCAAATCCCATAAATAGGATTCAGAAGGTGGGATAGCTCATGAGCTCACAACAACTATCAGCAGCTTACATAACATTAATGGTAGCGGTCAGTGGCTAAAGCAGTTACACCGATGATTCCTGTAACGTTAGCTATTTTGCTGCAATTGGTTCAACTTCTGTTTCTGGACAAAGGTAAGGGATAAACCCAGATAACACAAGGCTAGCGGACCTACAGCGAGTCCCCGATGGATGCTCCACCACCATTCCACCGGTAGTTTATTGTCTATATCCTAGGCCCATTGGCCCTAGGCTTTTGGATTTCTATTGCTAAATTAACTGACTGAACATTTTTTTGGTAACCCTTTCATAGTCCACAATTACTAAACATTTATCTGGTAAATACATGCAAGTATAGCCTAATATATATTGGGTAATTACTGAGACACCTATACTGTAGGTATAATTTAAAAACGGGAGTATTTCAGATGTTCAATTACTGCACATAAATTCAATAACTGACATAGCACCACCAGGTAACCTCTATCAAAGCCTGTTGCCCTCTCGTGGCCGAAAACGGTAAATGCAGTCTATCTGCCTCTATTGCTGAAACTGAACAAGGAACGTCTATCTAAGCCTGTTGCTGCCCTCCCGTGGCTGAAAATGATAAATGCAGTCTATCTGCCTCTTGTGGTAGCAACATAGAACTGCAGGTTCTGGGACCACTGCCTCTTGTGGTAGCAACATAGAACTGCGGGTCAACAACACGACGGAGGAACCCAGGGAGGAAGCTAGGGAGGGAGGGAGTGACAACTGGACATTTGCTATCATTGGTGCGCTGGCTTACAGCCATGCACAAAAACAAGGCTTTCAGTTGTCTTTCACAACGGCTGCACACGAATGAGAACAGTCCACAAGACAAACAACACATACGACCCCTACTGGTAGCCACAGGTATTAATGTTATTATTTAATAATAAAAGAAGAAAATAAACAGAAAATGTGACAATACATTGAGTGCATAACATATGTGTAAAAAAAAATATTTGCAAACAATTTTCACAAAATACAGCACATCACATTTGTTTTTGTTACACTTTGTTACTTTGTTTACAAAGACAAAAAATCATCCATTATAAAGATAGACAAATGGACATTATGATCAATAAAAAACAGCCTACAGTATGTCTATATATACAGACAAACCGTTTAACTTGGCCAGGCTGCAGTCGGCCACCTTGTTCTCCATCTGCTTCTCGAACATCTTCAGGTTGTATTCCAGCTCCATGGCCAGCAGCTCATCATGCAAAGAACTCCTTGACCCCATTTTAAAATCTCTAGGCCTATTTCACAAATGAAAAACACCTAGCCTCTATGGAAATGGGATGGTGAACTTGATAGTGAGAGACCATGGTGTGTATAGTGAACTTGATAGTGAGAGACCATGGTGTGGATAGTGAACTTGATAGTGAGAGACCATGGTGTGGATAGTGAACTTGATAGTGAGAGACCATGGTGTGGATAGTGAACTTGATAGTTTGAGACCATGGTGTGTATAGTGAACTTGATAGTGAGATACCATGGTGTGGTGAATTTGATAGTGAGAGACCATGGTGTGGATAGTGAGCTTGATAGTGAGAGACCATGGTGTGGATAGTGAACTTGATAGTGAAATGTCATAGTGTGGATAGTGAACTTGATAGTGAGAGACAATGGTGTGTATAGTGAACTTGATAGTGAGAGACCATGGTGTGGATAGTGAACTTGATAGTGAGAGACCATGGTGTGGATAGTGAACTTGATAGTGAGAGACCATGGTGTGGATAGTGAACTTGATAGTGAGAGACCATGGTGTGGATAGTGAACTTGATAGTGAGAGACCATGGTGTGTATAGTGAACTTGATAGTGAGAGACCATGGTGTGGATAGTGAACTTGATAGTGAGAGACCATGGTGTGGATAGTGAACTTGATAGTTTGAGACCATGGTGTGTATAGTGAACTTGATAGTGAGAGACAATGGTGTGGATAGTGAACTTGATAATGAGAGACAATGGTGTGGATAGTGAACTTGATAGTGAGAGACAATGGTGTGGATAGTGAACTTGATAGTGAGAGACCATGGTGTAGAGGAAAACCCAGTCTAACACCTGGAGGTAGATCATGGGGCGGCTGTAGTTCACAAGGTAGAGCGGGTTGTCCAATGATCGTAGGGTCAGTGGTTCGAATCCCACCTCCTCCTGTCCACATGTCGAAGTGTCCTTGGGCAAGACACTGAACCCCAAATTGCTCCCAATTAGCAGACTAGCACCTTGCATGGCAGCTGCCATGAATGGGTGTGTGCAGGGCTGAAAATTAACACCTGCCACCGGCCAAACGCAGGTAAAATTTCCAATTGGTGACTAGATTTCGGAAGCCTATCTGAAAAATATATATATACTTGGCCGGTAGATTTTTTCATCTATAGTCACCTTGGCAGGTGACTCACCGTGAGCCAAAAAGTTAATTTTCACCCCTGGGTGTGTGGATGGGTGAATGAGAGGATAAAAGCGCAATATAAGTGCAGTCCATTTACCATCTACCATCATGAGGTCCTTCAGGACTGGAGAGCGCTTCTGTTCCAGCAGACTCTTCAGGGCGATGATGATGGAGATTATCATCAACACCTTCTGGACCTGAGGACAGATGGATGATTGAGGATGGTGCCCTCTAGTGGTGCTATAGCTTAATCTCAATTTCATAAATATTTCTTGTGGAAAGTGTCTCAAGAAGTTGGACTACGGAGTAAATGTAATTTAAGACGAATAATAAAACGAGATACAAGATACACGGATACAAACGGCCGAAATGAGTTTTCTCCGGAGGGTGGCTGGAGTCTCCCTGAGAGATCGGGTGAGAAGTTCAATCATCCGGGAGAGACTCGGAGTAGAGCCGCTGCTCCTTTGCGTCGAAAGTTGCCAGTTGAGGTGGTTCGGGCATCTAGTGAGGATGCCTCCTGGGCGCCTCCCTAGGGAGGTGTTCCAGGCGTGTCCGGCTGGGAGGAGGCCGCGGGGTAGACCCAGGACTAGGTGGCGGGACTACATCTCCGCACTGGCCTGTGAGCGGCTAAAGATTCCCCAGGCAGAGCTGGTTGATGCTGCTAGGGAAAGGGATGTCTGGGGCCCCCTGCTGGAGCTGCTGCCTCCGCGACCCGACCCCGGATAAGCGGATGAAGATGGATGGATGGATGGAATAAAACGAGAAATGGTGCTCAGAGAGCACAGACCTCCGCCCATGAATGCATTTTGTGGCTCTGTGTGTGTGCATGCGAGGAGGACGTTTGGGTTCAAATAAACTTGCCTTGCCTTTGTGCCAGTCCAAACCCCATGTCTAAAAATTCATCAGAACGAAGGAAATTAAGTGTTTGATGCTCAACAACCCCCTTCTCCCTCTAATGTGTCCCTCCTGGGTGTTACCACGAAAAAAATGCATCTATGGGAAACACTGCCTTCATTATAAGGCTCAAATGTTTCACTGCTCCCATCAGAATTTTTATTATTTTTTTGTCCAAAAATGTTTCTTTTGATAGGTTGCTGATCTCTGGTATATATTCATGTTTTAATGAGAGAAGTGACAACTTATCCAGACACATCACAGTGTATCAGTCATGGCTAGACATGCACGTGCCATGTACAGGTGTACAGTGGTGAGTGGAGCAGAATGGCGCATGTTTGATGGAGCCTATCCTGCCCTCTACTGGTCAAATAAGCTCTTTGCACAAGCTCCACTACTTCCTGAAATTCTACAGGCATCCTTATTTCCTGTCCTATACTATTGGATGGAAGTGATTTATCAGGTGTGCGGCACACCTAATCACACCTGATTAATCACTTCCATCCAATGGTATAGGACAGGAAATAAATATGCCTGTAGAATTTCAGGAAGTGGTCGAGATTGTGCAAAGAGCCTATTCTTTACTGACATCTTGTGAGGATCAAGCCAAGTTGATAGGATTTTATAAATTGTAATTGTTTTTTCTGTGTAAATTGTAAGAATTTCTTCATATACCAATATTGTTAACCATGTGAAAATCTGCAGGCTTGGTGAAGTGAGTACGTATCACAGTATTGTTGGCCTTTGAGGTCTTTTCTTCTGTTGCTCTGCGTTGTGTAATTTTTTTTTTAGAAGCCTTGATAAGAGTTGCAGCACCATCTAATTATGAACCACGATGTTCATTGCCTTTCTTGTTGTGATAGTCATTGATGAAATCACCCAACACGGGATTGGAAGCGGCGACAGATGATAGATTTATTGTACAAAGATACAATCACATGTTTCCCTAGTCTCTCTCTCTCCCTGCTTCTCTGCTAGTCAAGGCCTTAGACTTCCCTCCCCGCATGGTGTTATCAGCGTGTCTGCCTGCTGGGAGCAGCGAATCTTTTCTACCGTTTCCAAATCGAAGTCTCAAGGTTTGGTTGAGACGTTAAATAGTGCTCTCTCGGCCCACCCCCCACAACCGCGGCCCACCTCCGGACGACCTTCGAGCTCCCGTCGACTATTCTCACGACTGCCGCGCTCTCCGGCTGAGGAGGCCGACAGATCGCTCCTAGCTGGTCAGCGGTGCCCTGCGGACGTGGGGGCGCTGTGCGGCCATGGGTGTGGGTGCTGCTGTCTGTTCTGTCCAATCGTGGATCTGGATCCCTGCTGTTTACTACTACGCTGTGCCAGCGTTCAGCTACTCTGTTTGTACATCATTAGCTAATACCAACCGAGGGCACCGCATATGCTGTTTTTACCTTCCTAAAATCGGTTTCTGGGGTCTCAGAAAAGTAAATTTTAATGTCCTATGCAGTTAAAAACTCACATTTCGCCAAGACACTGTAAGACACGGGCTGTATTATAAAATGTTACATACAGAACAAGAGAGATTAATCTATAGCGAGGAAGCACGGGGTGTGTGCATCATGGGAACTGTAGTCAGTTTACACCCAGCGTTCCAAAACCTGCTGTAAAACGTTTTATTATTCTGTCTTTAACTGCACACATATAATCATAATCCATAGCCGATGACTCAATGTAAGTGTCTTAGAAACGATGTGAATAATTACTCAATGCAGCTCAAAATATATTTTTTATTAAAGACCACTAGAGGGCGCTTCATCACTTTACATCTCCTCTTGCTTTTATGACGTCAGAGTAGACGTTGCTGACGCAAACACTTAAATAGTCAGTGATCGATTCCACCTCATCAGAGTAGCTAGTGACTTCTGGATTTGACACACTAATTTAGAGAAAACAAGTAAGTTCATAATAGGGATAGAATTTAGAGTTGGAATTTTCTTAAATTATTCTGTATTACTGTCTTTGACAAAAACACCTCCAATTGAAGACAGAATACAGAACATTTCTCTCAGAACTTTGTTTAACCAGGTTAGAAATTATTTCCAGGTTGAAAGCGATACTGGTTGATTACAGGACTAGCAGTGATGTGTCTGGGTAATATGAGTTCTTGGGTGAACCTCCTCTTCATCAGTGATTTAATACTAACAATAATGATACTAATAATAATTTTAGATTATTTTGCTTGCTGTTTTTTAAAGTGTTATCTAAATATAGGCCAACTGTGCTGCTAGGCTACTGTAGGTATACTAAAGGCCGAACTGTTCTAGCTAGAAGTTTGGCCTACAGTAGCTAGGTTGTTGTAAAGTGTTCTACAGCTATAGGTGTGCTGTGTTGTAAAGTACTTGTATACAGCTACAGTGGGTTTATGTCTACTGCTGTATGTTGTAAGGTTCTGTACAGCTAGATATAGTGTATTAGTATACTAATGTTCTGTGTTGTAAAGTGCTGTATAGCTACAGTATGCTTACTGTAATATAAAGTGTTATATAACCTATTGAAGGAGCACGGTACTGTATTGCTCTGCTATTGATGCAGTAGCCAGTAGGGGTGTGCCCCAACGGTATTCGGATGAGTACAAATAGTAGCTTTTTCCCGAATAGTAAATTCGTACGAATATTGTAAAACATATATATATATTCGGGAGGGGGGAGAACAGTCAAATATTGCGGGAAAGTTGAAGCCGAGTGCTCGTTATTCTCACACATAACATTGCCAACGAGAGTGGATGAGTCTGTCCCGATTATCAACTCCGGTAGTGTACGCTTCTTCGCGCTATCAGCGCTGTTCAAGCCAGTGACTAAAAGGTACATTTTAAACAACTTTTTCCATTGATCCCAAGGGACGACAGGATCGCCTGGGAGGGATAGGAATGGGTCCGGAGGTGGCAGGGAGAAAATAGGGACAGACTCATACATTCCTCGTTGCCTGTTTTTGTATTTTGCATCTAAGGGCAGTAACACTGGCGCGTTGGTATAGAGTAGCTACAGTTTTACCTGTGTTTGTCAGGAGGTAGGTTAGGAGGAAGCATCTGTGCGTTTGATTCATTAGACAAGTGTAATTTCAACTCCTCTCTCCTGTTTTCACAAAGCTGTGCCTTCCTACCACAAAAGAGACGGCGTGCCAGTGTGACTATGCAGACCAGAGAACGGTACTATTTGACAGGTTCTTCCGTCCACACCCCCTCGCCACGCAATTGGGTGTGGCTTCGGTGCCTTCAGCAGACACGCCCCCACAGTCTCAGACCAGAGAATGCTGCTGATTTTTAACCGATTTTGAAGCCTTATTTTATATACTTAGCGACATTTTTAATCACTCAGATTTGGCTGGGTGGTTAATGACATGTTTTCCTGTGGTGTGTGAAGCTCATAACAAAAATTTGAACTGGGTTAACCTGGACTTTAACAATAAGGTGAACAAAAGAGTAACTTATGATTAAGTAATGATTGTGTAACAAGTAAACACGTTTGGGTCCGCTAGAGTGGTGCATGATACGGAATAGTTACAAAGTACTCCTTCATTACCTCCTCATTACTTAATCATTAGTTACTCTTTTGTGTTATTGTAAAGTGAGACATCATACGGAGTAGTTACCATGTACAGTAGTCCTTCACTACTTCATCATTACTTAATCATTAGGCTACTATTTTGTGTAGTTAGGTAGTCCTTCATTACCTTTACCATTACCATCATTACTTAATAATTACTTAATCATTAGGATTCAGTTAATCAGTAACTACTCATTAACTAATCTTTGGTTCCTCAGACATTAGTAGTCCCCAGTCTGTTCTCTACTAACCCATCAGGATCTACTATACAGTCATGGATTCAGAGTTAATTAGTAACTACTCATTAACTAATCATTGGTCCCTCATTAGTTACTCAGTAACTACTATTTTTTTGTGTACCTTATTGTAAAGTGTTACCATTATATATCCAGCTATATATTATCTTTCAGAATGACAGAACCTGAATGAAACTGATGAAGTGTAGTGAAGAGGATGGTCTATGAGAAAAGGCAGCATTGTGGTTGGGTTGGCCTGATCTGAGATGTGGATCAAATTAGTAGAAATTAGTAGCATTACATTACATTACAGTCATTTAGCAGACGCTTTTATCCAAAGCAACTAACAATAATTGCATTTAACGTAGGAAGAGCCAATGTACTACTACTTGCCAGAACTCACAAGTGCATCTTCTTTCTAAAACAAGTGACTAAGACTTGTGTCGTAAGAAGAAAATATCAAATTCAAGTCACAACTACTCATTAACATTCAAGGCAGGTATGTAGGGTTCTGGGTCATGGGCTTGGGACCCACGTTCCCATGGTTAATTCACGACCCACTTTCATAGAATTCAAACCAAGCATAATTTTTCTTTGTGCGTTGTCTTTAAGCCAGCGCACCATGAAGAGGGAATACCGCTTTCTGCCTCCGTTCAGTTGTTGACCATGCCGCTTTCTGCCTCTGTTCAGTTATTGACCTGCAGTTTTATGTTGCTACCACAAGAGGCAGTGGTCCCATAACATAAAAATAAAAAGACTCCACAGATTTCCCAGGTCAGCGGTGGCTGAGTTGATAGTGCTCTGCCTAGCACCGTGAAGATTGTGAGTTCAATCATTGGTGTGGATGTACGATGACATATTTTGTCACTGAATGTTATAGAAGTTATGTAAAAATGCGGTTACCTGGTGGTTCTATGTCAGTTATTGAATTTATGTGGTAGAGCCATCGGCCATAAATAAACGAGCGTGGGTCATATTTGTTAATTATAGACCCTTTTACAGCCCGTCAGCACAAGTATGCACGCACATTCTTGAAACAGTAGCAGAGGAAGACAGACGAATTCGCCTGTGCCTTCAAGCCATTATTAAGCGTACGGACTGGACTGAGGACATTGTCATATAGGCATATATTATTACGACAGTAACATTGAATGTTTCCATAGCAACATGTGAACTAGAGAATGATGGGTATAAAAACGACACGTGAATGTCAGTGGTATGCAGATGTGATTAGCCTGCAGTTGGTGTGAATAAAGCAGCGTTGGATTTGAAGAACCTCTCGACAATACATTCTTTACATGGTGTCAGAAACGGATAAAAATTCCAGAAAAGGCGTAGCCTACTGATTGCCGACAAGACAGACCCACGAAAGAGAGAAGAATGGCGAAGTTTAATCCCCCAGCTAGCTTCGCATTTGACAAGCCGTCCGATTGGCCGGAATGGAAGCAACGTTTTGAGCGTTACAGAATCGCCACAAAATTGGACAAAGAAGATGGAAATGTCCAGGTGAGCTGCTTGATTTATGCAATGGGCAGCGAAGCAGAGAACATTTACAAATCGTTTGTGTTCGCTGGGGCAGATTATGAAGATGATGGAAACGACTTCACCAACGTGGTAGAGAAGTTCGATGACTACTTTTTTCCGAGGAGTAATGTCATCCACGAGAGGGCGTGCTTTCATCAGAGACTGCAGCGACCAGGGGAAACAGCAGAATGTTTCATTAGAGCTCTGTACGACATGTCCGAGCACTGCGATTTCGTTGCAAGTAGGGAGGAAAATATCCGTGACCGCATAGTGGTCGGGATATTGGATAAGGATCTCTCACGCAAACTGCAGCTGATGGCAGACCTGACGCTGGCGCAGACAAGACAGATAGTTAGACAATCTGAGGAGGTCGCCGCCCAAGTTAGCATGCAGGGAGAAACTGTAAGCACAGTACAGGAGGTCGCATACAAGCAACGCGACAAAAACAATTATCAAAGGGGCAAGTCACAGTCAGGCCAGCCAAGGCAAGAGAAAAAAATGGAAAGTAATGACAAGAAATGTGGTTATTGTGGAAAAGCACATAGTCGAGATGAAAGATGTCCTGCTAGAAAAGCAACATGCCGTAACTGTAATAAAATGGGGCATTGGGCAATAGTGTGCCGTAACAAATCAGTGAATGAGGTCACAGAGAATGTTGAAGAAGACCAGCAGGATTCTTATTATTTCTTAGGGACAGTGAGTAATGCAAGTGAGACAAAGAAACAGTGGACTGTGCAGTTACAGGTAGATTCCACTCCTGTGGAATTTAGGATAGACACTGGGGCCGATGTAAACATCGTCTGTGAGGACACATTCCACGCACTCACCCCAGAGAAAACACTAGAACCAGCAGACCAGCAATTAGACAGTCCAGGAGGAGAGCTGTTGTGTCTAGGCCGGTTCCAAGCCGTGGTCAGATACAAAGAGAAATCGTACCCATTCACAGCCTATGTAGTCCGTGGGCACAGTCAACAACCTCCTCAGCCGGGCCTTCTCAGTCAATATGAACCTGGTGAGGAGAGTGGACGAGGTGGCACGGAACATTAATGCACACCAGCAAGCCTACGGCGAGCACGGGACTCTGAAAACGGAACATGTGAAAATACAGCTAAGGGATGGTGCTCAGCCATTCGCCGTGTACACTGCACGTCGGGTGCCTCTTCCGATGTTGCAGAAAGTGAAAGATGAACTGCAAATGATGGAGAACAATGGAGTCATCGAGAGGGTCAGCCAACCCACAGAGTGGTGTGCACCCATGGTGCCGGTTCTAAAGAAGAACACTGGCAAAGCCAGGATATGCGTCGACCAGAAAAAGCTGAACGAGTCAGTGGAAAGGGAGCGGTATATCCTACCGACATCTGAAGAGATCATCACCAAGCTAAGTGGGGCTACTGTGTTTTCCTCTCTTGATTAGGGCTTCCCCCTGAAAGTCGACGCGTCGAATCATCAGTGGGGGCGGCTGTAGCTCAGTTGGTAGAGCGGGTTGTTCAATGATCGAAGGGTCAGCGGTTTGAATCCCAGCTCCAACTGTCCACATGTCGAAGTGTCCTTGAGCAAGACACCTAACCCCAAATTGCTCCCAATGAGCAGGTTAGCACCTTGCATGGCAGCTACCGCCATTGGTGTGTGAATGGGTGAATGAGAGGCCATTGTTAAGCGCTTTGAGTGCCGCTAAGGTGGAAAAGCGCTATATAAGTGCAGTCCATTTACCATCAGTCGGAGACCCTTAAGTCGACTGAGATTCTTTAAGTCGAGCAGTCGTTTTCTGCTCCACTGTCAAGGACTAGGAGGTGGACTAAGATCACTCACCTGCCTTGTGATTTATATAGGACAGGCCAATCATTCGTTTTAGACCTAGGCTATTACCGTAGCTATTTGTTGTGCTGTAAAAGAAGAGTTAAGACTGATATAGCAGAGGGAAGAAGGCAGGGAGCCCCTCTCCCCTCTGCTAAGCCTAGTCTAGCCGAATAATCGTGGCTGACAGAAATCGTATAGTGTGAATACAAATCGCATAGTGTGAATACACATGTCGTATGGTGGTATGGTCTTGAGACAGAGTCCCGGTCGTACAGTGGGAAGGGATTCCCGATCTAAGATTTTTTCAGTCGTACAGTGTACAGAAGGCTTAAACTTCTATGTGATCTGCGATCTACGACGAAAAAAATTCAATGCCAGATATTTTGTCGGGAGGTCGTAGCCTCGTCGTAGAATGTCGTAGCAATGAATCGCAGATCGTACACCTTCTCACACTGTGCGACTTGCGAGTCCCGATTTTGCATACGATGAGCTATGATTGTCTGCGACAACCCACGACCACCTTACGACCTCAGAATCGTGGGTTTTATCGCACAGTGTACATGCGGCTTAAGGCCCTTTCTGAATCCAGCTCCTTTTCCCTCGCCCTATGCTCTCCCCCACGGTTTGCACGCGGAGGCCGCGCCATATTAAGTGCCATCCGAAACCAATTAGCGCCGTGTGGTAGTGGCTTATAACACCCTTGGTGGCGTTATTATGTTCATTTGATTGTAATGTAAAGTGGTGGATATTTACCGGGACTGTTGTTCAGACTAAACAGCTGATCAAACTGAGAATGGAAAATGAAAAGTTGTCCACAAATAAACGAAACAGCACTAAAGAAGCTTGGGAGTAAGTATTATTTATTTTCATAGGTTTAGTCCATGAATGGAGTGCCACTCACCACAAAACACATCTTTTTACAAATAATGTAGACACTCAACCAACAAGCAACATTTCAGTGAGATATAGGCCAAGTGACTTGTTTTTACACGTTTTTTTTGTGTTTGGAAATACATGGAGGTGAATGAGCCATAGTTAGCCGTCAGCTGCATTCACTCCGATGTATTTCCAAACGCGAAAACAACGGCAGTGAAAAACAATCGGAGTCTGGTAATGATGAGTTTGTAACCCCGATAGTGTATTCAGCCTGTTATTTTGACTATTTTGGTTCTTGAAGTGGTGTTTTTACAGCAAACTTTTAACATTGAAGGCAACGGGCACTTCCGCATCCGCACCCCTCATTACGTCAGACTGACCAATATGGCAGCTGAGGTGAATAAGGCAAATACTTCCATGAATTAGCAGCATTATAGATGTTGGTTAGTATCAAGTGTGTGTGCGACTATAAAACGGCAGCTTTTCCGTCCACTTCCACTCACTCTTTTCAGCTAAACATTTGGTAAAATGGTTTTGTCGTCCTGCTTCTCCGCCTGAGCCCCGGCGAACCGTGCGATACGAATCTCAAAAGCTCAGTGACCGAAGAAGGAGCAAAAGTCTGATAAATATTGGGCCAGCCTTTTCTCGTTGGACGGAGTTTATGGAGTTTCATGGGATAAAGTCGCATGGTGACATGGCTACTTTTCTACTAGACCGGTAAGCTAGCTAACTAGCTATCGTTATCTTTCTTGGAATCTGCATAGCCAGACCTAACGTTATCTCCACACTACAGCATCTAACGTAACTTATTACATGGCACTCTGAAATACTTGATTGTGATTACTGATTAGTATAACGTTATGTTCCTCTCGGAGTGAAGATCTTATCACAGTATGACTGAAACAGTGCATTCTCTGGCATTTTGGCAATCAATACGTTGTGTTGTTGCAGTTCTTAACTTTAGACACTAGATGGGGGAAATAATCCACATACTACATATTCTACCTTTAAGCAAAGTTTCACTTGTTCCATTGGCAGATTTCACTGATTAGGCCTACAACCAAAAACAACTTAATGTTTAAGATTCCTTGAAAGAAGATTAATTGGGTGATTGTATCCCATTACTAGGACTTGACAAATTATGTGTAGGCCTACTTGGTAAGATGTGGAGTGATTGGAGGGGCCACACAGCACTCATTCTGAGCAAAACATTTTAACCATCTTCCTGGACATCCCGGACATATTTCTTTACAGCTTTGTCATAAAAGAAATGAACCCGGAGAGTCAGGCAAGTCCAAAACAGGCCTCAAAGAAATAGGAGAATTTAAAGAAATACACAGTCAATTTGTTTAACATGAATATAGCCTTCTAGATGCTGTAGATATCTCATGCCACTGTTTGTTTTAGGAGCTGAGAGCTCCACCAACTGGCTCTGGGACTGACCAGGGAGAGGAAACCCCTGCTACTTGAAGCTTCTATGATGGCATGCATGAGGCAGTGGGGTCAAAACCATCTTTGACTCCACCTGTCCTCATTGCCTCATGCATGTCGAACCCCACCATCAAGGCCAGTCCAGATCCATCTTCCCTCCCGGGCACATCCAGGTCCATTCCACTGTCCCTCCCAGGCACATCCACATCTGATCAACCATCCCTCGCAGACACATCCACGTCCAATACACCGTCCCTCCCAGACACATCCAGGGCGTCATCACTTGAACCACCCTCCCCTGCCAAAAAAGTTGGGGGTCCATTGATGGGGGTTAATCATTTTCAGTTGTGATCGGTGATGTCCAATTTTCAGTTTTCAATATTATTTTCTTTTCAATAAATAAGAATTGTGGCAATCCCTGTGTATCCTTTATACGGAATCTGGAGACAAATATGTGCAATCTCTGGTTTGTTATATTAGTGGTATGGTCTGCAATCTAAACTAGCCTATACTTCAGACCACAGGTGAACACAGCTCTGGAAAGGATGATATCACAGCAAAATCCTGGTTAACTATGTATGGTTTACTATTTATAGATGTTTTTGAGTAAGTGCACTTTCTATATACTACTCTTCCCCAAAATTTAGAATGTCAGACATTATTTGCAGAAAATGACAAGAGGGCAAACATAGGTTCATACAGCCAGCGTTTTTATGGGCTTGTTTTAATGAACTGTATAGCAACTTTCATCACAAGAATTGCAGCCCAAAGTGCTTCATAACAGTGAAGATGAAATAAGCATAAAATGGACAAACAAAATCTGACCTGCTTTTGATGCAAATAAAAACAAAAATACAAACAAAGATTACACTATTACAAATAATCGTGCTGAAGCAGCTGCGGTGGTAAAATGACAATTATTTTATTGACAATAGTCCTAATAGCCTAACAATAGATGAATTAGAGTAAAGGTGAAATGAATAGGTAAGAGTTCTTAAAATTATGTATGAATATAATTTAATGCCTTGGCCATATTGTCATTTGGATATTTCCACTTAGGACCTAGGTAGGCTATCTGATATAGGCAATCCTCATATGCTGTAAAAGAAGATACGAACGATGCCTCTACCGCTGCAAAGTGCTATTGACGCGAAATCATGGTAACCGTTGTGGTTTGTGCAAGCCCCCAGGATCAGCTTGGCGCATTGAAGCCACCATGGGCTTTCAGGCCAAGCTCGGTATTGCAAGTCACGTGACGGCATGCGGCCCAAGACCCTTATTTCCCATGGTTTGTGGATTATGATAGATGGGGCTAGAAAAGGAAAACTATTTTTTTCTGGATATCATTCAGCATCAGAGACCAATCTAATCAATATAAACTTTTAATTCAAATTTTTTTTTTTTTTGAAGCCACCAATACCTGTATCAAGCCCATTTGAAACGTGCTGTGAACGAGCCTCGGGGACGCTGGGCGCGCATTCATGAGTCCTGCGAACTCGGCGGAAAACACGTCACCATAGGAAGACCCGCCCTACTCTGCCTCTGATTGGATAGGAAGTCATATGTAATGACGTCGGCTAACATTTGCTATGCTTTTAGCAATGAAGCTGCTATGATCATGCTAATCATAGATATGAACGTATGTGAATGTATGAACTATGATGCAAATGATCATGACATGTGGTTACTTTAGGACATCGTTGGAAAAGATCTAGAGGGTAAGTGGGTCAATGTTGAATAACTTAGCTAACATTATCTAATGTTACATTTCTTTATATTAACGTCAACTATATTGATAGGCTAGGTTGCTATGCTAACGGTAGCTAATGCTAACGGCTTAGGGTTAACGTTAGTTAACGTTAGTTAATGCTAACGTTACGTTCGGAGGTTTCAGATGTATTTCAATTTTAACATAATGTTGAGCATGCTCAATGTGACATTGTTCATACATTGATTACAGTCTGTAATCTTGTCTGGCATTATTTAGCTATAGTGGGCTGATGCTTGCTGCTGCTAATATAGCATTTGCCACATTATACATCAAATTAATCAAGCATGGTTATTGTTATTACCTGAAGGCATTATTACCATTGCAAGTAAGCATGCCATGCATATGCCATGCCTGAAAATCAAATTAATATTGTGATTCTTCCCCATCATAGCTCATTGTACACTGATATAATCATTCTCCTTGCTTTTGCTAATACTCATCTCTTTATCAAACTTTGTGCTAGGAAAGAAATCTGGGTGTGATTCGGCGCTAGTGCTCATCCAGGCTGTTGTCATCTCCCGCCTGGACTCCTGCAACTCCCTACTTGCTGCCATCCTGCAGCGTTACATCATTACATTACATTACATTACATTACAGTACAGTCATTTAGCAGACGCTTTTATCCAAAGCGACTAACAATAATTGCATTTAATGTAGGAAGAGCCAATGTACTACTACTTGCCAGAACTCACAAGTGCATCTTCTTTCTAAAACAAGTGACTAAGAGCATAATCTAGTGCTGAAGGCAAAGTGCAAGAATCGCAATCTAAAGTACAGTGCAATATAATATAATACAATAATATAATACAATAAGTGCTTAGGTGGGAGGATTGTTGTAGTACTTCTTGAAGAGATGAGTTTTGAGCCTGCGACGAAAGATGGGCAGCGACTCTGCTGTCCTGACATCAGTGGGCAGTTCATTCCACCACTGCGGGGCCAGGACAGAGAAGAGCCGTGACCGTGTCGATCGACCGCAGGAGCCTCGGAGTGACGGGGCAACCAGTCGCCCTGAGGTAGCAGAGCGTAGCGGTCGGGAGGGGGTGTAGGGTTTGACCATGGCCTGGAGGTAGGAGGGGGCTGTTCCTTTCATTGCCCTGTAGGTTAGCGCCAGAGTTTTAAACTGGATGCGAGCCGCTACAGGGAGCCAGTGTAGGGAACGGAGGAGACTCCTGGAGAAAGCTGCTGCTGACCTGGTGTTCAACAGCCCCATGCTCTTCCACACAACTTCCCTACTCCGTTCTCAGCACTGCCTCCCTGCGCTGTCCCATCCAGTTTAGGACTGTGGTGCAAGCCTACAGGGCAAATGAACAGCTCCCTCCTACCTCCAGGCTGTGGTCAAGCTCTGCTGCCTTGAGGTGATTGGTTCCCCAGTTGCTCCAAGCCCCCCTACGGCAGATTGGCGTGGCCATGGCTTTTTTCTGTCCTGGCCTCACAATGGTCTAGTCAGTGCTGGCTGTGGGGGTCTGGTCAGTGCTGGCCGTGGGGGTCTCGTCAGTGCTGGCCGTGGGGGTCTGGTCAGTGCTGGGCGTGGGGGTCTGGTCAGTGCTGGGCCCGGCTGGCTGACCACCAGGGGGTTGGGCCTGAGGGGTAACTAAGACAACAGTGGGGACTGGCCTCTCGGTAATGGCCATCATGATTGGCTGGTGGTGGATATAGAAGATGACTTAGAATATGATGGACGCCAATAAGAAGCGTGGAGAATGTGAGCCGCGAATGTAGCCTACAGACGGAGAATAGCCAGTTTGCGCGCTGTGTGCATGCGTGCTGGAGCAAGTGGGAAAGCTATTTCGTTTCTAAAGACGTTTCTAAAGATCATATTACAGAGGCATGTGAAAAACCACAACAAGCCCTCGCTCTATGTTAGCACAACTAGCGATTCATAAAGACAGATTGATGAAAACAACCGTTTCGCGGCAGGAAATAGATTTTTTAGAAGCTGCATTCTCAGTGCCCCGTCCACTGCCATTACATGGATATACTTTGGCTCGCGCTGGATTTTAAATTTCTTCTACAGGCCTCCGAATTACACCAAAGTTATCTCGGTGAGTCAAACGTCTTATAATATGCCGTAAATAAGGTCCAGTATGTCAAAAACTAGCATTCTCCTTTAAGTTCGCTGTCTGAAAATCGTATCTTCTGTCTGCCATCGTCCAATGATAATATGCATACCGGTTGTATGCGCTGTACGCGCAGTATTTATACACCGAATGGGCGCGTGTTTGCGCTGGGATATTATTAGCGCAATGTCTTTAGTGAATAGGTTTTTACAACGGAGCACATAGCTGGAGCAACTGACAAGCAATGTAATGGTGCAATTAACGGCCGCAATTCCGCTTTAGTGAATTCGCCCCACAGTATTTTGTTAAGCAGTATTATTCACATATCCTGGACATGTTTGATAGTTTAGGAGATTGTCCATATTTATTTTGTTGGGGTTGTATTATGATTGAAACTTTTTTTCAGCGAATCGGATGTTTTAGTCTTACACAGTGAAACACATCAATCTTGTTATTTGTTTCTGCATTTTGTTGCATAGGGGATATTTGTGGTCTTTAAAACACATTCATGCACTAGAGACATTCCATTTTCTTAGCCACAATTCTTAAAATGTACTTGTCCTGGTAAATGCTTGCCTTACTGTAAATATACAGCACTCAATTCCTATTATTATCCAGATTAAGGAATGTAGCTAGCCTATATATAATATATAGCTTTGACGGATACAATATTAAATAGTAACATAGATTCATATTTTATTATCATATTCATAGTATTGATTATGATAATAGTGATTTTATTTTTTTGAAAGAGTTGGTTTGTGATCACTGCTCATGTCCCTGTATCATAAATACAGCACATCTATCTATCTATCTATCTATCTATCTATCTATCTATCTATCTATCTATCTATCTATCTATCTATCTATCTATCTATCTATCTATCTATCTGTATCTCTCTCTCTGATTAGTTGAGTAGAGTGAATGCTGTAGTTTAAAGTCCAGTTTCACAGGATCATGAGAGTTCATCTGATCCAGTGTGGTCCAGCGTTCCGCCTCTAGAAGAACCGAGCCTCGGGACCGGACCAGGACGGGGCCAGCAGGGCCCCAGGACCGCACCCAGGCCGGGCCAGCAGGGCCCCAGGAACGCACCCGGACCGGGCCAGCAGGTAGCTGAACGGATCTGCAGGGAGGAGGAGGGCTCTGTTATTAATGCCTCACACAGATACTCTCTCATGCAACGCTATGACATCACCTGGGACTCATCATGATCATTTGATCAGTTTGTTATGTTTTTCTGGAGGGGTTTGCTGGGTTTGAAGTATTTATTTATTCATCCACGAGGATTTCTATAAACATTGGAGCAGGTGGAACTCTTAATAAGTAGTGTTGCTGTGGTGTAAACTCTGGTGTGGTCACCAGCTAAGTGGAGAGAGAAGCGTTCTCCTCTTACCCTGGGGGGCTGGAAGGATCGGCATGGTTACCGGCGTGGAGGAGCAGGGTGTGAGGACAGGTGCTGGGAGGGCAGAGGCATGCAACGTTTCAGACCAACAGTTTTTCCAAGTTGGATACGCCTTCCTGCGATGAACTGGCACTTTTGGAAAAAGGAAAACAGGTTGCTTCTCAAGAAATGCCGTCTCACACGCACACACACACACACACACACACAAACATACACACACACACACACAGAATTAAGATTGGCTAAGTGTAACTAAAAGAGCGTAGAGAAACCTCAGAGCAACAACGATATGTTATCCACCATTCACTGCCTCTCATTTGCTTGTATGTTAGCTATCACACCATGGCTATGTGCTGTTATGTTAGCGTAGTCACATGCTTTTACAGAGTACTGGTTGAGGCCAACAGTTTTTCCAAGATGGATAAATCCTCCTGAGATGACTGGCACTTGAGGAGAAAGGAAAACACAGATTGCTTCTCACGAAACATTGACACACATACATACACACACACACACACACACACACAAACACACAGAAATAGGACCGGCTAAGTGTAACAAAAGAGCTTAGAGAAACCATATTATGTTTTCCACCATTCACTTCTGCTTCTCTTGCTTGTATGTTAGCTACCATACAGTAGCATAGCTATGTGTTATCATGTTAGCGTAGTCACCTGCTTTTACAGAGTACTTGTTAACTCCATTTTGCATTGCATCATTGCCCATTGGTGGAGGGGGGATGGCTGTTTGAGGAGGGGGTCTTGTCTGTGAATCCCAAAAAATAAATCAAACAAACATAAAAAGTCCCAATACACAGTTCACATATTTGAAATAATACCGATCATATACTTTTAAAGAGCAGTTTAAAGCGCGTACCTCCTCCCAAGCTGCTCCCCTGTCCACCCATTTCTGGAGGAATTCGTCCCAAACGAGGGGTTAGAATCAAACCATCTCATGAATCAAACCATCTCATGAATCAAACCATCACATGAGTTCTCTGTGGTTGCCAAACACCTCCTGTGGAACAAGAAGACTTGGGTCCCTTACAGATTTGTCCGTGTCGCTGGGCAGGTGGTCCTTCTTCTCTCCCCCCGGGAAGAGCCACCTGAACCAGCCACTGCTGCTCCTCTGGGCCGGGGGCTCCGGGGTTCGCTGGGCGGCGGGCAGGAAGTGAACCTGCTGACCAGGGAGCCCGCTCGCTGACTGGCTGGGGAGCCCGGACTGCTGCTGCTGCAGATAGTCCACACATCTGCTCCTAGGATCTGTGACCAGGAGGGATTATGAATGATTAGACAACCCAGCTTTAGTAGTAATAAATGTGCTAAAGTAAAGTAAATTGTTACTCTTAGACAGTTCAACAGACAAAGAAGGTGTGCCAAATTGGTAGCCTGGCAACTCATCCTTGAATAGCTCCGACCACTGTCACAGTGCAGTAAAATACAATTCAGGATGGTTCACTAGGCTACCAAATAGCTATTTTAGCTAAATGTATCTAATTTCAAAGACAGACGTTTTATGTCCTAATGAGCAAAAATCACCCTTTCTGGCAGAGTCAGAGTCTCCGTGGCAGCCTGTCTGGGGAGCAGGCGATGGTGGTGGAGGTGAGCTCTGAAAAGAAAAGATTGTATTGTAGTTTGATTGCCAGTCTAGATAATGTGATGTTTGAGGGAGAAAACTCTAAATACAACACTGCTCACCTGTGGTAGTCTGGACCTTCTGGGACCAGCAGCCATGGATGCAGGGCTGGAAGAACCCCACCCTGCCTGGGTGTTTGCGGGGGCCGGGGTGTGTCCGGTGTCGTCCATGTAGGGAGCAGGGCAGGGCTGGAGGGCACCTGCGTACCCGTGAGGAGGGTTTTCCCCCGCGTAGCTGACCTGGGGTGGGGACGTCTCTTTGGCCACCACTGGTGCCTCCAGGAACGCCTTGGCGGCAGCGACGGAGATGTCTGGGGCGTTGGTGACCTTCGGTGTCAACAGGCCTCCTTCTAGACAGATCAGGTCCGGTGATTGCTGCTCACGAGAGGCGGGCAGGCTGGGTGTAGGAGGGCCCGCCTGATGGAGGACGACGAGAGGCGTAGGTCCGTATGAGGAGCGGGGACACTGGAGGTCCGTGCTAATCATGGCCTCCGCTGGTGGCTGCTCAAAGAATCCAGCGCTGGAGCTGGTGGAGCCCCCTCAGAAACTCTTTAATAACAACTGGATCAGGGGCCAACTCAGGTTCCTCATCCAGGCCGTCCTTTTTGATCTGTTTGCTGAGGACCGCCATGGTCTGCCATGAGGTCCGCCACATTCGGTATTGCTCCAGCCCCTTCTGAGACATCTTCTCTGCATGGCTCTTCAGATCCTCCATGGTCCCACAATGGTTCAGTCTCCCCAGAGTTGACAGGGTGTTTTTTAGGTTCTGGAGAGTCTGCTGGGAGAGATTGAGAGAGGACTGGAGGAGGAGACTGCCATCTTCCAGGTCTGATCCAGAGCAGGTGATATCACCACTGTCTGGGTCCAGCAGGTATTCCTCTTTAGACATGTCTTCTACATACAGACAAAAAGACGAAAAATCTCTCACAGGTGTGCGCCAGTAACGATAGCCCAACTGCCGTGGGTGCCTCTTATGGTGCACGCCCTCTGAGTCGTCACATAAGCCCTCTCCCACCACCCGGCTGCGCAGAAGTTTTGCATACGGTTGCGCTTTCCTAGATTTACCGCAAGGTCGGGAATTGTAAGCATTTCCCGGTTAATGTGCACAATCCCCGACCTTGCTGGAGATGTGAGAAATACTAACCAATTTCTCACACGCAAGGTCGGGGAATGTGCACATTTCCCGGGAGATGTGAGAAACGCACATGTTTCTCCTACATTCCCCGCGAGGTCGGGGAATGTGCGCATTAACCGGGAAAAGCTCACATTCCCCGTTTTCTCACAATCACCGTAACATATACATCCATGATCCTAGCCGTCACAACATGGCTAGCTAAGTAGGCTATTCTTGACCCACGTTAACATTAGCAAAGCGGTGTACCTGCGCACATGCACAAACAGAGCAGTGCTTCTACAAAGAAATCTATCATATTTATTTTCTCATTAACACTGGGCGTTTGGTGTTGCCAAGCAATAGGCTCTTTGCACAAGCTCCACTACTTCCTGAAATTCTACAGGCATCCTTATTTCCTGTCCTATACCATTGGATGGAAGTGCCGCACACCTGATTAATCACTTCCATCCAATAGTACAGGACAGGAAATAAATATGCCTGTAGAATTTCAGGAAGTAGTGGAGCTTGTGCAAAGAGCCTATTGTCAGGCAGTACTTCAGGAACAGTGCAAATCACACTGAAGTCAACAGCTGCCACGTTGCATGTCTGTGACTGATAAATCGTCAATGACGTGTAAATGGTTGAAATTCATGTTGAAATGAAGTCCCCTCTTTTCCATTGCAACTATAGCAGAGGCCGTTATTCACATAACAGTTGACCATGTTTGCTTTCTTCACTGACAGAGAGAGAGAGAGGGAGAAGATGAAAGATTTCATCAAACAAAGCTCAGCTTTGGAAAGCGGACTGTTGAGGACAAGATAAAAAAAGAAAGGGGATGATGGTGGTACACTGCCTACTCTTTACTTAACATGATGGGAAAAGCACAATGACGGGATAAATTGTATGTCTGTATATAGATAAACAAATAGACAGGTAGGTAGGTGTGTATAAATATACACAGTATGCATGATTATGTTCTGTTAAAAATATAGAATTTGTTGACAGGAAACCAAGAGGTACAAGAGAGTGGACGAGAGGGGACAGGAGGAGGACCTGATGTTAGCCAAAGAGACACTACATTAATTAGATCCTGGCAAGTTTAAAAAATAATGTGGATGGATGGATGGGTGGGTGGGTGTGTGGGTGAGGGTGTGTGTGTTTATAGCTTATGTTTATGTTTTGTTAATTTGTGGACAGGAGATGAAAATGGACACCACAGTGGAGGAGAGGTGACAGGAGGAGGCCAACATGGACAAAAGACAGGAGCAGAGGTGACAGAAGGAGACCAACATGGACATCAGAGTGGAGGAGGCCAGGCTGGGAGAGAGGTGACAGGAGGAGCTAGTCTCATGTTTCTAATAGATGGTGTGTTCTCATCAACATTCACTTAAGTTGTGTCCTCTCTGGATGACCTCCACTGCTCTCAGTTAAAGATGATATTAATCCAATATGATGTGTTGTTCTTTATAGATCTAGCCTCTAGCCTCTAATTTTGCTCTCAAAGTGCACCAGATTGAAGCACCACAACTAAATGACCTTGGTATTACAAAAATCCTGCGTACAGCCCTGGTCCTGAATGTTTCAGAGGGCAGTTGATAACCTCCTTCTAAGCAAGGAGCAGGTGTTCATAACTCTGTCTGCATCACTACACTGAGGTGACATTTTGGTTGTACCGTCTGATCAAAACACTAACAGTTCTAATTTTTAACCTATCTGTCTACATGTCTGTCTGTCTGTCTGTCTCTCTCTTTCATTGTCTGCCCCTGTTTTATTATTGTATCCGAGGCTTCACGTTTGGTGATGGGACCTCAGTGGGTGAGAACAGACATGCTGAATATACATAAAGATCTAGGCATGGGCAGCATCTTTCCATCCATTTAAAAATAAATATGTATTATTTTATGCTAACCTACATTCAGTCTAGACCTAACCCTAACCTCTTAGAGTGCAGGAAGTGTCGGCCAGCTGTGTCATGTGTGTGTCTCCATTCTCAGCGTCAGTACATCCAGTTTGATAGTTCACCTGGGCCAGCAGACAAAGCAGAGCCTCGACCCAAACAAGGTGTCCTGAATGGTCTCCCAGGTCCGCCTTGTACAACTGAACTGTCAGCCCAGTGTTTCAGTGTGGTCTACAAGCTATTCAATAAAACCTGGATAAAATTATCTGTATCTTGTCTTTACACTTACAGCACACATGCTGCACAAATGATGACCTTAATTGTATGACACTTGTTTTGTAAAATGCACAAGGGTATCTCTAACTTGGCTAGACTGTGGATGTGGTGACTAGTCCAGGCCAGTCAGCATGGTATAAGCTGGTGTACATACAGGTGAGCGGAAGCTGAAACGCTTGTTCCTTGGCTAGGACCAAGGCAGCTTGCCAGCAGGGTCAGGCCTGTGCGGGGAGGTCAGTACATTAGAACCTGTTAGGGCTGTATGTATCCTAGGTTCTCAAACTTTTATTTGTGGTATAGAAAGGTAGAACTTGCTTGGTTGGTTATGCAAGTGTGTGTGTGTGGTACTGTTGATTTTCATTTGCATTTACTGTAGGTAGTCAGTGTGCTGCTACTCACCAGATCTCACATCTCTTTTCTAAACAAATGACTAAGAGAAGGGAAGTTGTGTGGGAGAACTTGGGGTGGTTGAACACCAGGTGAGCAGCAGCTTTCTGGACTGGAAAGTTCCAGTGGTTTAATGGCTGATGCCAGGGCCCCAGCAAGGAGGGAGTTGCAGTAGTCCAGGCGGGAGATGTATTTTTGAGTTGATGAAGAGGCTTGTTGGTGTGAGAGGAGCAGAGAGAGAGGGCCTGGCGTCAACCTGGCGTCTCTCTGACCAGACCCCCCTCAGCACCTAGCAGGGTCTTCATTCTAAACCTCTGGATTCATTACCTGTGCTTTGTTTTGTGCTACCTTTCTACCCCCCCCCCCCCCCCCCCAGTCACACAGAGAATGCGTGACTGCTCTTTTAAATGAACCCCCTACATGTGTTGGGAAGCAACATTATGGCCCAGTTGATATGATGTATAGGCTAGCATTCCTGTAACCCAGCTGAGTTCCCCCTGGTCACATAGTATCTAGGACTATCTCATCTGGGACATATGAGTGGGCTTCTCCTGTTACTGGTGGGATATGTAGAGGAAGACATCTCTCCATAAACTGGATATTCTCTACCACTCAGCCATCCTCTTTGCCACCAGTGCACCCTTCAACACCCATCACTGCAATGTACAAACTGGTCGACTGGCCCTCCCTTCACACCCACTGACTCCGACACTGGTTCCAGTTTATTTATAAGACCATCCTTTGCAAGACCCCACCTTACCTCTCCTCCCATCTTCACCTTTCCCAATGCACCTACTGCACACGCTCAAGCAACTTTATCAAACTCACCATCCCAGGCAGCAAGTCACTCTTCGGGCGAAACTCCTTCACTTTTCAGCAACTCTTTCCACACCCTCACCCTCAAACTCACAACCCTTACTTCACAGTCCGCCTTCAAAGAGATACTCAACAAACTCCTTGTAGACCCCGGATGCTCCTGCTGATCCCCCAGCTTTACTTATACACACATACGCATACACATGCACGCATACGCTCACACACCCACACGCACTCACACACACACACACTCACTCATACATTCACACACTCATGCACACACAGTCACCCTCCCCCTTCCCCCAAACTGTCCCTTTATTTATTTGACCCTGTCCTGTCCTTGTGTATCTCCCCCGTCTATACTCTGTACACGTCTATTTTTTATACTCGTTGTATACTTGTTTGTTTGTACATAAGCCTATCTTGTTGTATATTTGTACACAAACCATTTGTATATTTGTTGTACAGTTGTCCTAAGTGTTACTCTAGTTTGTGCATTTATTATGTGTTTTATTCCGGTTGGGGCCACGCGCCAGGCCATCATTGTAAATAAGAAGTTGTTCTTAATTGATTCTGCCTGGTTAAATAAAGGTAAAATAAAATAAATAAATACAAAATATGTGACAAACCAGCTCCATATTTCTTGTACAGTAGCCAGTGAATAAATGTCATATTGTGGAACACTGCTGTTTTTCTGTTTCATCATTACTCTTTGTTGTGTAATTGTCTCTTCTTTTCTCACACTGCCGTTTCCCTGTAAACGTGTGTGATTTCCATTCCATGATTACACAGCTGCCCGGAGTTGATGCAGAGGACCCATCTGTTACAAGGCAGAACCACCAGACAAGATCAGAGGAACATTCTCAGAAACACTTAGGTGAAGTTACCTGAACGCCTTGATTAGAACAAAACTGGTTCAATTAATTTCAATTATGAGTGAGTTATGTAGCCTGACTGTTTTATTCAAGGAAACTTCCTGGACAACCAACCAATCAGCAGCATTGCACTCTGGAACAGACTTCTCTAGAAGAATGATATCATACGTCTGCGTAGGGATGATCAGTGTTGATTTATACACAAGGTGGGTGATTTTTTCCAAAGGAAATTATAGTATGGTATTCCACATGAGTACAGGCATTGGTGCATCAGGTCAACGTTTTTGTGCGTGGCTGTAAGCCAGCGCACCTGGGATAGCGTTTGTCCGGTTATCACTCCCTCCCTCCGGTCAATGTTGACCTGCATTTCTCTGTTGGCACCATAAGAGGCAGTAGTCCCAGCACACAAAAATAAAGAAGGACACCAAAATCAACTTGCTGATCTCCATTGCACAAGTAGAGTAGCGGTGAAAGCATTGGACTCCCACCCGGGAGATCGTGGTTCAAGGCCCCGGTAGGGATGATTTTATGGGACTATACCCCAAACCTCCACATGTTCATCCTTTCACTCCAACCTTTACCCCTTGCCTTAAAGGTCAGTTCCTTTCCCAACCCCAACCCTTATTCTAACCCCAACCCACACTCCTTCCCTTATAGGTCAGATCCTATCCCAACCCTAACCCTTATTCTAACCCCAACCCATACTAGGGACTGGAAGAAGGACACCAAAACCAATCCGCTGATCTCCACTGCACAAGTAGAGTAGTGGTGGGGATGACTTTATGGGACTATACCCCAACCCTACACACATTCATCCTTTCACTCCAACCTTTACCCCTTGTCTTATAGATCAGATCATGTCCCAACCCTTATTCTAACCACAACCCAGGGACTTGAAGAAGGACACCAATACCAATCTGCCAATCTCCACTGCACAAGTAGAGTAGTGGTGAGAGCATTGGACTCCCACCTGGGAGACCGGGGTTCAAGGCCCCAGTGGGGATGACTTTATGGGACTGTACCTCAAACCTCCATCCTTTCACTCCAATCTTTTTATCCCTTACCTTTGTCCAGAAACAGAAGTTGAACCAATTGCAGAGAAATAGCTAATTGATGTTATGGAAGCTGCTGCTAGTTGTTGTGAGCTCATGAGCTAACTGGCTAACACGCTCTTATTGTGCTGGATTAGCATTGGAAGCATTAGAACTGATGTGTCCAGGCGACAAGACCCATCTTAATTTATCAGACGATATTTCATGTCATTTAAATTCACAGCTATTCCGGTGGCATGACTAGCGTCCCTCCTACCAGTCCTGAACAGAAACAAGCCAGCCAGCACATAAGCCAGGCTAGACCTGGCCTGGTTATGATGTCCCCTATGATTCGCTTTCGATTGCATCCTTAAACTATAAAAAGTGACCGTCCTGTAGTCTCACTTGACAGCAGCATAGCGCGAGCCACGAGGTGAGAAGCTTTCTTTAATTTGATTATGACAAGTAGCCTAGGCCTAAATGAAATAAAACTAGCTTATGCTAGTCTTCTCTTTTGGGGAGACCAGAGTACAAAATAATAAAATAAGAATAGGCTACAATAATACTAGTAGCCTAGGTCAAGTTAACCATACAATTAAAATATTATATCTCTGCTAAAAGAGTAGCCTACCCTAATAGCAACAATAAGCATTAAAAGTTACCCATAGCCTACTTCAACCCTGGAGATTATCAGAATGGGACAGCGCAATGGAATTATGCCGGGGAATAAACCTCACTAATCTAATTTGTTCAGTATGGTTGAATCTCGAGCTGGTGTGGGAAAATATTTCTTCACCGACCTGAGGATCCTCATTAAAATACGCCGAGTGTAATTTCACACATGTGCGATTCTTAGACCGGCCTTCTAGGAAGACGTGACGATATAAGTGGGCTATTCTAGATCAGATGGGTCTATAGCCTAGACTACTCTCGTAGTAGTTTTTTAGCCTACGCACCTATCCATTGGAGAACTAGCCTACCTACTGCTGATGAAGGTAAACTCTATAAATGCAGTGCACGTGAAGCCTGCGAGAGATTAATTGATCTTCAAAGTTATGCAATACCAAGACAGTTATAACTATGATTGACGGATTGATTGATTAGCATAGTTGCCTTTTTTTCTTTCACCATGAACGAATTGTTTTGTTGTTGAAATATCAGGGCTGTAGACTAGGCCTACTGTAGGATATAGCCTAGGCTCTTTCTAATAAGCAATTCATAAAAATAAAAAAAATCTATGACAGAAGTTTGGAGGTTTTATACTTAGACTGTACCCACTCTTTGGATGAGTCACTTGAGCCTCAGATGTCGCCGTCATGGTTCTAGGTTTCCATTTCTCCGCTGGGTGTGAGCATCAGTAGAGGTGGAAAGAAGACGTGCGCCCCCCGACACAAGATCATCCCCTACATGACGCTCTGCAAGTACTGTGAGTCGGCTTAATGATAAATAATAGCCTAATATTTGTGATGAAAATCAATGAAATTGATGAAAATCACAAATATTATTTATTTCGAAATTATTAGTTAGGTTAGGTGGTCTGTACCAAACTCTCAGTGCCTAAGTTCAGTTCACATTAGGCTATGGGAGAAAATTAAAAATTAACTGCCAGAATTTGAAATGATAATACAAAGGCATGACACTTGAAGAACTTCCCAGGAAAACCCAGAACATCTGCATTATAACAAAAGGTGTTCTGTAAAGGGCTCTTTGCTAAATTTTCACAATTTGTCAGGGAGAAACGAAAGTGATACTTGAAAAGCTCATATATAGCCTAGGTCTTAGCCTAGGTTTTCATTCAATGTTGTGGATATATAAGGCCTATACAGATATACTAATGAGATAATGAGAGAATATTTCCATTGGGAATTAAGACGTACATTTACTTTGAGCAGTAATGTGTGTAGATTTGATTAATTTGAATATTTCCATTCTCTCTACTGGCCCCTTTCCAGTTCCCCTGGCCATAGTGGCAGTTATCGGGCTGGTGTTCAGTGTAAATGGGTTCATAGATGACCCTCTATTTGAGTGTCTACAAGATCCAGACTACAGTGAGCTACTGGACATCGTGGACAAGGGTCTGCCCCCCACCAAGACTCCCCATCATGTGGCCATCATCGGTGCGGGTATCGCTGGACTGACTGCAGCCAAGTTTCTTGAGGATGCAGGACATAAGGTAGGGAAGCAGCCATGTGTTCTCAGATCCATACGACTCTCAACCTCGAGGATTACAGTATTACATCTTTATCTCTTTGAATCTCAGAATGCAGTATTTACTCCTACGAGGAAATAAGTAATGATACAGTAGGCTAGTAACCTTATTAAACAACATACATGTATTGTGGGCTGCTAGGTGACCATCATCGAGGCCAGTGGTCGTATCGGTGGGCGTGTGAGCACCTACAGGAACAGGAAAGAGGGCTGGTATGCAGAACTGGGAGCCATGAGGATCCCCAGCTTCCACAAGTCAGTACAGTACGGCCACTACCTGCTCACCCTGCCTCACAACACAGATAGAACTCACGCCCTAACTTCTGTATGAAAACAAACCACAGGTTTAGTCATCCTGTTTTATGTTATATCCTGACTTATTCTTTAATTTCTTACAATAATAAAGCATATTTTACAAATAAACATTACATGGTTGTGAATTCACATAAAAGGGTAACTGTAGGGTATGTCTTTACACAGCCAACCATTACAAATCTATTGTATATTTGTATTTCTTGTGTATTTGTATTTCTTGTGTAATTTGTAATTATCTGTAATGAGCACATGAAGGAGCCGGCAGCAACATTTCACAGCGACTTTACACTGTACATTACATGTGACAAATAAAACCTGAATCTGGATGTCTTCACCCTGATAACGTACTGTACTTTTCTTTCAACAGAATTCTACTGTCCTTTGCATCACAAATGGGTGTTACCCTGAACAAGTTCATCCAGGATGACATCAACACTTACTACCTGGTGAACGGTCTGCTGCACAGGACTTACCAGGTGAAGGACAACCCAGACGTGCTGAACTACAACCTGACGGCCCAGGAGAGAGGGAAGTCAGCCGCTCAGCTGTTCGCCTCGGCTCTGGGGAAGGTTGGTGGGGAGAAGCACAATGCCACATTACAGTAACATCCTGTAGGTAGAAGTTGATTGGAAGTGTAAACATGTGATGCTGTGTTGCAGTTAAGGGATGATATGAAGAGGGTCGGATGTGCGGCCATGATGGATAAATATGACTCCTACTCTGTGAAAGTAAGTGAACCCCTGCGGTTTCACATCGTTCTGCTTTCTGTCCTGTTTGATGTGAACAAATGTGTAAAGTTTAAAATCCTCTTGTACAGTGTTACATTCTAGTGTAAGCATAAAATCCTTGTGTTAAGTGCTTTGCTCATGTTAAGTGTGGAGTCCCTGATTGGCTGGTGATTGGTGTGTTTGTGGCAGGAGTACTTGGTGAAGGAGGCCAACCTGAGCAGAGAGGCCCTGAGGATGATAGGAGACGTCCTGAATGAGAACAGCTTCTTTTACACCGCACTCCCAGAGATGCTCTACATCCAGTCAGACATCAACGACGACACCACGTAAGAACACCCACCAGTACTGGCCGCATTCACATACCTGTAGACCAGGGGTCTCAAACTCCCGGCCCATTTCCAGCCCGCCTCATCCTTCCATCCGGCCCGCGACATGATGTCAAAAATAGAATATAATCCGGCCCACAAAATAATGTCTTGTACACGGCGCCGACAGGCAGGCTTACAATCCGAAATTCAAGCCGCTCATACAGTACGTGGGGTTAAATACTGTTATTGTGCGCTGACCCTTGTGAGGACATGCTGCAGACAGTCACAGGTGCAATCAATCCACACGCGACTGAACTGAATGGAATGCAGCTAGCCACCGAGAGGCTGTTTTCATGGTTAATTAACGTTAGAAACACAGACAGTTTAAAGAAAGATGGACATTGCAGTATTTTTTTGTGTTCAACGGAAATGCTACCTGCCTGATATGCAAGAAAAAGTCGTTCTAAAGGAATATAATGTCAAGCGTCATTCATTAGGCCTACTATCCATGGAGACAGTGTGAGTTGTAGGGAGACAAGAGGACAAAAACGAGCCACGCAGCTGAGAGGGCTAACGCCTCAGCAGTCTTTAAAGATAAGACAAGAAATAGAATAGAAGCCTATAAATGTACAGTAGGCTATTCAAGTAGTGTCTGGCAAGAAATAGAGTAGAAGCCTACAGATGTACTGTCGGCTATTCAACATAAGTGTCTGGCAAGAAATGGAAACAAACTTGAACTTTAATAAATACAAGTACAGGTCCAGGGCAGGCTTACAGTAGTGTTGCAAATCAAATAGAATAAAGTACAAATGTAGGCTATTCAAGATAAAATAAAAGTAAGGAAAAAATATTTGCACTAACTATTGAAATGAAAAATGTACAATATAGAAACCGCAGAAATTTGTATGATGAAAATGTTAGTTATGGAATAGTCTCGCAACATTTAGAGACTGACTTGTGAGTCTAGTTATGGAAATAAAAAATGACATTTTCAGAAATATTGCACTTTCTTATGGTTACAGTGGTAGTACTTGAATGTTTAAAGTTGCACAGAAACGGACGTTTCATATCATCTAACTTCCGTAGTTTGACGTATTTCCAACGCAAACAAGCTATGAGGGTGGGACATAATGTTTAGAGGAATTTGATTGGAACATTGACAAGTGGACGTGTTTTAAGAACTTTAGACAGAATCGATAGAAGGATAGCGTTGATTGACGGGTGGATGTCGTGAGATTATTGGCCTAAAATCTAAGGTACCTGTTGTCGTTATTGCATGTGACCTACCATTTTCCAGGAAGTCAGAAATTATATACTTTGATAGAAGATTATAACAAAAGTAGAATTTTGTAATTTTTTTGGCATACATCGTTGAATAGTTGAACACTATGACGAATTATGTGAACCAAAATGGGACAGAATGCTTTTTTCATTTCTGTGCGACTTTAAGTGGCCCTCCTATGAGGTGGCCCCAAGCCAATTTGAGTTTGAGACCCCTGCTGTAGACTGTTTAGTATACAGCACAATCAATTGAATTACACAGACCTCAGATCAAATAACATTCGCATGACTAGGTATGACATTTATTTCCAAACATCCTAAACTGAAAACATTTCATTTTTAAGAGATTTTAATCTCTTAAAAATGGTTTCTGCTCAGTTTGACGGTCCTGAAGATGTGTAACAGACTGTATCATCTATGTTTTCCAGCTATTATGAGGTGACAGACGGGTTCGACCACCTTCCCAGGGCCTTCTACCAGAATCTGAACGGCACCATTCTGCTCAACTCTAGGGTGAAGCAGATCAGTCAGACCAGCAGCAACATCACCGTGTCATTCCAGGACTGGCGGAACCCCGTTTCCCTCACCAACCTGACGGTCGACTACGCTCTGGTGACCGCCACTGCCAAGGCAACGCTCTTCATCGGCTTTCAGCCACCACTCTCAGCACACAAGATGGAGGCCCTGCGCTCGGTGGGTGACCTGTATTTAATAGATACAGCCAGTGAGCACCGTGGTTAGGCTTGGTGTGACCCGTCTCTTCTTTCCAGAAGCTCAGTGAATAGAGGAAAGGGGTAAACCATGGAGGGTTACACAGACACTTCAGTAATAGCTTCTAGTGCAACTTATACTCAAGGCTATACTATCAGGTTATACCAAGTAACCTTGAGAATGGTTCTGGGGCCTAGTGGCCCATAGGGCAGGAGCCTATCTCCTGATTCCTAAGCGTGAGGCAGCTTGATAAACAAGTCCACCCCCTGGACATGACGCTAGTATGTCGCAGGGACTTACCCTTGATGCTGAGTGCCAACCTAATCCAACCCTTGATGCTGAGTGCCAAGCAGGGAGGCATTGGGTACCATTTTTTATAGTCTTTGGTATGACTCGGGCAGGGATCGAACCTCCAACCTCCCACTGAGCTGGGTATACTATATACCCTAATAGACTGTGTATAATCATAGCAGTACAATTATATTATAATTACTTTTGATTGATTGATACCAGTGAGCGTGCCCTGTGTTCCAGGTTCACTATGCCAGCTCCACCAAGGTGATCCTCAGCTTCAGCCAGAGGTTCTGGGAGAAGGACTTCATCAAGGGGGGCAAGAGCATCACAGACCTGCCCTCGCGCTTCATCTACTACCCGAGCCACAGCTTCCACAGCGCGGCGGGCGGGGTGCTGCTGGCCTCCTACACCTGCTCAGATGACTCCACGCTGTTCCAGGGGGTGGGTGAGGAGGAGCTGAAAGCCCTGGTCCTGGACGACCTGGTGAAGATCCACGGGGAGGAGGTCCGGCCGCTCTGCACCGGGGGCTTGGTGAAGAAGTGGGGGCTGGACCCCTACAGCCTTGGGGCCTTCGCCATCTACACGCCCTACCAGCAGACAGATTATGCCCAGGAGCTGTTCAGGAGCGAGGGCAGGGTCCACTTCGCTGGGGAGCACACCGCTGTCCCCCACGCCTGGATTGAAACGTCCATGAAGTCTGCTCTCAGGGCAGCCAAGAACATCAACAACCTGGCTGAGTAGACCGAACATGCTATGCTGTTTTTAATCTACTTGAGCTTGTGATTGTGTAGGCCAATGTGTACATTGTCAATTATAACGTGTTTGTTTCATGCATCATGGTTTACAAATATGATGACATAACGTGTTTAATGAACTGCAGCTCTAAACACTAAAGGAAAATACTAAAGGAAACTTTCCTTTACAGTTGTCAAATTTGAATATTATTATCCAAGGAATTCTTATGATCTGCATACACAGTATATATGAGCACAATCACTGCATAGTCCTCTCCCAGGTTTCATGATTTTTTTTCATGCATTTTTTTCTCTTGAAAGTATTTATGGTTCTCTATCGTAACTTGGAGCAGAAATTATTCAGGTTGAGACATGTTATATAATCTGTCACAATATGATCAGCACTTGCTCTACTTAGTATATAATACACTGCCAAGTCTACACTTTGATACAAAATAAAACGTTTTATTACTGTGGAATTGCTGGAGGGAAGTGATTTGATTTTGAAGCTTGATTATTCATTATTAAGCAGGTACAGTAGGTTACTGGATGACAATACAAAACAGGACCATCAAACTGACATTTAATCTGCTGAAAGGGACTGAGGAACAGTGCTGTCCTGACTGAAATTCTGTATTATATCGAACGTTGTAGCAACATTTCATAAAGTCCAGCCGCCTGCCACCCTCGGCCTCCGCGCCTCATCAGTGTGCGCCCTTCTGAACCATCTGCGTGAAGCGGTTGGTGATGGTTAGGGTTGTGTCAATGAAGCGTTCAACGCAGTTCACCAGACACGCCTCGGTGCGCGAATCCAGTTTGGAGCTGGGGCTGTCCATGCACTTGTCCCAGCAGACGTCTGTGAAGTTGTGCACCTAGAAGAGACGGGAGAAAACATAGTTAGCTAAGGGATGCCCATAGAGATCCATTATGTACTTAGCTGTGACATATGAGCAATAACAAGTACTGATATAAGAGTGCAGTCTGACAAAATTGTTATATGGACCGTTGTACACCAAACTAGTCATTAAATGCGGTTGCCATACCTTCATGGCGACGAGCAGCCCCGTTTATTGCAGCATATAAGCTAGGCAGTGAAGCATGACTTGACTGTTGGCCAACTAACGTATAGCCTACCAACCTGGGCCTGGAACTGCGCTTTCTGTTGCTCGATGGCAATCATTCTCTGAAGCTCCGATGCCTCTGCCTTTTCAGACGCATTCATATCATAGCCGTCCATTGTGCCTGCTTGGCTAACGTTAGCTAGCTATTCCAAATAAAGTTTCAAGCCGTAAAGGCACTCAAATGACCTTCTCCTCTCGTGTGTTTAGAGGCAGTCCAATATTGGCCAATGCACAGACCGCAATAACTTTAACTGATCTACAAGTCACGTAACTTGTCAAAACCCGGACAATGTTGCGAATGCTCCGCGTGAGAGTCGACCCGCGCAGTTGGCGCACCTTTTGAGTCTTTAACGTTACTTGGCACATACTGCCCAAGATTGTTGTACGCATACATGAACACGACTCCTCAATGCATGTTCATATTCAGTTATAAAATAATATTCGGTTTGCATATGCAAAGAGTACATGATACTGAAAACGACAATAAGGCTTAAAAATAATAGTGTCTGGCTAGTGCGCACAGTCCAGAACAGCCGGGAAAAGCGGTCTAGTGGTCACAGTAGACTATCCTGCTTGATTGTACAATCTTGACAGGCGGTGGTCACAGAGTACTGTTTCCGGGTGAGCGTTTCGTGACCTTGGTTAGTTGATTGTCATGGCGGCCATCGTCAGGATAAGTTCTGTCTGTCACAGAGGACTCAAACGTATGTGTCTTTACTCAGTTGCTAACGTCGATGTGTTCACGTGTTTGTTTGTTATTTATTAATTAATCGTGCTCCTGTATTAGCTCTGTGTGGAGTGCTATCTATCATGACTGCATTATTTTCCTTTACGAATTTACATTAGGCTAACGTTTGCTAGCTAGCTGTATAGCTTGTGCCTGTTCACGAGCAAGAGTTGTCAATCAATCAATCAAAGCTTTATTTGTATAGCGCATTTCATACCCAGAGGCAACACAATGCGCTTTACAGAGAAAGGGAGGTGGGCATACGACCCACCCCTACATATTCCAGAGGGAAGCAAAAAAAATAAAACAGTATCACCCAGGGGCCAGATAAGTGAGCTGTTGTGAGAGGGATCAGTTCATCAAGCTCGACCCGAACGAACAGTCGAAATGTAATTTACTTTATTCTACTACTCATTCCAGCGCTGTTATTAGGAGACGGTTGGAAATTAACTCGCTTCTCGAATGCAAGTACGCGAGTAGCCTACAGCGGGGCAGCCATCAAGATGTCAGTTTGCCTCATGAGCTTATAACAATATAAATAACCGAAAGTCGGAATTATTCCAAATATTTGATATTCAATGCCCAAACTATATTGTAAGTGTCAACTTATTGCTACCCTAGTCTGAGCTGTTGCTTCCCATACTCGCTCTGAAATTAGCGGTTAGCTAGTGTTACCTTCACCTTATATGACCTCTGGGCATGTCTTCAGACGGCTAAGATGCTATAGCTAGCTACTTCAGCAACCAGTTGAAGCAGCAAGGAATTTGTGAACTTATGAAATATTGTATTATACTAATGAAATGGAATAGTGTTGATGTCGAAGCTGAGTTGTTTTGCTGTGTTCTCTCCCTCAGCTCTGTTGTACCGGGGTTCTCTCCTGGCCCGGCCCCTGGTGGCCCAGAAGAAGGACCATGAGCCCCAGCATCCTCTCCTGCAGACAGCCCGGCTCCACGCCTCGCCCGCCCTCTATGGTCAGTACCGGACCCACCTGGATCTGGACCTCTGTCGGTAGCAGCGTCACTGTCTGTAGTAATGTAACAGCTGGATCCATTGAATGGCTGCCCAACTAGCTAAGTCAGTCGAGCAGGACACTCCTTCAGGCCCATGTTGGGCGCAGCTTAGCAGATAATTGTACATGGTACCCATAATTACTACTGGTGCATTACTGCTGGTGATAGCCATCTGTTAGAAGTGATTAAGGTCTAAAGTAAAGCAAACTGAGGCCCTGGGCTAGAGGACTCTACATGGCTTAAGAACTAGTGGACATGAACACTAGAGCTGGTTATTGGGTCATGCCAGGAGGGTTGTGAGTAGAATCAAATTTGGCTGGCTTGGGTCAGAAATAGCGCCCCCAGTGGTAGGAGATAGACATGTTAACTGAGTTAGCATAGGTTATTTTGGGTCAAGTCAGTTGTATCCTTGAAACTCTTCTACACAGAAGCAACAACAACTATATCACTGACCATCTCTGCTCTGGAAACAATCCTCTCCACAAAAACAACTATATTATTGACGATCTCATACCACACCTAGCCACTTAGCTTTGCACTGTAGTACATAGAGATATGGGAAATTCAAAAATTCAAAAATCTGGTAAACTTTGATGTTTGATTTATGGTGTTACTTTCATTCAAGTTTCTTAGCCATATTAATCAGAGCCAGGCCACATAGATTTAAGCAATAAACCACGAGAGGCCGTGTGTTATAGTGATTTTATAACAGCTAGGGGGCGTTGTTAGGCACGACGTGAAGCGGAGTGCCTAAAACCCCCCTAGCTGTTATAAAATCACTATAACACACGGCCTCTCGTGGTTTATTGCTTTTATACAACGGTTACTACAGCTATTAGTGTAAAATAGACACACAGCAATGTAAAATATTAACATTTATTCAAAACGAAGCATCATTCCCTCAATTCCGCGGAGCAAAATGGTTCCCCTAACAAATGGGTTGCCAAGCAACAACAATAACTACAATGCATTGGATCAAATGGGAGGCGCATTAATACTGAAAATGGAATGATATGCGGTCCCAGGTGTGTGTTACAAAGTATTTTAACACGGCTTCCAGCCAATCAGAATGAAGAACCAGGACTAACCGTTGTATAATAATATATTGTGTGCCAAGGACTGTTGCGTCATATTAAATTAATACTGGTATTTGACTCATTGACTGATGTACACCCAGAAAGAAAATGTCACATCTGTTTCAGTCTTGATGAATATAATGAGCGTACCTTACACTGTGATCTGGTCTGATGTGGTGTGTTGTGCGTGTGCCCCTGTGCAGCGGACTCCGGGTCCAAAGCTGCATCGCTGCACTGGACAGGCGAGCGTGTGGTGAGCATCCTGCTGCTAGCCATGGGGCCCGTGGCTTACTTCTACCCCGGCCCTGCAATAGACTACTCCCTGGCCGCCGCCCTCACTCTGCACGGACACTGGTGAGACTGACCCTGCTCTCTCTGCAACCTCACACTTAATATCATCAAATGGTCTGATATCTGTTCAGTTCCAGGATAGGCCTTTACTAGGATACAGCCTACCAGGCCATCTAATCCAGGAATAGTGATTTCTAATGACATTGTATTAAAGTTGGTTGTTCTGTAGGTAGACCAGTGGAATAGGGGTTTGCAGCCTAATGAAGGCAGCAGCAGCGTGTGCTTCACTAGGCCAGCCTGTGTTCATGATGAATGTTGAAGGTAGATGGTGTTTAATTGGCCAAAACGGTGTTAGTGCTTTCATTAGCAGATTGGATTCCAAGCAGCTCCAAGCTGTATGGCATCCATGACGCGCTGGCTGTGTCTGAGGAGGCTTAGTGTCGCTGCAGTGTGTCCAGCCGTCACTCTGGCCCGGGCTGAGGAAGCATGGCAGGAGCTGGGGACCAAGCCCAGTCATGTGGGGGTTAACCCTTGTCAGCAGGGGCCTGGGGGGCTGAGATGTCCTGCAGACTCAGACCGCATGCTCCTCCAACCCAGCTCTCCCGTCACCTGCCCTCAACATCAGGCTGGCTGGTTGGAGCATGAGAGGGATGACTGGCTGGATTGAAATGCAGCCTAGTAAATTTCCATTCAGCGCTTTCAATAAAGGGCTGTCTCTTAAAATAGAGATGTCAAGTGAAAGAGGGAGATTAGTCTGATGCACCGGATGTAGGTTTTGGAGATAAGCCTTGTCATTAGAGGTGGGAGAATTTCCCTGCCCCAATCAGTGGTGACGGGAGATTCTCCAGATTGGGCCGGGAGATTAAATCCAGACCCCTTCTGCTATCTGAGTGTTACTGTTTTCAAAGTCCCCTTCACTACATGAAACAGCAGCCTCTGAGTTAGCGATTGTCATTAGTTTACACAAGATGATTTTGATTGGTTTAAAGAAATACAGCTACAGCATTCCAGCCCCCCCCCCCCATCTCCGAATGGTACTGTGTACCTGTCATTCCAAAATGTGTACGGTTGCCAAATAGTGTCTGAGGTGATGTAATGCTCAGTCGTTGCTAAATTGCTTAATTTATTCAGTTTGGGAATCCCACGATCTCTCAAGTATAAGCTAGCTACTAATGTTAGCTCTGGAACGAGCTAATGCTTTTTCGTGGAATTCCCAAACTGAATAAATAGTACACATATAAACTCAAAACTGCCTTGCTAGCTCCGTCTTGTTGTAGCTAAGAGAACTACTGAGAAAAATATATTTCCCATGGACAGATTTAGCTACTATGAATGAAAATTTCACATCTATTTTTATAGCTAGCCCAGTAATCAACGGTGATTCTGAGGTAAACAAACGTGCCAACTCTACTAAGGAATGTTAGGAATGTGAGCACCTCATGTTGGTATAGCAACAACAGACCATCACGTTACCTGTGACAGTATTTGGCAATACGGACACAGCCAGACATTTCTCCAGTGGAGATAGTCCCACTATGCAAGACTAAGATATGGGCTACATTTTATTGATCCCGGGGGGGAAATTGTCAAAAACATTGTCAGTTGCTAAAGTATGATCTTTTTTTAGTCTAAACTCTTGAAAATAGATCTGCATCTATGGTTAGGCAGAGCTCTTTATGATGAGGTGATCAAAAAATGATAATCATGTGAATGGAAGAAGCCACTGCGTGACCGGCTGGCATTGCCTCCTTTAACACCAACCAAAAGCGACGGGCATCAAAATAATGACAACCTAGGATGTGCTTCCTCTTAGCCCTGGGGAGGGAGATGGTTTCCAAGCCTTGATTGGTTTATCTACCCTGAATAAGGTAATGCTAGGCTATCATCGTGCAAATCAGTTTCCTACCTCAAAAGAGTTGGGAAAAGGTTGAACTACCAACACCCATGATGCTGTCTGGTTTGATTCTTACAGTTGTCTCTCTGCTGTGTGTTGAGTCTCACACCTGTCTCTCTGCTGTGGTCTCTCCTGCCCAGGGGCATTGGCCAGGTGTTGACAGACTACGTTCACGGAGAGCCCAAGGAGAAGATAGCCAACGCTGGTCTCTTTCTGCTCTCCACTGTCACCTTCGCCGGCCTCTGCTACTTCAACTACAATGACGTGGGCATCTGCAAAGCTATAGCCCTGCTGTGGAGCAAATGAACGTGACTGAGGCGGGAGGGAGTGGGGCAGGGGCAGAGAAGAGAAGGAAGGAAGAGTGGCCTGGCCACCTGCAGGGCAGCCATCTTGTTTCTAGTTGATTGTAAACATTCAAGGGATTCTATGTAAATTCTATAAATATATCATTTTTGTCAAAATATGCCAAGTGATTTACAAGTGTATTAATTGTAATTCATGTCGATACATGTTGATATTCAAGGCAGGCAGCTTTGTTATGAGTTTTTGCTGTGAGAGGAGAAAGATGTCTTGTTGCTCTGTGTGTTTGTCCCTCCCAGTCATCCTGTTGGTCTGACTAGCCTGTGGGCTGAATACAGGCCTGCTCCAGACTTCTGACCCTGAACAAAAGCCCCGCTGCCAACACCACCCCACGGCACCGCTATCTAGACAACCTGTCATAGAAATGTGACCTATCAAGGGTCGCATTTTCATTTACAAGGGTCATTTGACCCCCCCCATCAGCCCTGTACCTGTCGACATCAGTCAGACCTTAATTTATGTGGGATGATGATCTGTTGCAATAAAGGTGTGCTCCAGCCCCTAGTATCATACATACCCTGGAAGCCATGGTGGGCAGGCTGCCGACAGGCCTCACACTCCCTCTAAACTTGGTTGGTGTGATTTGACTGACGAGAGCGCATGGGTTTGACCACTGGCAGTGTTAGCACTCCACTCACAGCTGCACTCCAACTGTCCTCTGTCCTTCCCCTCATCAGGCCCTTCTGACCAGGCATGGCTCTGGTGGGAGGGCAGGACACCTACCCAAGGCCATTCCTTCAACGGCCACTAGGGGGAGTGAAGGAACAAACAGGAGGTTTGAGTCGTATTGTTCTGAGCTGAGACTACTGCACTGTAACTGCAACCTTACCTCCTCCCTTCGGATCAGAGAAATCACTGATCTGACATGATTGGAATGGAAGAACATGCTTTCACCTATCCAATCATGCGAGACCAGAGATTCCCTTAAGAAGGAAGGTTGTGTTTAAACCAAATCTGAATGGGTCACCTGAGGTAGGGGTCATGCTGGACAGGAAGAGGAGCACCTGTCAGCCGTCTCCACCAGAGAGCAGTCTCAGTCCTGATGCCGTTAAAGTTCCTGTCAGTCAATACTGTACAGCAATATTCTGGGTGTGTGTGTGCACCATTGTCTACTGCTGGATGCATTTCTCTTGTGCCATCAAATATTTACCTACAAGATAAGGTACACTCGCCACACACCTGAGAGTGAATGCACCTGGGCAGAATGGGTGGAGCTTTATTTTTGTACTGTTGGGAGGGTGCCTGGCTTTAATCTGTACTCATATTGCTCATATATATATATACTGTACAGTATATACATGTATATATAAAAGCCTGTGAAAGTTCATTCATGGACGTCCACCTGTCTTGTCTGTTTCTTCTGTCTCAGGTGTGTTATTCATGATCTGAATCAGACTTCTAACAAACGAGCTCTAGCAGAACTAGAAAATTGCATTTCCTGCAGAAAATGCGTGTGAATGCTGAGCAGCTGAATGGAATAGCAAAAGCATTGCTGAAAATGCATGAATGTGAAAAATCTGAAATGTCAAATGCATCACACCTGAACATCTGAAAATCCTGGAAGCTGAAAAGCCTGGACGCTGAAAAAACTTGAAGCTCAGCTGAACTGTGAAACTGGCAGAATTGGACATTGAAGTGCATTACATAAAGAAGCTAAGAACTTAAATGCATTGCTACAAAAGCTGGAAGATAAACTGTTACACTGTAATGATGGAATGTATAGCTAAAAGGATTGGAAGCTGAAAAACATGGAAACTTAGCTGAAATATAAAACTGTCAGAATTGGAATCTGAACTGCATTGCCTAAAGCAGCTAAAAACTTAAATACATTGCTAAAAAAGCTGGAAGATGAACTGTAATACTGTCAAAACTGAAACATGGAATAAATGATGGAATGTTTCCACTGCCATCACCTCTGCCCTCCCCGCCCCTGAATCCTTCTCTCTCCTACCCTCTGATACTGCCACTGATCTTCTCCTCTCTACTCTTTCCTCTTCTCTGTCCTGATACTCCTAGACCTGTCAGCAGCATTTGATATGGTAGACCACCAGATCCTCCTCTCTACCCTTGAGGAGAAAGGCATCGCTGGCTCTGCACACTCCCTGTTTGCATCCTACCTGACAGGCCGCTCCTACCAGGTAACATGGAGAGGGTCCATGTCGGAACCGCGTAGTCTGACTACGGGGGTTCCACAAGGGTCTGTCTTGGGTCCTCTCCTGTTTTCCCTCTACACTACATCTCTGGGCTCTGTCATTCGCTCGCATGGCTTCTCCTATCACTGCTATGCCGATGACACCCAACTGGTCCTGTCATTTCCCCCTTCTGATACACAAGTGGAGACACGCATAGCTGGGTGCTTGGCTGACATCTCGGAGTGGATCACGACACATCACCTCAAGCTCAATCTGGACAAGACTGAGCTGCTGTTCCTCCCGGGGAAGGACTGCCCCCGACTCGGACTGCGAGGAATCTGGGTGTGACCCTGGATGACCAATTGTCGTTTTCCGCACATGTCACATCCGTCACACGTTCCTGCAGATTCATGCTCTACAACATCAGGAGGATTCGCCCTTTCCTCACTGATTAAAACGGAGGTACTCATCCAGGCCCTGGTCATCTCCCGCCTGGACTACTGCAACTCCCTCCTCGCTGGGGCGCCGGCGTCAGCCATTAAACCTCTGGAACTTGTCCAGAAAGCTGCTGCTCGCCTGGTGTTCAACCACCCTAAATTCTCCCACACAACTTCCCTCCTCCGTTCCCTACACTGGCTCCCTGTAGCGGCTCGCATCCAGTTTAAAACTCTGACCTACAGGGCAATGAAAGGAACAGCCCCCTCCTACCTCCAGGCCATGGTCAAACCCTACACCCCCTCCCGACCGCTACGCTCTGCTACCTCAGGGCGACTGGTTGCCCCGTCACTCCGAGGCTCTTGCGGTCGATCGACACGGTCACGGCTCTTCTCTGTCCTGGCCCCGCAGTGGTGGAATGAACTGCCCACTGATGTCAGGACAGCAGAGTCGCTGCCCATCTTTCGTTGTTGGCTCAAAACTCATCTCTTCAAGAAGTACTACAACAATCCTCCCGTCTAAGCACTTATTGTATTTTATTGTATTATATTATATTGCACTGTACTTTAGATTGCTATTCTTGCACTTTGCCTTCAGCACTAGATTATGCTCTTAGTCACTTGTTTTAGAGAGAAGATGCACTTGTGAGTTCTGGCAAGTAGTAGTACATTGGCTCTTCCTACGTTAAATGCAATTATTGTTAGTTGCTTAGGATAAAAGCGTATGCTAAATGACTGTAATGTAATGTATCGCTAAAAAAGCTTGTAAGCTGGAAAACCTGGAAGCTTGGCTGAAATGTCAAACTGGCAGAATTGGAACTGCATTACCTAAAGAAGCTAAGAACTTAAATACTTTTAAACTTTTCAACCTGAGTAGTTTAAGCCTTTAACTGGGCCTTTAGCTTGAAAGATGAGCAATAGAGTAATGCTGTCAAAGCTGAAAGATGGAATAAATAATGAGATGTATAGCTTAAAAGCTTGGAAGCCTGTCGGGGACAGTACAGTGACCTCTGGGCAATCTCTATGCACGGTGAAGACTGTGTCTCTAACCCACATGGGCTGAGTTCTGTGGTCCATGGTGTGGATAGTGGCGTGGTGGAAAGACTCTGCCCCCTTGAGTGAGAGCCGGTCGGAGGCAGTGCATTGACCTCCGGGCAATCTCCTTGCACCCACTGGTGAAGCCTGTTTGTCTCTAGCTCACTCAGGGGCTGAGTTATGGGGTCTGTGGCGTGGATAGTGGAGAGGTGGCAAGACTCCGCCTCCTTGGGTCACAAACTGTCGGGGACAGTACAGTGACCTCTTGGCAATCTCCATGCACCCTCCAGCGAAGACCATGTGTCTCTAGCCCACTCAAGGGCTGAGTTGTGGTGTCCGTGGTGTGTTCAGTGGCGTGGTGGCGAGACTCCGCCCCTTTGGGTCAGAGCCAGTCGTGGACAGTGTAGACCGTGCCGGGCTACCCACCTGCCTTCATCAGTGAAGACCGTGTATCTCTAGCTGCCTCAGAGGCTGTGTTGTGAGGTCCGTGGTGTGTTAGTGGCGTGATGGCGATACTCCACCCCTTGGGTCAGAGCTGGTCTTGGACAGTGTACGTCGCTCTGGGCCTCCCAACTGCCCCCACCGGCGATGACCCTGTGTCCTTAGCCCACTCAGGGTCGGAGTTGCGGGGTGCGTGGCGTGGTGGTGAGACTCCGCCCCCTTGGGTCAGAGCCGGTCGTGAACAGTGTAGGCCGCACCGGGCTACCCACCTGCCTTCACCAGTGAAGACCGTGTGTCTCTATCCACCTCAGCGGCTGTGTTGTGAGGTCCGCGGGGTGGTAGTGGCGTGGTGGCGAGACTCCGCCCCCTTGGGTCAGAGCCGGTAGTCAACAGTGTAGGCCCCGCCGGGCTACCCACCTGCCTTCACCAGTGAAGACCATTTGTCTCTAGCTGCCTCAGAGACTGTGTTGTGGGGTGCGTGGTGTGGTTGCGAGACTCCACCCCCTTGGGTCAGAGCCGGTCGTGAACAGTGTAGGCCGTGCCGGGCTACCCACCTGCCTTCAGACCATGTGTCTCTAGCCGCCTCAGAGGCTGTGTTGTGAGGTCCGTGGCGTGGTGGTGAGACTCCGCCCCCTTGGGTCAGAGCCGGTCCTGAACAGTGTAGGCCGCGCCAGGCTACCCACCTGCCTTCACCAGTGAAGACCGTGTGTCTCTAGCCGCCTCAGAGGCTGTGTTGTGAGGTCAGTGGCGTGGTAGTGGCATGGTGGCGAGACTCCGCCTCCTTGGGTCACAGCCGGTCGCGGACAGTACAGTGACCTCCGGGCAATCTCCATTCACCCACAGGTGAAGACCGTGTGTCTTTAGCTCACTCAGGGGCTGAGATGTGGGGACAGTGGCGTGGATAGTGGCGTGGTGACGAGACTCCGCCCTCTCAGGTCAGAGACGGTCGAGGACAATGTGCTGCTCCTCGGGCCACCCACATGCAACTAACCATCAAAACTATGTCTTTAGCCAACTCATTGGAGACTGTGTGTCTATAGCCCACTCCGGGGCCGAGCAGTAGCTGTGGAGGTGTTGTATGGAAGTTGAGGTGAGAAGCAGTAGCAGTAAGAAGCAGAAGGTGTTTGTTATAAGTACTGCTAGTACTACACTCAAAAATAGATTAGACCACTCATCATAACTCATAGTTTTATTGAGTTCAATAGCTGAAAGAGGAGAAAAGGTATTAATATGAGTTTACAGCCTGAAAAAGAATGTAATTCTGAATATTTATTTGAATATAAGGAAGGAAGGAAGGAAGGAAGGAAGGAAGCTAGGAAGGAAGGAAGGAAGGAAGGAAGGAAGGAAGGAAGGAAGGAAGGAAGGAAGGAAGGAAGGAAGGAAGGAAGGAAGGAAGGAAGGAAGGAAGGAAAGAAGGAATGAAGGAATATGAATGCTACCACAGTAGTCATAAAAGGGTGCCTGTACAGAGAGCCTGCATGTGTCCCCAAATTCAAATCCCAACTGACACTGAGCATCCTCTCATTCACTTCAATGGAAAGGCATGCCGGTTTCAGACAGCTCTCTCTCAAAAAGTATAAAGGTCACAGCCTAGATATTGACACCGTAGGAATCCTGAGAAAACATTTTAGGCTATGATATGTCCGTATAACTTAAAAACTGTAGGCATGGCGACGAGTTAGAAAAAGGGTAAAAATGCAAAATTAGCAGCTCAAAAGTTTGTGTGGGCCCATACGTTTCAATGGAGAGCGCAGTTGCCAAACAAATCGTCATACAGCGAAAGCTATAAGTCACACGGCTTAGATACTTACATTGTACGAATCAGCACAGTTGTGTAAACGTTTTAATGTATAATATGTGTATGAGCTGCAGGCCCGCATTAAGGCACCCATGGGCCCCGGGGCTAGGCATTTTCCTAGCCCCCTCCCAGTAACAGTACCCTCACCACCACCAGCAACACCACCCCCGCCACTGCTACCAACACACACACAATTTCACTATATTGTAACAATCTCTGCAACTCAGCATATTGTATTATTAATTTGCTTATTATTTGAGCCAAGTTTCATATAAATTTATAAGTCAAAATTATAATTCTACTCTTAAGCCAGGCGCACACACTCCGGTCCAGCAACTCAACATCCACACTCTAGCGCCAACATCACTCTCTGAACTAATGACGCAGGCACGCTCCCTTTAACCCCCCTCCCTCACCAACACAAGCCCTGAGCATCAATAACAAAAACGTATTCATCACATACAACCTGGCTGCACGCATCATTCTGTCCACTCACAAGTAGAGCAAGCATAAGATAGCCTACTGATCAATAGAAACGCGCAGGTAGGCTAATAATGCCTTAGGTTTAAATTTGATTTGCATTCAATGCATTCTTACCTTTAAAAAGGCTTCTTCCTGGCTTTACGCCTGGCAAAGTTCTTAATTAGAGCGGTAAAGTGCTCTAAGAATGTCATTTTCCAAAGACATCAATGTCAAGTGGTCGAGTCTTTCTTGTCCCATTGTAGAGCGCAGTCTGTTTTTGAGGTCTGAGTTTTGAAAAGGAGCGCTCTCGAGAGGCATTGGATACAGGCAGAGTTAAAGGGCAATGCTCGTTTTTGACAACCTGGACCTTATTTACGACATATTATAAGAAGTTTGACTCACCGAGATCACTTTTGTGTAGTTCGGAGGCCTGTAGAAGAAATTTAAAATCCAGCGCGAGCCAGTATATCCATGTAATGACGGTGATCGGGGCACCGAGAATGCAGTTTCTCAAAATCTATTTTCGGCCACTAAACGGTTGTTTTCATCAATCAGATTGGATGAATCGACAGTTGAGATTCCTCAACGCGAGGCATTGTTGTGGTTTTCAAATACGGGGTCTTTAGCCTCTGTAATATGATCTTTACACGCCTTTCCCCACTTGCTCCAGCACGCATGCGCACAGGCCAGCGCGCAGACTGGCTATTCTCCTGCTCACATTCTCTGCGCTAGAACTACACAAAAGTGATCTCGGTGAGTCAAACTTCTTATAATATGTCGTAAATAAGGTCCAGGTTGTCAAAAACGAGCATTGCCCTTTAAGTAAATCCTTAAGGCTATATCCATGTTTGGAAATACTGAAGACAGGTCCATCTTTCTTATTAATCTGAATGGTATTTCTTATGAAGCATTGCAGCAGCTAAATTTAGCTAAAGCTTTCGCTACATTTTCAAAAACGAGTAAAGCTATGCTAGCTATAGAGCATAGCCCTGTTGCACAGCCAGGCAGGTAGCTAGCTACTTTGCATCGGTGTAATTAATAGCTTTGATTATGGCCCTGTTACAATGGAGTAGAACGTTAATCAACCTTATTAATTAAACTTGTCATTCTCGTTTACAAGCTCAAAATATCTGGTGTGCAAAAGGCCTAGCCTGCTTGTGGCTGATGTTGCCCGTCTCCTCAACTCTAACTGCCGGCGACTCATCGGCCAATGTTGACGCAGGGTCTTCGTCCTCAGGCCCAGCACTTGCAGCTACTTTGAAATACCCCGTTAACTTTGGGATTTTTGTCAGTAAATGTGTTTCCATTTCTAATTTATCTCTTTGTTTTTTTACGTTTAGTCGACCCACTTTCACTTTTCTTTGAGTTTCCATTGACATCTTTGGCTATATTATGTTGTCTCTCAAGTCGAAGTCGCTCACAAAACTTCACTCAAGCAGCCAGTGAAATCACCAGCTAATCAAATCACGGTATGTAAATACTCCAGTCACAGAGCCAATCAAATCACGGTATGTAAATACTCCAGTCACAGAGCCAATCAAATCGGCAATCCAATCGATTGAACTTGAGCCACTTCGAGTCCGCTCCAAGGAACGCAGGACGCCCGTAGCGGGCTGTGGGGCCCTTTACGCCGTTGGGCCCCGAGGCTGAAGCCCCGGTAAGCCCGTGCATTAAATCGGGCTTGATGAGCTGTTAAAATTGTAGGAGCGACAGCTGATTACAAAACGTGTAGATGTTTTCAAAAAACAGGCTGCCACACTCTAAAAACTGACCATTCCACACATCCACTTCAATGTTAAAAAAGGTCCAAAACAAACTTAAATTACATAAAAACTATAAGGAATTTTAAAAATCTGTTGAATGCGTTAAATGTGCTAAAGGTCCTGAACATTTTTAACTTTAATTTTAAACCCCCTGAAAAAAATCCTAGGGGGAAACTGAGTATGCATGTTGTACTAAATTCTACTTAACCAAATGGCAGTTCACCCCCCCCCCCCCACACACACACAGAAGTTCAAACTGTATCTCAACTGGGATAATGGTCGTCAATCTTGATGACCTCGGTCAATCTAAGCACGGCAGCGGTAAAAATCATGTTAAGCCCTGTTTTAAGGTTACTTATGATCATATACATGGTTCAGATCAAAAAGTTGACAAAACTAGCACTTTTGAGAAAGTCTGATAATTGCTCTACCACCGGCCATCACCACTAGGGCTGTAGGATTGTATCGATACAACGATGCATCGCGGTACGTAGTCTCGCGATACTGTATCGATCTTTCAGCCCGGAGTATCGATACAGCCGGGCGCTGTAAAAAAAAAAAAAAAAAAATCTTTTTTTTTTTTTTTTTTTTTTTTTATTTAAATTTTTAAATCCAGTTTAAAAAGCATATTCTACAATATTAAGTTAAAAAAGCATACATATAAATAATTTTGAAAAACCATAAATACTACAATGTTGACAGTTTAAAAAGCATGGATATCAAATGTAAAATATTTATTAGCTAGCTCTCTGTCCAGTCATTGAGTTTGAGTTATCTATATAGTGCATTTGAGCCATTCAGTTTTCAGTCTTGAACACTTAAAATCTTTCAGTAAATGATGTGTGTATCGCAATACGTATCGTATCGTATTGTATCGTGACCTCTGTATCGTGATACGTATCGAATCGTGACCTGTGTATCGTGATGCGTATCGTATCGCGAAATCCAAGATGATATACAGCCCTAATCACCACCATACTGGCAGGGTTCTGGGTAATCAAAGCCATTGACTCAGTTCATCCCACACACGTCTGCAATGTTAGGCTGAGAGGCCTACTGTACCTGTACCTACCTGACCGAGTGCTGAACTGAACTTCACTTGACCTGCCACTGGCCTCTCCATCACCTCACTATACAACACTGCTTCATTAGCTGCCTGGTCAAGGTCCATAATAGCTAACTACTGTAACAGGAGGAGAGATAAGATCCATACACTACATGGGCCGACTGCATTAGCAATTAGCCAAAATGTAACAATTTAAAGCAGATTTCCAGACACACACCAGTCTATTTTGACACAGTAGCCCTTTTTACACAGAGATCCTGCTATATTGTCGTATTGAAGATCCTTATGCCAGCTTTGCTTGTTTACACTGAACCATTTTTGTCACTTCGCTGACCAAAGATCATCCCCAGGCCTCATCAGTCATCATCCACGTTGGGGCCAACAATCTCAATCTCCAGCAATCAGTGCTGAAAGAAGACTTCATAACGCTTATCAGCACTGTATCAGGAACAAGAAAGACCTGTGCTCAAGACCCTTTTCCCTCTCCTCGATATGGTGATGTTAAGTACAGCCGGATCCGCAGTCTCCACATCTGGCTAAAGGGATACTGCTGCCGCAGAAACATCCCTTTTGCGGATAACTTCACCACCTTCTGGGACTGTGGAATCCTCTTTGCCAGGGATGGCCTACACCCAAACAGGGCAGGTGCCCGCGTACTGTCTGTGTCTATGGAGCTAGCCCTAAAGTCCTGGTCCTGGACCTCGCCCGGGGTCTGATACGGGGTGAGTCCGACCCGTCTCAACCACCCTACTGCTCAACATAAACCTCCTGTGCCCACGATTCGGGCTACACCAGCTCCATCTCACCAGCACTCCATCACCATAGACCTGGATTCCCTGCCCCCCAGAGACCTGGCATAGCGACGTTTATATTTCTATAAATGAACTTTGCCCACCTGAATATGCCATTCAGCGCATTATCTCTCACCGCACCCCTATTACCATAAGGAAACAGTCAGGTGGATCTAATGTGAAAAACCTGATATTCGTTCCATATACCATCCAGGCCTACCAGTCAGGTGAGCCAGTCCCTTTCTCCGGAAGCTATTTCAATGGCGATCTTGAATGTCAGGTCCCTACCAGGCAAAACCTCTCATTAATGATCTTATATGTGAACGTAAATTAGACTGTATGTTCCTAACTGAAACCTGGCTAAATATAAATGGATCAGCAGCCCTCATCGAAGCTTCTCCTCACAACTAGTTTTTTTCAATCTATCAGAAGCCACCATAGCTACGGATGCTCTTAGCTGCAGGACCACCTGCTTTGATGATTTTACCTCCTTTGAATATCACACTATTGTCCTAAAATGCCAGCCCCCAGTTCTGGCAGTAACCGTGTATAGGCCTCCCAAACACCCTGCCTTCTCTACAGAATTTTTTGAACTCCTGTTCATCATCCATACAAACTATGATAAGGTTATCATTGGAGGTTTCAACATACACATGGATACTGAGGCAGACTCGAAAGCCAGGGACTTTATCAACCTACTGAACTCCATGAATTTTAAACAACATATCACCGAGCCAACCCACAACCGCGGCCACACCCTTGATCTAGTGATTACAAAGGGCCTGACTATTACTCCTGTCTCCTTTATCAGTGACCTCACTCTTTCCAACCATTTCTGTATCTTCTTCACTGCATTGGTTCCTAAATTCAAAAGTAGTACTGTCATTGTACATTGTCAAGAAACTGTATCTTACCTCTGCAGTAGCTGATAGTTTTAGAGAAATAATGAACACAAACAGTTTATTAACTCCAGAAGTGGGGCCCTCACGTAATATTGAAGACTTAGCAACCACCTTTAACACCAAAGTAAGAGCAGCCTTGGATTCTGTAGCACCTATTAAACTGAAAAGGGTTACAGCTATCCATAAAGCTTCATGGCGGAATGAGGAAATTAATCAACTAAAGAGAACCTGCAGAAGATCTGAGCGTATATGGAGAAAGACCAAGCTGCAGGTCCACCATGATATTCTGAAATAATATCTTTCTGCCTTTAATAAGGCAATAAGAACTGCAAGGAAAGACCACTTCTCAAAATTGATATCTACCAATCAAAATAATTTAAGAGTGCTCTTCTCAACGATAGATAGCCTAATAAATCCTGCTGTAAAAACACCGGACAACCTGCTCTCTACCTCCAAATGTGAGGAATTTGCAGCTTCAGATTACGAATATTAGGAGGAATATCACCCAGGAAAGGCCATGCGTCTTGCTTACTGAACCTCTTCCTCCATGTAATGGACATATGAGCTTGTTCACATTGGTGGACACAGAAATGTTGAGAAAAGTAGTTTCCCAACTCAAGTCCTCCACATGCCCGCTGGATTGTATCCCCACCGATTTTTTCAAAACTATTTTTGACTGTGTTTTATGACATTCTAGCCATTGTTAGTGACTCCCTGTCTACAGGGTTTCCACCAATACTCAAAACTGCTTTGGTGACACTTCAGTTCTTAGCAATTTTAGACCAATCTCCAACCTTCGATCTTTGAGTAAAATTCTGGAAAGATTGTTTTCAAACAGATTAATGATTTCCTAGCTACAAGTTCTACCCTCAACCTTTTCCAGTCCGGCTTTCGCGGCCATCATAGCACAGAGACAGCATTAGTCAAAGTTGTAAATGGCCTCAGATCTAATACTGACTCCAAAGAACTCTCTGTTCTCATCCTCCTGGACCAGAGTGCAGCCTTTGATACTGTAGATCATGTGAAACTCTGGCAATTGACACCAAATGCCAGGCTAAAAACCTAGGTGTCATACTGACTCAGATCTTAATTTCGAAACCCACATTAAGAATATTACCAAGACATCTTTTTACCATTTAAGAAAAATTGCCAAGGTGCAACCGTTTCTCTCTCAGGCTGACACTGAAAGACTAATGCATGCTTTCATCACAAGCAGGCTGGACTACTGCAATGCTCTACTATCAGGCCTACCAAAAAAAGCAATCTCTAAACTACAAATGATACAGAATGCTGCAGCACGAGTCCTCACTAAGACTAGACAGAGGGCACACATCACACAAGTCTTACAATCACTACACTGGTTACATGTCAATTCTAGAATAGACTTCAAAATACTTTTATTAGTTTATAAATCTCTCCACAGTCGCTGTCCTGAATACATTTCAGACATGCTTGTCAGGTACAGTACATGCCCAACAGACCATTCAGGTCCTCAGGTACTGAACTCCTAACAGTTTCAAAATATATATATATATATATATGTTCTGTGAAGCACTTTGTAAAACTCTTGTTTGAAAAAGTGCTATACAATAAAGTTTATTATTATTATTATTATTATTATTATAAAAGACAGGACCAAGAGACACAGAGAGGCAGCTTTCCGTTTCTATGCCCCCAACCTCTGGAACACCTTGCCAGAGTACCTAAGAAGGGCTGAAACAATGGAAATCTTTAAGCGAGATCTCAAGACGTACCTTTTCAGTCTAGCCTACAATCACTAGCCAGGACCTAGAGACACGGAAAGGCAGCCTCCAGCCTGCTGGTGAATCCTCTGTATACATTGGGTTATATCCTGTTATGCACTGTGTGTATATTTAGATGTGTATACAGATGCTGGTTGCCCTGCAACTGGCACGTTCTGTTTTAATATCTATGTTGCTTTTATGGCTCTGCGTGCTACTAACCCTGTTCTGCCTCCCCTCTCCCTAGTGCCTCTCTCTCTCCTTCCTATCTTCTAATCAGGTCCAGTGGATGCCCCACTGTCACCAGAAGACCACCCTGATAGATATATAACCCCATGTCTGCTGTGGATGTCCACAAGGGGTGAGAGGGGTCCACCACAATCTTCCTGGCCCGCTTCAGAGTCCTGGAGTTGTGCAGGGCTAGGAGGAAGGGCGAGTTGCAGTCGAGTCACCCAATTCTTGGTGTCCTCTAGCTGCCCCTGTTTACGACCCCTTGGGTGTCACTAGACTGTCAGAGATTGGCTTATCATGAGGGTGAAGCAGAGGACAGGCTTACGTAAGCACAGCCAGGTCTGTTTGTGGAGGAGCAAGATGGTATAAATCTCAGGACCAGACGCACAGCCAGACATGTTCCTCAGAACCAGACCCACAGCAGCATCTTGGAGCCTTCAACACACACACACACGTTTATCATGACCAGCATGGAGCCTGTGAAGACCACTGCACCAGGTAAGGCCAGCGGCAAATCTGTCTGATTGACATATCACTGTCTCCCTCTCCCTCTCCAGAATTTCTGTCTACGTCTCTCTCTCCCTCTCTCTCCTGCTATTCTACTCTGTATTTGTGTACTGTGTTTAGTGTACAAAGATTATGACTAAGCCAAACCAAACTCCCTCGCAGCAGAGCAAGAAGGGAAGAAGAGTAAGTCCAAGAGAAAGAACCAGCACTACTACACAGACGTGCATGGGTTGCCCTGCATCGAGAACCTGGTGCGCTCGGTGGAGGAGACCCCAGAGGCCATTAACACCAACATCACTGGAACTGTCCCGGACTGGATCAATGGGAACTTACTCAGGAACGGACCTGGGAAGTTTGAGATCGGAGACCAGAAGTGAGTAAAACTCCCTCCTGTTCAGACTGTAAGCAGGTGCAGACTGTGGTTCATCTCCATGTCTCTGAGCTGCTCCTGCTGCTGCTATGGAGGTGGACTGCTGATCCACATACTATAGTGCTGCATATAGCCTGCATATGAGCTGAAATGATCCAAGGCTAGATTTGTTTCAGCATGCCATAACCCTGATGACACCTATCCTTGTTTACTAACTACAGTATCAGCAAAATAGACATGACCTATTTCTGTGTGTAAGATTTATTTGATCTTTAGATCCAGGCTGGTTAACCATTTCTTATTTACAATGGCGGCCTGACTACACTGAATACCACAGTAGAGATTTGACTGATCTTTGTGATCCATAATACACAGCTAACAGACAGCTCCTCTTCTCTCGTTTCCTCTCCTCTTCCCTCCAGGTTCAACCACTGGTTTGATGGCATGGCACTGCTGCACCAGTTCAAGATTTCCAGAGGTCAGGTGACCTATAAGAGTCGTTTCCTGAACAGTGACTGTTACCTGGCCAACAGCGAGCACAACCGCATTGTGATGATGGAGTTTGGCACAGTGGCCATGCCTGACCCCTGCAAGAACTTATTCCAGCGCTTCCTCTCCCGCTTCGAGGTGCCCAGTGAGTCAAATGCCTGCCCCACCCTCAGACTAGACTTATACAGACTAGCTGTCCACTGAGTCACACTCACAGAGCTGTATTGTTCCAACTCTATGCCACTACACCCACAGAGGCTTCGGATAACGGCAGCGTCGCCTTTGTGAGGTATAAAGGTGACTACTACGTCAGCACAGAGACCAACTACATGCACCGGCTAGACCCTGAGACTCTGAAGTCTAAGAATAAGGTGTGCTGCTCCACAAACCCCATCAAACACACACACACACACACACACACACACACACACACACACACACACACACACACTATAAAACACACAACCCTGACCCATAAACTCTGGAGGCTAAGAAAAAGGTGTCAGGCCCCATCAAAACACACACACACACACACCAAATACTTCCTAAGATAAAACCACAAATGTGTATGTCTCATCAGTGATCAGAGGTTTGGTTGTTTTATCGACTACCATGTTGTATGCTGTGTATGGTTTTTACTCAAAGATACATTTTTAAAGATCATGGTTGCCCCTGCTGAGATGAGAGTGTCTTTGTTGTACTGGCCTGCTGTGCTGACGATGCTCACATCTGTCCTCATCAGGTGGACTGGAGCAAGTTCATAGCTGTGAATGGAGCCACAGCCCACCCTCACAATGACCCTGATGGCACCACCTACAACATGGGCAACTCCTACTCTGCCAAAGGTCAGTCAGATATCCTTTGGCCAACATCAACGTAATGTAATGTGTTACATGGTAAACTTAGGTATTACATGACACAAAGCAGAACAAATACATACTGTAGGGAGGACTACCCTCCCACCCTCCTTTGAGAAAGCACTCTGATAGGATGGCTGTAAGAAGCCCCTCCCTCTAAACCCCAGCTGTGTCCTCTCAGGAGCCACCTACAACATCATCCGTGTCCCTCCCACCAAGGCTGGCCCGGAGGAAACTCTAGAGGGCGCTACAGTGATTTGCTCCATCCCCTCCGCGGACAAAACCAAACCCTCCTACTACCACAGCTTTGGTGAGTGGACCTCTGCTCAGTAGCACAGCCCCCCCCCCCCCCAGCTCACCTCTATAACCATCCTTGCTCAGTAGCACAGCCCCACCTAGCTCACCTCTACTCAGTAGCACAGCCCCCCCCCCCAGCTCACCTCTATAACCAGCCTTGCTCAGTAGCACAGCCCCCCCCCCCAGCTCACCTCTATAACCAGCCTTGCTCAGTAGCACAGCCACCCCCCCCCCCCCCAGCTCACCTCTATAACCAGCCTTGCTCAGTAGCACAGCCACCCCCCCCCCCCCAGCTCACCTCTATAACCAGCCTTGCTCAGTAGCACAGCCACCCCCCCCCCCCCCAGCTCACCTCTATAACCAGCCTTGCTCAGTAGCACAGCCCCCCCCCCCCAGCTCACCTCTATAACCAGCCTTGCTCAGTAGCACAGCCACCCCCCCCCCCCCCCCAGCTCACCTCTATAACCAGCCTTGCTCAGTAGCACAGCCACCCCCCCCCCCCCCCAGCTCACCTCTATAACCAGCCTTGCTCAGTAGCACAGCCACCCCCCCCCCCAGCTCACCTCTATAACCAGCCTTGCTCAGTGGCACAGCCCCCCCCCCCCCCCAGCTCACCTCTATAACCAGCCTTGCTCAGTAGCACAGCCCCCCCCCCCCCCAGCTCACCTCTATAACCAGCCTTGCTCAGTAGCACAGCCCCCCCCCCAGCTCACCTCTATAACCAGCCTTGCTCAGTAGCACAGCCCCCCCCCCCCCAGCTCACCTCTATAACCAGCCTTGCTCAGTAGCACAGCCCCCCCCCAGCTCACCTCTATAACCAGCCTTGCTCAGTAGCACAGCCCCCCCCCCCCCAGCTCACCTCTATAACCAGCCTTGCTCAGTAGCACAGCCCCCCCCCAGCTCACCTCTATAACCAGCCTTGCTCAGTAGCACAGCCCCCCCCCCCCCAGCTCACCTCTATAACCAGCCTTGCTCAGTAGCACAGCCCCCCCCCCCCCAGCTCACCTCTATAACCAGCCTTGCTCAGTAGCACAGCCCCCCCCCCCCCAGCTCACCTCTATAACCAGCCTTGCTCAGTAGCACAGCCACCCCGTTCAGCTGAGTCCAGCCCTGTTCTGCTCACTCTCTCATGCCCAGGTTTGACTTTGAGAATGTAGAGTGAGGTCAGACAGATCACATTACTTCACTTTTTCTTATAGGAGAATGAGGAATTTCCAGTTGATTTGACCCAGCAGCATTGTTGTCTCCTGTAGGAGTCTGATGTTGCACAGTAGTGGAGTCTCCAGTAAAGTGGCGTCTGATTTACTGTTCTCCTGTCTGATTCCAGCCATGTCAGAGAACTATGTGGTGTTCATTGAGCAGCCTATCAAGATAGACATGCTGAAGATCTTGACAGGCAAGCTGAGGGGGAAGGGGATCAGCGATGGCATCTTCTGGGACTCCAAACATGACACCATCTTCCACCTCATCAACAAACAGACTGGCAAGGTGAGGCCACCGGACAGAACATATTAACCGACTAGTTTGACAGAATATTGTCTAACTAAAGCAAGATAAAACAAGCAAGAGGCAACAGCAAACATGTTGTCCCCCACCCATAATGCATGATCCTAGACTCCTAGAGTTGAAGGGGTGGAAACATATTTTCTTCATGAATATGACTATATTTACATGTTTACATTTTAAAGCAATACATCGCGATATTTGGACCTTTACAAAAACGTCTGGTGCTAATTCTCCAATTAGATGTACTAAAAGTAAGCTGAATCGTCCAAACAGTCTACTCAGAAAGATAATACATTGACATTGACATTACCTTTTAAAAGTCGTGCCCCCGGGACGCAGCATTGTGTGCAATGTGCTTAAAGTCGCACTGAAATGAAAAAAGCATTCTGTCCCATTTTGGTTCACATAATTGGTCATAGTGTTCACCTATTCAACGATGTATGCCAAAACATTAACAAAATTCTACTTTTGTTGTAATCTTATATCAAAGTATATAATTTCTTACTTCCTGGAAAACGGTAGGTCACGTGCAATGACGACAACAGGTTCCTTAGATTTTAGGCCAATAATCTCATGACATCCACCTGTCAATCAACGCTATCCTTCTATCGAATCTGTCTAAAGTTCTTAAAACCCGTCCACTTGTCAATGTTCCAATCAAATTCCTCTAAACATATGTCCCACCCTCATAGCTTGTTTGCGTCAGAAGTACGTCAAACTACGGAAGTTAGATGATCTCAAACGTCCGTTTCAGTGCGACTTTAAACAACACAGTAGTAGCTAACTATTCCGGCGTCTATGGATATCATGCGTTTTTTAGCTCAATGATATCATGGCGGAGGTGAGAAAACCGAAGTGAAACATCACGGAGGAAGCAGGCCCCCAGGATTCGAAATCTAAAGTGAAGCCCTATTGAACCGTGCCATCTTTGAAAAAAACGCGTCACTGATACCTTTGACATGCGCAGTCAAAGGTATCAATGACACGTTCTTGTAGTCCACGAACAGATTGGTTTCATGGCTCTCCCTGCTCTGAGTTAGCGATGAAAAGCAGCTTGCTTATTAATCTACTTTCGTCAAATATATCCGTTGGAAAACATTTTTGTATCCAGTCATCTTAGTTTTAACAGTATAATTGTGACTGAACATGTTTTGTTTGCTAGTAGGTGGTTTTTCATTCCGTTCACAACAACGCGATGGGCAGACAGGCGAAATAGTTCCAGGGGACCTGGTCCCAGGTGAGTTGAACAGCTGTCCACCCAGAGACGGGATCTTACGTTGCGGCATGAAGTTCGCGGCTAACCCGCCATGCTCAAAACAGAATGAATACCACCTACTAGCAAACAAAACATGTTCAGTGGACTGTTCGTGGACTACAAGAACGTGTCATTAATACCTTTGACTGCGCATGTCAAAGGTATCACTGATGCGTTTTTTTCAAAGATGGCACGGTTCAATAGGGCTTCACTTTTTCGAGCAGTCAGTGAATGGAGTGACCCTATCCAGTTCTATTAATACATCCATGGGAGGAAGCCAGAAAAAGAAAATCTGATAACGTTACGACAGTACCACAGTGCACTTACTCACAGAGCCTGTGGGGGCGCAGTTCCGAGAAAACTGGAGAAAACGCTATGTATTGCGTTTCAGGGAGATTCACGGAAAATGCAGAAAATTGCACAAATGCAGAAAAAGTTTAAACACATTACTGAAGATAGGTTTTGTGAATTTTGAGTCAAATGTTTTTCTGACGTCCCCATTTTTAATGGGCTAGTTATAAAAATGCATGTGAAATTTGTGTTCGTTGTAGCCAAAGATGTCCATGGAAAGATCTTTTTTGTTTTTTTTTCCAGCAGATGACATCTCAGATACAGGATTGAGCTAGCTATGGCAGCTTTGTATTCATATGTGTGGTATTTATTCAGTTTGGGTAATCTCACGTCCTCTAGTGCTAGCTCAGGTTATGAAAAATCGGTGGCTGTTTGACTGCTGTAGTTCAGTTTCAATAATTGTTACAATAGCATATCTCAACAATTCATAAAAGCTATCTTCAATTATGTATTTTAAGTTTTAAAACAAAACATACTCTAGTCTGGGAGTCTCTGTTAAACACATACTGTACCTTATTTTTGTCATTTTTCACAAATCCCATTGGGTGGGGGACAGATGCAGTACATTGATGGCACAACAAGTCAGGCTGCAGTGAGGATGTGTATCATGCTGTTGTCTGACCGTCTGTTCCTGTGTCTGTGTGTGTGTGTGCAGCTCAGCTCAGTGACCTACTGTACCAAGGCCCTGTCCACCTTCCACCAGATCAACGCCTTTGAGCAGGACGGCCTTCTGGTCATGGACTTGTGTGCCTCAGATGATGGACAGGCCATCAAAAACTACATGCTACAGAATCTGCGCAAGTCTGGGGATGCCCTGGACGAGGTACGCCTGTCTGCTCTGGTCAGACAGTCAACAGAACTCAGTAGGCTACACACAACATACTGTATCACAGCACAACACAGCGACAACAACACAACACCGGATAGGAAACCCAACTGGTTCTGAGATTGAAAGCGTTTTGTTGTCCCCAGGTGTACAACACCATGTGCAGAGTGTTCCCTCGGCGCTTCGTGCTGCCCCTCAATGTGGACCAGCACTCACCAGTCGGACAGAACCTGAACACTCGACCCAACAGCACCGCCACCGCCATCAAGGTTGGCAAGGACAAGGTATGAAGCAATCAACACCAGCATCAATACTGATACAATCTGATATACATCATACAAATAAGATTTTTGTATAGGTAGGTAGGTGTAGCCTACTTTATTGACCCCTGGGGGTAAATGCAGTAAGGGGGGAAATTGCAGATACAAATATGATATAAATGCTTGAAGAACACTAACTCAAACTATTCTGATAATCAGACAGACTCTCACCTTGTCGCTGTTTGCAGGTGTACTGCACCCATGAGGATCTCCATGACACTGAGCTCCATAAGTACGGAGGTCTGGAGTTCCCTCAGATCAACTACGACAAGTTCAACACACGCCCCTACCGCTTCTTCTATGGCTGTGGCTTCAGACACCTAGTGGGAGACACCCTCATTAAGATGGACCTGCAGGACAAATCCATGAAGGTCAGTTCAGATAAACCTTTCTCTACAGTGTGATCCTCCATCTACAGTATGAGAGCAGTTAGATAATATATAGAGAAATGCAGGTTGTGATTGGATGGTTGACTGTAATGTTGACTGTTGCCCTTTTTTGGAAGGTGTGGGACCATCCTGGCTTGTACCCCTCCGAGCCAATCTTCGTCCCGTCACCTGATGCCACTGAGGAAGACGACGGGGTCATCCTGTCTGTGGTCATCACTCCAAATAAGGTCAGCTAGCTTGTACATCCTGATTGGTAAACAAATGCTGAACTCCTAGGGCTGGAGAAAAGTGTGTAAGATACTAATTTGAGTGCTTAATACCTTCCTTCTCTCCAGGACAAGAGCACCTTCCTCCTGGTCTTAGATGCCAAGTCCTTCCAGGAGCTGGGGAGGGCCATGGTGCCTGTCAACATCCCCTATGGCTTCCACGGAACATTCAACAACACAGCATAGATGGACAAATGGACTGAAAATACCTGAAAGAGGACACTTGTTTAAAGACACTCAGTAAGAAAGAGACAGCGAATAGGGCCACATCACATGGACAACACACACACAAAGACCTTCATGTTGTAAGTCCTCTGTCCTCCATTCCTTGCTTCTTCTGGTGAGCCAAAGCATTAATGCACAGTGGCGATTGTAGACCTTTCTGACTGGGGTGGCACAAGGGGGGCACAGAGATATGCCAGTCAGAGTGGCAATTCAGTTGTTTTTTTCTGCATGCGTGCATGTGAAGAAGCAAAACATGATCCCAAAGCACAAGTCATACCTACAAGCTATATTGTAAAGAATTACACTTTTTTGTAACCTGCATATTTCCACCCACTACAGGAATCACAATAATTAAAACGGTTTCAATAAACTTGACTGCATAAGCGCCTACCATGTTTTACTCACACTGGTTCCCCAGCCTCCTCAGCACACACATCACAGGAATGGTCCACATTTGTCATGTTTTGTGATTGAAATGTCTCTGGCTGCTGTCTTACATTTTAATGCTCTGATTGGGATAAATAAAGTACCTATCAAAAAACATAGCTTTTTATGTAAATTATTTCGTTTTGGGAATATTTAACTTATATAACCTTTGCGTACAAACATGTTGAAAAAAAATTAAGACTCAATGTCACAATTAGAAAAAGTTACATTTAATTAATATAGTCCTCAGGGAGGGGAGTAAGGATAGTCAACATGTAAAATAGACACACTACAACATATCGAACAAATCTAGTCAGAATAAACACGGGTTCTGACATTTCAAAAAATAAGTTCAGTCACCTATACTGTAGGTTTCAAAAGTTCAGAAATATAAGGGGAGACACTGTAATGTGTAGGCTGACTGTCTATCCCTGCAGTTTGTTAGAAATGAGAGCCAGTGTTCGTTTCAGGTGGTCTTTCTTCCCCTTCAGGTGGATCTCCAGGCCTCTGGCCTCCGTCAGAATGTCCTCCAGCTCCCTCAGCTGAGAGGTGTCCACCGTTGCCCTCTCACTGTAGCACACAAACACACTGACATGCACACCACTGCACCATTCTCGCATAGCCAGACCCATCTCCACACTTTGTTTGTGCTGAGCCAGTGCTGGAGAAAGGTCTGGCTGGACTCATTACCATTCGGGGAAAGGGGGGTGGCTGTATTTCTTTAAACCTATCACAGTTGTCTGCAGCGCAGCGGTTGCTAGGTTCTTGTTTCACATAGTCTGGATTTAATCTGATTGGGCGGACAACAGATTTCACCGCCACTGATTGGGCAGTAATAAACTAATGACAAGGTTTATCCTCAAAACCTAAATCCATTGAGTCAGACTACCACTGCTCCATGACCATACTGATGGCTAAAGCTGGAAAATACAATTAATGACCTCAACAACGAGGTAAGAGCTGTGACTTCAGTTGTTGTGACCTGTCCTGTGTTGTGACCCGTCCTGTGCTCACCTTAAGACTTGTGAATACTGAGAAAACAGCATGTTGACCTCTTTCTGTCCACCTGTCATTTTAAAGCAAAAGAAAATGTGCCGTGAATCGGTAACACTTTACAATAAGGAACACTAAAATGATTAGTGACTGGGTAATTAATGATGAACCAATGATTAGTTAAAGCAATACATTGCGATATTTGGACCTTTACAAACATGTCTGGTGCTAATTCTCCAATTAGATTTACTAAAAGTAAGCTGAATTGTCCAAACAGTCTACTCAGAAAGATAATACATTGACATTTACCTTTTAAAACTCGCGCCCCCGGGACGCAGCAATCAGTCGAAGTGCGCATGCGCAACGTTGTGCTTAAACAACACAGTAGTAGCTAACTATTCTGGCGTCTATGAATATCATGCGTTTTTTAGCTCAATGTTATCATGGCGGAGGTGAGAAAACCGAAGTGAAACATCACGAAGGAAGCCAGAAAAAGAAAAAGACAATCTGATAACGTTAAGACAGTACGACAGTGCACTTACTCGCAGAGCCTGTGGGGGCGCAGTTCCAAGAAAACGCTATGTATTGCTTTAATGAGTAGTTACTAATTAACTCTGAGATTAGTTAATGAGTAGTTATTGATGGGGACTACTATAGTAGTTACTGAGGAACTAGAGAACAAACTGGGCCTACTACAGTAGTTACTGAGCAGCCAATGATTAGTTAATGAGTAGTTACTGACTGACTATGAACCTATGACTGATGCTAACTTTGAGTTAGTAGAGAACAGACTGAGGACTACTATACTGAAGAAACAATGATTAGGTAACAAGTAGTTACTGATTAACTATGAATCCTAATGATTAAGTAATGATGAGGCAATGAAGGACTACATGGTAACTACTGTTTGACATCTGACTTTACAATAAGGTACACAAAAGAGTTAAGAAATGAGGTAATGAAGGGCTGCGTAGTAACTACAGCGTATGATGCATGACTTTACAATAAGGTATACAAAAGAGTAACTAATGATTAAGTAAAGAGGAGGTAATGAAGGACTACCTAGTACTCATTAACTAGCCTAATCATTCGTTCCTCAGTAACTACTATAGTATCCCCCAGTCTGTTCTCTAGTAAAGTGTTACCCGTGAATCTCAGAATACTGTGCAACTAGTTTAGACATATTTAGGTACAATACCACACCTACCCGCAAGAGAAGCCCCAAATAAACCACAGGAATCTGATGCTGCTGGTTTACTACCATGAGCTTTTTTCTTCTTTGCTGGAGAAATGTCATGATATGCAGGTGTGTGATCAATCTTCAGTGTTAGCCCAGAGAAAAAGAAACATCATTATATGTACAGTACAGGATTATATGCATTGAGTTCTCTCTACTGTTCTGCTCATTCCGTTAACTATTTTCCAAGGACCAATAAAGTTCAAAAAGTTTGATTTTGGATGAGAGAGCAGTGCACCTTGCAGTCCCTCAATGCTAACATCAATGGCATTGTAAATTATTAATTACAGTAGCTAGACCAGCCAATGCTGGGGTAGGTATGGTATAGACCAGCCAATGCTGGTCTCCTGACCTCTTCTGGCGTTTTTTGTCTGGGACATTTGTTGTCCATTCTCCTCCCTCTAGTTGCCTGCAGTTGAAACACCGAACAGCTAACGTTAATGGCAGTTAGCTAGCTAGCCGTTGGCTGTCTGACTCGACGTTAAACAGGCAGTTGTTAGCTAAAGGCTAGCCAACAATCCTATCAGAAATGCTCAGATGGGTTAGTCCGTAATCTGTAACCACTTCGAATCAGCTGTATTACAGTAGGCTACCTGGTATTTGGCAAAAGTAGTCCACCGTTATTCCTCTAGGCTAGTTATGGTAGCGTTAGCTCAATCTTCAGGCCAAGCAACGTCCTTGATCTTTATGCGCGTGCAGCCGCCCCAGTTCAAACCTTCAAACCAGAACCTTTGACAGAACGATTCTGTTCAAGCCGTAGAACTAAACCATAGTTAGCCTCCTGTGTAGAAAAACGAACCCGGTATACCGCCGTGCCGGTAGCAAATCCATCTTGGAAAAATTCGTGGAGAATGCGGAAAATTGACTTGTTTGCTTAAGTCCCGGTAGGCTGGTTTAGAGTTTGTTGGGCCCTACGTGACTGATGAGTGAATGGGAGATCTTTCTATAGTAGGCCTAGCCTAATCTGAGCAGGCTAGTCTACCGAAGCTCTACCAGCTATACCAGAATAGACCTGCACATTTAATTGAAATTACACAGAGAAAGGGTAGGCCTTCAGTAGAGTTTGTAAGTAGGCTGTGTAACATATGCCCCTAGACTGGATAGACCTATATGGAAAGAAAAAGATTATTGTTATGCTTATGATTATTATTATTATTAGGCTATTATTATTTGGAGAGAAATTCACACGCAAACGTAAAGCAAATAATAAAAACGCAAATGCCCCTAAGAATATGCCCCTAGACTGGAAGCTATGATGGAAAGCAAAAATAGTTATTTCGAGCCAAATTCTACACGCAAACGTGAACGCAAATAATAAAAACGCAGTCAGTAATTGCACTTTGTGAATTGTAGCCTCGAATGAAGTGTCTTGAGTGGCAGCGCTGCCCAGCGCTCGTAGAGGTCCATGGATGCGACTCATCCGTGACGCAGGCAGAGAGGGAGAGAAAGCTACTGAGCGCATCAACATCAGCACCATTAGCCTAGACCGCTACATTTCAGCCGAGAGAGGTTCTACATAGGCTAATCAAACAGAGGCTTGTTTTCAGGTAAGATGGTGATTCTATTGAATGTAGGTCTATAACTATCACATCTTGATATACTCGTTCGTTAATATGTTAGATGTTTTTGTAACCTGCGTTGGCAGTCCCTCGGGCTGTGTGTTTGCCTCAGAAAGATGGAGGTGCTCAGAGACGCTCTAGAATTATCAGGGGTGGATTTGTTTTTTGGGGATATCTAGCACGAAAGGGCAGATATTGGAGGAAATGTTGCTTGTTGTCCAATGTGGATCAAATTAATATCTGCGTACATTTGGTTCTCAGCATCGTTCTCGTTGTTTGTAAACGGGGCGTTTTTCTGAACCACACGCCCTCCACTATACGCACATTCGCATAAGTCATTGACACATTTTTTTGCACACACTGTGTAGCCTATTTATTGGATGTAAACGAATACTACGCATTATAATTATTCACATTTTACATCACACTGTATTTATTTAATGAATCGAAACGTACCCTTACAGTAAACGGTCCGCCGATACAGTTGTGGCATTGTATGCTGTTTATAAAATGGAGGAGGTTCTCTCCCTCGCCCCATGTCCGAATAGGCCTCCTGCTTTGCCTGCGTTAGAAATGCTGTACTGTGGAATACAGAAGTAACGAAATCATGTGTCATAATATTTCAGCAGAATGCAGTAGGCTAGCACATGTACAGGAAATAATACGTTATTATTGCATTCAAATAGTGAAATACTGTCTGGATCCCACAGATTTAGCAGACATAACATTTTTCAGACAAAGATATGCCTTTTTTTCTTTTTATACTTAAATCTGTGACAGGCAGCAGAGTCCTACTATCATAATGATGAATTAGAAACATGCACAGGGATTACACAAACGTGACCTCTGTGATCTTGGGTGCACACTGTTTTGTCCCTTTATGATGAAAAATGAAATGATCAGGTCAAATGTAAGCTGGTAGACAACCATACATTCATCATAAATGGACTGTACTCTCTAGTCAATGAAATACGGCATATAGTGTGTTTTATTATCACCTACTTTAGTGTATATTGATTGTGGTGAACTCCAGGAGGGTCTGTCTGTCTATAGACAGTTGAATGATGATGTGAATGGGGTGTGTGTGGTGACGTACGGTACTACACGCATGTATGACACGCAGGCACTGGAGCATAGAGAAACAGGCCGTCTGCATGTAGCTATCAGAGAGGCTGTGCTGTGTCCGGCTGAGAGGGGGTTGGTCGTTTGTCTCTGAGTTTATTACTGCACTGTATCAGAGCAGATGTGTGTCTGGGCGGATGTAGCCCTCTTCTTCTAGCTGGAGAGATAGGCTACTGTACAGGCCAGACTGGAGTCTGTTCCCAACGCCTGTTTAACCCTATGTGGTGCAGACCATGAGCTGGGGAACTGATAGTGCAGTTGGCCTGTGGGATAAGATTATTTATTGATTGTCTGAGCCCTTTTCTCTCAGCCTTTCTCTCAGTCTTCCTTTCTGTCACTCATCCCCGTTTCTCTCTCTCTTACTCTTACGCACACACACACACACACACACACACACACACACACACACACACACACACACACACACACACTCGTCTCCCTTGTTTGCATGGACTTTCTAAATAAAGGTCATCGAGGACAAGGAACATGTTGAGTGTGAGAGTGTGTCTGTGTGTGTGAGTGCCGGTCTGGATAATTATTGTCTGGCCTGGCCTTATTGTAGGTACTGTACTGTGGGTCAGGTTGACAGAGGAAACAACCCTTAGACTTGACGATGAGACAGACTTGTGAATCACTGGTATAAGATGACAGACTTTGGTTTCACCTAAATACAGAGGCAACAAACCTCTACAATGTCTGTCAGTCTGTTTCTGTCTCTGATCGATCTCTTCTCTATGTCTGATTCACAGTCAACTCTATTGACAGTGATCAGATCAGGGCATCATTTTCTACATTTGTTCCTCCCCCAATGCCCTGGCTTCAGCTGTCAGTTAAAAGTGGAGATCCTGTATACAAAAGCTATAGTCCAAACTTCATAAAGCTATGTTGGTCTATGATAAATCATGGATCTATAGAGCTCTGTTGTGCCAGTACTCTTTTACGTATGAGTATCGATATCCAGAGACTGAGTGGTGAGGTGGTGATGTCATTTTGTATGCTGAAAAGTTACCATCGCCACTGCTTGGTTCTGAGCTGTAAATCCCTATGGGAATAATGAATGGGATTCAGGAAAAATGCTGAAAATAAGTTGTGTTTTAATAGAGACTCCCAAACTTGAGTATGTTTTGTTATAAAAGTTAAAATACATAATTGAACATGGGTTTTGTGAATTTTGAAGCACTTAGTTGGTTCTGAGGTCGATGCTGTTGAGATATGCCAACTATTATTGAAACTGGACTACAGCAGTCAAATGGCCACCATGTTTTTTCATAACCTGAGCTAGCACTAGAGGACGTGAGATTACCCAAACTGAATAAATACCATACATATAAACACAAAACTGCCTTAGCTAGCTCAGTCTTGTAACTAAGATATAATCTGCAGAAAAAAATACATTTTCCATGGACAGATTTAGCTACAACGAATGCGAATTTCAGTTTTTCAGTTTAATTTTTTTTCAGTGTTTAGCATAACACTGGCAACACCGACCTCACAACCAACTAAAAGCTTCAAAATCCACAAAACTCAATTTCAATGATGTTTTAACTTTTAGACCAAAAGATACTGCAGTCTGAGAGCCTTTGTTAAAGGACATGGCCAAGATTTTGGGAAATACGCTTGTGTTCCATCTTCCCTGGGGTTAGACAAGCAGTATGAAGCATTTTCAACTCTGTGCGTGCAATATGGAGTGGCAAGACCTGGACCGATTAGCCTAGCTTAGCGGCATTCACTGGTACCAGGTTAGACCGATTAGCCTACTTTCCAAATGTCACTAAATAACCCCCCAATACAACTATTCTGTTTAGAGTTTTTAATGTGTGTATTTACCACGTTGAGTGATCACAATTTTGTATTAAACATTTTAGTTTTCTAAGCAGAAATACCCAGAACTATTTTTTTTTTAGAACTAGGCGTAGGGATTACAAGCATCACTCCAAACGCGTAGCATTGTGACTAGCTAGGTATCGAGGTAAACAAACGTGCGTTCCAACGAGCGAAGTAGATATCATCAGCTCGCACATAGTTAGATGCTACAATAGACTAGCTCGTATCTAAATACACCGTCCATAACTTTATAAATATGGTTGAGTGTGTTGTAAAGACCTGTTATAACAGGCAGTCGAGGCCTATAGTTTTGGAGTTGTATTGGGGGGTTATTTGGTGACATTTGGAAAGTAGGCATTTTTTGCGAATCCCATTCATTTTCCCCATAGAGGCAGCGATGCTAACATTCCAGCCTACGAAATGACATCAGATCTCACCACTCTATAGCATAGCCTCTTTACGCCTCACTTTAGTGTGTTCAGCACCTTAGATATAAGTGCTGTTCAATCCATACAGTACATTACAGTACAACAGAGTGGGGATGCACGGCCATGTGAGACTGCATTAGCTAAAGTGCCATACTGGGTTGAGCTCATCAGACGTGTCCCTGGTCATGATGGACGTTTACAGTTAGTATTAGCATGCAGAGCACTGAGAGGGGGAGCATCAATTTGCTTAAGTCTACTCAGTTTCAGGATCAGGTGGTGGCTGGTGCAGCTCTCTGTGACTCACCCACCGCCTCCACATGCTTGAAGACACACTGAAACACACATTCACACAGAGACACTCACACTAACGATTCACACAACACACAGACACACACACAGAAACACACACACAGAAACACATACGCAGAAACACATACGCAGGGCCCAGAGCTAAACTAGAGGCCACAGGGAGGGGAGGAAGGAGAGAGGGAGGAGAGAGGGGGGAGAGAGGGAGGAGAGAGGGGGGAGAGAGGGAAGAGAGAGGGAGGAGAGAGGGGGAGAGAGGGAGGAGAGAGGGAGGACAGAGGGAGGAGAGAGGGGGGACATAGATAGGACAGAGGGAGGAGAGAGACAGGACAGGGGGAGGAGAGAGGGGAGAGAGAGGGAGGAGAGAGGGAGGACAGAGGGAGGAGAGAGACAGGACAGGGGGAGGAGAGAGGGGAGAGAGAGGGAGGAGAGAGGGAGGACAGAGGGAGGAGAGAGGGAGGACAGAGGGAGTAGAGAGAGGGAGGAGAGAGGAAGGACAGAGGGGGGAGAGAGGGAGGAGAGAGGGAGGACAGAGGGAGGAGAGAGGGAGGGCAGAGGAGGGAGAGAGACAGGACAGAGGGGGGAGAGAGGGAGGACAGAGGGAGGAGAGGGGAGAGAGGGGGGAGAGAGGGAGGACAGAGGGGGGAGAGAGGGGAGAGAGAGGGGGGAGAGAGACAGGACAGAGAGGGGAGAGAGGGGAGAGAGAGGGGGGAGAGAGGGAGGACAGAGGGGGGAGAGAGGGAGGAGAGACGGAGGACAGAGGGGGGAGAGAGGGGAGAGAGAGGGAGGACAGAGGGGGGAGAGAGGGGAGAGAGAGGGGGGAGAGAGGGAGGACAGAGGGGGGAGAGAGGGAGGAGAGAAGGGAGAGAGAGGGGGGAGAGAGGGGAGAGAGGGAGGGAGAAGAGCATCTGGAGGCTCGCCAGGGAGATGCTGCCATGGGAACCAACTACACTCTCACAGGAAATCACTTCCTGTAGCTCCCATTGGCCGATTACGGAAAATGTTGGCGATTCTCCTCCCGCCTTCCCCGAAAATGTCCACTCACTCACTTACTGTATTCAGCATTACGGCCTGCAGTGGATTACTGGATTGATGTGGGCGTGGGATAGAGCTGGAGGGAGGAGTCATGACATGTCTTATTGCAGGCCACACCTTTCAAATCCACAAGGACTAGTGAAGTTCACATTCAACATGGAGAGGAGGGGAGTTGGCCTACACTTTCTCCTGACACAGGTGTAGCGGACACCCCTGCATCCCCAGCAGTGTGGGGGGGGGCCCTGGAACATAGGAGGCTCCACTAGACTAAACATTTAATACACTAAACATTTTATAGTGGCAGTATTTTACGCAAATATCGACATTGCTGTTGCCCTACTCAAATACTGTAGATTTGTTAGAATGAGCTGAAAGTTGGACTTGCACAGCGATTGTCTTTTCTGCTTCCCTGTGAATATTTGCGCACAACAGACATGGATCTGAGAGTCCGCCACCCAGCCCAGTATTAAGATGACTTGTCAGCGAGTTTCCTTTTCAGATCCTGTCCCTTTGAAATGCTCTACTATACAGTAGCCCCAGCACTTAAATTGTTTTTAACAATATCTGTGACTTTTGCCAGTGCTGAGAAATCTTTCTCAAAACATAAACAAACTAATCCAGCCATATTTGAGGAGTGCAATATCAAAAGAGAGACTGGGAGAGACCGATGCACTCGCAGTCTAGATCTAAAGAGTGTTACCCTGCATGTCCACTAGGACATTCAACGTGCTATGATTATCTCAAACCCATTCAAAACCAACAGGGGTGCAAAATCGGAAAGTGGATGATGCAAGTTCCGGTGGCGATGTATTCGCTTGCAACGTGCAAAGTCTAGACGCTTCATATTAGTATAGTCTATTCTATGCAGATTCCAAGTGAATATCATGTGCCGTGTCGAATCAGGAGAGGATAAAAGTGAGAGGGGCAAACAGACCCTGGCCAGAAATCTCCCCAAACGTGGAGGTCAGGGCTTATTTTTTAAAAACTTAATAAAGTGGCATATTAACAATCCTACAGACACATTTGAGTCAACTAATAATGGCGTCGGCCGGCGCGTGACAGGAAGTGAAACCGAGTGAAACGGCCACAAGTGATTCAAGGGTGCGTCACTGACTAGTGGACATGCTGCCTTATAGGTTACAGTATAGGACTTTTCGCAGTGCCAGGAGACGCGCTCAAATAAAATAATACAACATGTAGAAAGCAGCTCCGGACTGCAGCAACCTCTACTATGTAGCCTACGGGATGTTTGTTTTGGTAGGCTACGTTTCTTTTACACAGAATGTTATGTTGCTTGAACCGTTGTGTTGTGTGATCTTTTCAAATACTGTAGGCTACTATGAGACGAATGTTCTACAAGACCATAATGTTACAAAAAATGTAAAGTCATTTGTCAATGATGCCTGTTGCTGATCTAAAAATATAAACTTTTTTTTAAAAGCATGAAGTGAACACAATGTCTATCCCATGTCAATCTATTATTGGTTTTAGATAATTGTGTGGGAGGGGCCCTATGGTTCGACCCTGTGGGGGAGCACCGAAAAATTACACGATGCCAGTGTCTCCTGAATCAGACTAACATTAGACACATTTGAGTCTCTCACTGTAACTATTGAACTATATTGCCAAAAATTCTATTGATGATTTAACATTGTTTGTCCTCCCTCTCCTCCCCAGGCCCAGACACAAGCATCATGACTAAAGAGGAGACCGGGGAGGTGGAGGAGGAGGCCCAGCCTGCCTCTGAGTATCAGAGCCCCGTCCACGAGCCTCGCAAGAGGCCCATGGTGCACCCCTCTGCCCAGGCCCCCCTGCCCAAAGACTACGGTGGGTCCTAGAGCCAAACAATATGATTACGTTACCACTTGCCAGAACTCACAAGTGCATCTCATCTGATTACATTACAACCTGACTTTCAAATCAAATCAAATCAAAATGTATTTATTGAGTCTAAAAAAACAGCAGTCGACCAAAGTGCTGTACAAAGGTGGGTCCTAGGTAAAAACATGAGAACATATTCTCAATAAAACAAGGAAATAACAGCAAAACAATACAGACATTGAACATGACTTTAGCACACACATCTGTACAGGTCCCTTAAATGCTTGTTTTTCTGTTGTAGGCAGTGTTAATGTTTGTGGGGCTTTTCTCCTGGCTGTGTTCCCTCTACTCACACCAATGAGTATAACACTGGAACACAGGACACTGGAACAGAGATAGAACATGGTAGAGACACACAGGTCTTAGTTACTTGGAGTAAGTGGAGTAAGGGACTATTCATCGTGTTGAATGTCACATTTCAGTTTCAATACCCTGGTGCAGTCTGGGCTCATGGCCATGTGTTGTGGCCTCTGTTCACGGGCCTTTCACCAAGCACACACACACACGCACACACACACACACACACACACACACACACACACACACACACGCACACACGCACGCACGCACACACATACACACACACACATACACATGCCTGCACACATACATTGCCTTAACAACCAACAACAACAACAACAGATGACTCAATTAGATGACTGAAAACTTAATGAAATGGTGTCCCTTCATAACCTTCTATACTCTTTATATGATGATATTGGTTTGTTGAATGTATTTTATATGGATATATTGATCCTGTCAGTAGATGGACCGAGTCTGTTTGTTTGTTAGTGGAGAGGCTGAATTGATGTGCATATCAGATGGGCCATGCTGGCCTGATTCCATCTCATTCCAATGAATAGAAATGGGTCCTTCTTGCCAGCGTGACCAAGCCTTTTTAGACTGAGTTTGCCTACTTTACAGCAAGCTTCATATACTGTACAGTGTTCTATATGCTCCCTGTCCTATCATATTCTGTTCTGGTATTCTCTGTGCTACATGCTATTCCATGGTGATGCATGGTAACACACTAGCTTGAATGTAAAACACAAATCATATTTATTGGTACCTATAGCAGTTAAATACTCAGAAGTCATTCACTTGCTGTGTGGGCAGAACTAGAAACCGCAAGAGAGGCAGATTTTTAAAGAGTTGATGATGATGAAAAAAAATATTAATTTATATTCCTGTCATTCTCCACCACGTTCCCCCCACTTATTCATACCTCTCCTCTCCTCCCCCTCCTCCCCCTCCTCCCCTCTCCTCCCCCTCCTCCCCTCCTCCCCTCTCCTCCCCTCTCCTCCTCTCTCCTCCCCCTCCTCCCCTCTCCTCCCCTCTCCTCCTCTCTCCTCCCCCTCCTCCCCTCTCCTCCACCTCCTCCTCTCTCCTCCCCTCTCCTCCCTCTCTTCCCCTCTCCTCCTCTCTCCTCCCCCTCCTACCCTCTCCTCCCCCTCCTCCTCTCTCCTCCCCCTCCTCCTCTCTCCTCTCCTCCCCTCTCCTCCCCCTCCTCCTCCCCTCCTCCCCTCTTCTCCCCTCTCCTCCCCCTCCTCCTCCCCTCCTCCCCTCTCCTCCCCTCTCCTCCCCTCTCCACCCCCTCCTCCTCTCTCCTCCCCTCTCCTCCCACTCCTCCTCTCTCCTCCCCTCTCCTCCCCTCTTCCCCTCTCCTCCCCCTCCTCCCCTCCTCCCTCCTCCTCCTCTCTCCTCCCCCTCCTCCCCTCTCCTCCCCCTCCTCCTCTCTCCTCCCCTCTCCTCCCCCTCCTCCCCTTTCCTCCTCTCTCCTCCCCCTCCTCCCCTCTCGTTCCTACTCCTCCACCCCTCCAGCCTTCACGTTCTTCGACCCAAATGACCCAGCCTGCCTGGAGATTCTGCTGGACCCGCGGACCACCATCCCCGAGCTGTTCGCCATCATCCGGCAGTGGGTTCCCCAGGTCCAGCACAAGATAGACGTCATTGGCAGCGAGGTGGGTGATGGGCGCCCCGCCCCTCTCAGTGTCTCACGCACCTGGATACTAACTCAAACCTTCCAGCCCCGTCCATACAACTAGGGCTGTGCAATAAAATCCATACAGCTATACAGTACATAGCAATATTTTTTATACTGTATTGATTTTCTGCTATACTATATACAGTAGGACCCCACTCATCCGAACTTCAGAGATCCGAACCTCCCGGTCTACCGGACAGGCTTAAAAAACTTCTTTTTTTTTTTAGCCTGCTATATCTGGTTACTGGTGGGATTTTCATTACAGTACTGTACCCTACTGTGAAAAAAGACAGAACTGTATGTAGACCTACATGTTCCCTGTAGGCTGTAGCCTACTGTCACGTTTCATTTCTTTGTTACTCTAATGTCCAGCGCAAAACGCAAACGAGTCTGCTGCGCGAGAGCTGCATTCCTTGGTAGCCAGAAAGCGCGTCAGCAACCTGAAGCAGAGGAGCATCGAGTCATTTTTCGTTCCCAGTTAATGGACTTCAGGAACACAGACGTGTTGTGGGCATGTAGATTAGCCTACTAGACCTACTGTATTTGTTAAATAATAGCCTACAGCCCACGTTAGCCTACATCGGTTGTTTTAGAGACTTTCTTTTAGGCTACAATAGCCTAAGACACGACAACTTGTCTGTCATTTCATTTATTTATTTATTGATTATCATTTGCTGTAATTGTTCTAATGTTGGGTTGTTTTTAGGCTATACCATTTTGTTCTGCGAATACAGTAGCCTATCGATGCAGCGCCTCATTTGAGAATAAAGTAGGCTACTGTATTTGATCAAAGCACGCACTCAAGTGGAAATTCGGTTATTTTATTATAGGCTACTGTAGGCCTATTATAGGCTAGGCTATATGAGTTTAGTTGGCTATTTGATTGCAATTTGATGCATTTTCACAAAAAAATAAGGGTATTTATTGGTCTATTATGAGTCTATATGAAACAAGTATAAAACTTATTGAATTTGGTGCATTTTAACATAAATTTCAGTCATCCGGACATTTCAGGGATACGAACGACCTTCGGTCCCGTTGGGTTCGGATAAGTGGGGTCCTACTGTAGATACAATATACTTTTCTTTGCACAAAGAAAATATACAGAACAAGTCAGGGAATAGATATAGATATATAAAATGAAGGATAGAATTCACTGATTGATACTGTGGATTTAAATGAGCCGGAGGTTAAGTCTTCGTAGTTATATGGATCTTTATTAATACAACAACGGAGCACGTTGTTGGAGGTGATCAGCGCTGAGCAACTGAATCCTTTAAAACACATACGTTATATACAGTTAAAACACATAGGCCTACGTTAAATACAGTTAAAACACATAAGTTATATACAGTTAAAACACATACATTATATACAGTTAAAACACATAAGTTATATACAGTTAAAACACATACGTTATATACAGTTAAAACACATACGTTATATACAGTTAAAACACATACGTTATATACAGTTAAAATACATAAGTTATATACAGTTCATTCTAAATAATCATGAGGGGAACACACCCTTTTTTCCCTCCCCATCTTCCATCAGCTAACACGTATAATCACTACTGGCATCCAAATAGCGTTCTCTCTAAAGGGACACAGGTTCCTAAGCAATAGACTGTTCTATTGCTTATCAGAGGAACACAGAGAACTTCCCAAAACTCATGAACCTATACTCCTTTTTTAGCGGCGTCTGGAGATGATGTCTTTGCGTTAGAAACAATAAATAATTAAAATAGAAATCAACAAAACTGGACCTGAATGGCAGCCTAACTAACAGGTCCTCCGAAAAATATTTACTTTGCCCTGTAAAACCGTCAAATATAATATTTGTTGATATGACCTAGCAAGAGGGGCAAGAATGGGGACAAGGGATGGAAGCGTCATTAAAAGCATCATTGCAGAGCCTGCAAACGAAGAAAACACTGAAGAAAACAGAGAACAGCTCTCCTACACCAGCACAAGATGGCGTAGCTAGCTAAAAATATATATATATATATATATATATATATATATATATATATATATAAAAAGTGTCCAGTGTGTATGCAGAGTGTAGTGTGATAGATGAGCGATGTTATATTAATAGTGTGTGCCATGTGTGTGCGGAACAGTCAGAGGTTGTGTGCAGGTGGTGCAGGGGGATAGAGTCAGATGGTGGGAAGGCTGAGACAACAGGGGATGAAGAAGAGTGAAGCAGGAATGTCAGGGAGGTGGAAAATGCCACGGAGGCAAGTACATGTTTGATAGAACCATTTAAAAAAGCATATCATTTGGATTCTGATAGTAGAATTATTCCACGCATGTATTGGGTCTGTCACACCTTAAAACGCATTATACCCCATATATTAAAACCAAATGGGAAAAGGAAGGAAATATATCTATATTTGAGGAAGAATGGGCAATAATATGGAGATATCAATAGATGTACGTACTAGTTTGCAGAAATGGAGGGAATTTGGTTGAAAAAGCTTGATTAGATATTTTATTACACCCTTTCAGAAGTCTCATTATTATTCTAACCCCCCCAATTTGCTAGAGAAAATGTGGAAACAAACTGCATACCACTGTCATGTCTCCTGGGATTAAAGGATAATACCGAAATACCTAAATATGATTTGATCTCCTAAAACTAGTCATCCAACATACATCACATTATCGCAATCCATTTTGAAGTAAAGCTCATGTTAAAAGATGAAAATTAATTGAGACTAACTGGGGCGAGTTTGTCAGCGCAACGAGGGAACAATTTTAAAATGTTTTAAAGCCAACACGTTCAACTTTTGAAATGTAAGTAAAACGCGAAAATGCTAATATCTTTTAACGTGAGCTTTGCTTTGGAAAATTGATTGCGGTAATGTGATATACTTTGGTTGACTAGTTTAAGGAGCTCAAATCATATTTAGACCGGCATGGTCCTTGAATCAAAGATTATTGGAGAAAGATACACAATGCCATACAAGATATTTTTAACTGTACTATACCTCTAGGGAGTGAAACTGTATACTTTGGGTATATACAGTAATGTACCTCAAGACTGGTGGAAAAGAGATAAATATTTGATGAATGTACTATTGGTAGCTAGTAAAAAAGACCCTTACTAGAAAATGGCTGTCACAGGAGAGCCCAACTGTGAATGTGTGGATGGAAATTACATAATGGAAAAGATGACAGCTTTTGTTAATCATAAATGTAAAAAGTGGGTTAACTCTTTAACACCCGATAGACCTGATTTTATTAACTCTTTAACACCCCATAGACCTGATTTTATTTTCACAAGTTAATATATCTGTGCTGTAAAGACTGTAAAATAAATGTAAATGTAATGTAAAGACCTCTCCCTATGTGTATATTATTTATATATTTTTTAAATTCTGTTTTTGTTTGAAAAGTGCTTAATTGAGATTCATGACAAACATGAATATACAATGTCATGTATTTACCTGCAAATAGATCACATGGAAATGTTTGTGTGATGCTAACATTAAATGTTAATATAAATATAAATATAAAAAATATAAATAAATAAAAAATACAAAAAATCAACAAAACCAATAAGATAAGGGTGGGAGCATGTCTAAACTAAGTTAGAGTGATAAACTACTGGACTGGGGGAGGGGGACTGGTACTGAAATAATTATCCTATTAATCTGATTTACTTTATACTAAATGTAATAACTCAGCCTACTCATTTTACTGAACGATGCCTTCTTAACATAGGGCGCCCTCTAGGCTTAGCCCATCAACCTCTGTAGATAATTCTTCTCAGCTTCCAACCCATACATGATGCAAAATGATAGCGGTGAGTTTTTGAATAGATGATGTGTCTAACTCCACATGACCTCCAGCCTGCCTGCCCACAATACCCCTCCTCATGGATTTAAAATGTCGTTACATTCCCTCCGCCCTCAGGATCACCTCCAAGGAGTGGGGGGTGGAATTTTATTTTCTGCAGTTTTTCTTTTAATTTTCAGTAAATTATGTAGAGCATTGCAATGTATTGCAATATGCACTGTATTCCAGTGATAGTTATGCCTTAAAGAAAGAGATGACCAGCTCACCTTATCTTAAAGAACACAGTGGTGAGGCCCTGTCCACATGAACACGGGTATTTTTGAAATTCACACACAAACGACGTTCTAGGTCACTGAAACATTGAAAAATCCGTCTAGGGTGAATATTTTTATGGTTCTCGCTGTCCAGAGCTGGTTGATATTGATCCTAGAGTCAGCCTGAGTTCATAGAGTCTCATGAGACTCCATCATGTATGCGTGTGTATGTGTGTGTCTGTGTGTGAGCGTGTGTGTGTGTGCGCGCTTGATAGATGGCTGAGATAATAAGGCCTCTCCATTATCCAGACACACTCTGCACTGAGACAGACCTTAAATCACTCAGGCCACTCTCTCTCTCTCTCTCTCTCTCTCTCTCTCTCTCTCTCTCTCACACACACACACACACACACACAAAAACACTGTAGTGCCATTTCTATAATCAGCCATATTCCCTCAGCCAGTCTATGGAATGGAAGGTTGAGAGCAGACTTGGAAGCAGACTAGTCGCTGAGGAGATCTGTCTATGAAACCCATGTTAAATCATGAACGTGCGTAGACTACTTAGTGTCAGCTCCTGGTCCCAGGAGAGGACCTGTCTGGGAGTGTCAGGGAGATAGACACACACATACACACACACACAAACACACACACACACCTCTCTTTGCATGAGCAGGATTTTAGAGTTGAGCGTCGGGGGGGTGCAGAAGGGGAGAAGAGAGGAAAGGTATAGAGGGTGAGTGAATGAGAAAGTGCAAGCTCATCCTGTCACTGTTGATTGACGGTAGTGGATAATTATCTTCCCTGTAGTGGCTGGATAGTGCCGGACTGACCCCCACCTCTCTTCTCCTACCCTCACCTGTCAGTCATGGCAGGTCCCTGGGGCTCATCCTGAGGAGTTTCTCTCTGCTACGCAGTCCCGGGAGAATAGGCCTTGACAAGCTACAGCTGACAATCACTCTACATGAACTGAGCCTGAGTGTATGGATTATTTGACCTTTATACAATGGCCTGGGTGAATACTTTTTTCTGATTGACCAGCAGATGTGCGTTAAAACTGTATAATGCACACGTAATTCAGCTGAAGTTTAATCACCGATCTAAATGAATGCGCTGTCAAGCTCTAACTCTAGCAACATTAAAGAGCGACAGCTTTGACAGTAACCCAAACTAGCTACTGTAATCGCTAGCTAGCCATGAACAAAGTGTAGGATACTGCATATTTGCTGTGCGACATATCAATTGTCCAGTTGTCAAATCTATTTGCCAACAAACTGTTTGTGATAGCCAAACACCTCATTGCCCCTAACTTTGTTTTCATGTTGTGGTATAGCCCATCACTGTCTGTCCTACAATCACATTCATTGCAGGGACAGGATGTTACCTGATAAGTGAAGGATAGCTATGCATATTTGACATGAAAAAAGTTATTGATTTAAGGACAATGACATGTCTGGCAAGCTGGCCTTTTCTTCAAAAAGCACGGTCACATTTCACTGTTAATCATAGGCAAAGTTATTGACGGAAAGGCTTGCTAGCATAAAATTAGCTTTATTCATTGTCACACTCATTGTCACACGGGTGTTTGCCAAGCAGTTACAGCGCAGCACAAAGGAACTATATGACAGTCAGCAGTGAGCAAAGAACAAATACATGTAATATATTCCTTGAAAATATGAGTACATGGCACATATTCTTTTCTATTTGCGAATGCTTTTATTGAATATTGTTGTCAAATGACCATGGTACTGTATAAGCGGGATAATCAATTATATGCCGTTATACGGTTTTAAGGTACGACACCACGTTGTGCCTTAAAACTGTAAATGTCGTACCTTAAAAGCGTAAAGCGCCCACCTCCTCGCTGATTATCCCTGGTTTAGACAGGGAGCTGATTATCCCTGGTTTAGACAGGGAGCTGATTATCCCTGGTTTAGACAGGGAGCTGGCGGGGCGACTGGCTGACTGTAGTGTCTCATAGTATTGATTTAGACGTTTTAAATTCCTGGGCCCTACCTGCTATCGATATAGGTCTGAATGTATCAGATGTCCAGCAGTTGCATCTTTCCCTTCGTTTCCCCCTCTCCTCCCCCCTCCTCCTCTAGTCCCCCTCCTCCTCTCCTCCCCCTCCTCCCCCCTCCATCCCCTCCTCCTCTCCTCCCCTCTCCTCCCCCTCCTCCCTCCTCCTCTACCTCCTCCCCCACTGATAAGCGTGCTCTCCGGTTGCAGATCCTGAAGCGTGGTTGCCATGTCAACGACCGTGATGGGCTGACGGACATGACTCTGCTCCACTACAGCTGCAAGGCCGGGGCCCACGGCGTGGGTAGGACACTCGCCCTCACCTCTCTGACCTGGTCTCTCTGTCCTGGTCTCTCTGCCCTCACCTCTCTGTCCTGGTCTCTCTGTCCTCACCTCTCTGTCCTGGTCTCTCTGTCCTGGTCTCTCTGCCCTCACCTCTCTGACCTGGTCTCTCTGTCCTGGTCTCTCTGCCCTCACCTCTCTGACCTGGTCTCTCTGTCCTGGTCTCTCTGTCCTCACCTCTCTGTCCTGGTCTCTCTGTCCTCACCTCTCTGACCTGGTCTCTCTGCCCTCACCTCTCTGACCTGGTCTCTCTGTCCTCACCTCTCTGTCCTGGTCTCTCTGTATTCACCTCTCTGTCCTGGTCTCTCTGCCCTCACCTCTCTGTCCTGGTCTCTCTGTCCTCATCTCTCTGTCCTGGCCTCTCTGTCCTCACCTCTCTGACCTGGTCTCTCTGTCCTGGTCTCTCTGACCTGGTCTCTCTGTCCTGGTCTCTCTGCCCTCACCTCTCTGACCTGGTCTCTCTGCCCTCACCTCTCTGACCTGACCTCTCTGTCCTGGTCTCTCTGTCCTCATCTCTCTGTCCTGGCCTCTCTGTCCTCATCTCTCTGTCCTGGCCTCTCTGTCCTCATCTCTCTGCCCTGGTCTCTCTTTCCTCACCTCTCTGTCCTGGTCTCTCTGTCCTCATCTCTCTGTCCTGACCTCTCTGTCCTGGTCTCTCTGTCCTCATCTCTCTGTCCTGGCCTCTCTGTCCTCATCTCTCTGTCCTGGTCTCTCTGTCCTCATCTCTCTGTCCTGGTCTCTCTGTCCTCATCTCTCTGTCCTGACCTCTCTGTCCTCATCTCTCTGTCCTGGTCTCTCTGTCCTCATCTCTCTGTCCTGACCTCTCTGTCCTCATCTCTCTGTCCTCATCTCTCTGTCCTGGTCTCTCTCTTTGACCTCTAGTAAAAACGACAGCTCTGCACGTCTGCTCCTGCTCTCAGAATCTGGAGTGAACGGGTGTGAGTTGCTAAACGAAGATGAACGAGTGAGCGAGAGACTGAATCAATTCAACGAGTGAATGAATAATCAAACAAATGCGTGAGTGAAATTAATGAATGAATTCATCAGTTCGACAACCAAACGAAAGAGAGAGACCGAGTGAACGTGTGTGGCGTGTGCAGGTGACCCCGCCGCTGCCCTGCGTCTCTCCAGTCAGCTGATCTCTCTGGGCGCCGACGTCAGTCTGAGAAGTCGCTGGACCAACATGAACGCCCTTCACTACGCCGCCTACTTCGACGTCCCAGAGCTCATCAGAGTCCTGCTCAAGGTCTCCAAACCCAGAGGTACATACACACCAGACACACACACACACACACACACACGCACACACACACACACACAGATACAGACACAAGGCTGTTCAAAGACATAGTTGTCTTGCTCCTGTCTCTCCACAAGAAGCTGTCAAAGTGTGTCCACACTCCTTATTGGACACACACACCCATGCACACACCGAACACACAAACACAGACTCTTTAACCACTGTAGATCACCCCCCCCCCACCCCCACCCCCCCCAGCCCCTCTGAGTATTGACCCAGCTCCATTTCATTAGCCCCTCCCATTGATCCTCACCGTGATCATTGATTGGTCGGTTTCATCCTATAAACCTTCATTCAGTCTGCAGCCAGACCAGGCCACAGGGTCTCTCTGTATCCCTGGAAGCCCAGAAGGTTCCAGTGGCTACTGTCCTGAGTAGAGAGGCAGGAAGTAGCAGGTCAAGTGTGTGTTCCTGTGTGTAAGTGTGACTCTTGTGTGTGTGTGTGTGTGTGTGTGTGTGTGTGTGTGTGTGTTCTCTCCGTAGTGCTGAACTCGACGTGTAGTGACTTCCACCACGGCACGGCCCTGCACATCGCCGCCTCCAACCTGTGTCTGGGCTCCGTCAAGTGTCTGCTGGAGCACGGGGCCAACGCCACCATCAGGGTAGGGGAGACAAAACCGCCGTGTGTTCGTCTCCACTGTATGTCCGCTTCTAAATGTTCTCAACGTCTCTTTATGAACAGGCAACTGTCTTTAGTAGTCCAATATTGTCCATTATTGTCCACTGTAATTCAAACTCGGGCCGTCTCTCCTTTTCCCTTAATCTCGCCCTCCCTCCCTGCCTCACCTTTCACTCTCTCCCTCCCTCCCTCTCCCCTCCCTCTCTCCCTCCCTCTCCCCTCCCTCTCTCCCTCCCTCTCCCCTCCCTCTCTCCCTCCCTCTCTCCCTCCCTCTCTCCCTCCCTCTCCCCTCCCTCTCCCTTCCCTCCAGAATGACAAGGGCCAGGGCCCCGAGGAGGTAGTCCCCGACCCCATGGACATGAGCCTGGACAAGGCCGAGGCCGCCATGGTGGCCAAGGAGCTGAAGCAGCTGCTGCTGGACGCCGTGCCGCTCAGCTGCAACCTGCCCCGTGCCACCCTGCCCAACTACGACAACATCCCCGGGAACCTCATGCTCTCCTCCCTGGGCCTGAAGCTGGGAGACCGCATCCTGCTGGACGACATGAAGGTAGGGGAGGGGGAGGGTGGAGAGAGAGGGGGAGGAGGGTGGAGGGAGAGGGGGAGGAGGGTGGAGAGAGAGGGGGAGGAGGGAGAGGGGGAGGGAGAGGGGGAGGAGGGTGGAGAGAGAGGGGGGGAGGAGGGTGGAGAGAGAGGGGGAAGAGGGTGGAGGGAGAGGGGGAGGAGGGTGGAGGGAGAGGGAGAGGGGGAGGAGGGTGGAGAGAGGGGGAGGAGGGTGGAGAGAGAGGGGGAGGAGGGTGGAGGGAGAGGGGGAGGAGGGTGGAGGGAGAGGGAGAGGGGGAGGAGGGTGGAGAGAGGGGGAGGAGGGTGGAGGGAGAGGGGGAGGAGGGTGGAGAGAGAGGGGGAGGAGGGAGAGGGGGAGGGAGAGGGGGAGGAGGGTGGAGAGAGAGGGGGGGAGGAGGGTGGAGAGAGAGAGGGTGGAGGGAGAGGGAGAGGGGGAGGAGGGTGGAGAGAGGGGGAGGAGGGTGGAGAGAGAGGGGGAGGAGGGTGGAGAGAGAGGGGGAGGAGGGTGGAGAGAGAGGGGGAGGAGGGTGGAGGGAGAGGGGGAGGAGGGTGGAGAGAGAGGGGGAGGAGGGTGGAGGGAGAGGGGGAGGAGGGTGGAGAGAGAGGGGGAGGAGGGTGGAGAGAGAGGGGGAGGAGGGTGGAGAGAGGGGGAGGAGGGTGGAGGGAGAGGGGGAGGAGGGTGGAGAGAGAGGGGGAGGAGGGTGGAGGGAGAGGGGGAGGAGGGTGGAGAGAGAGGGGGAGGAGGGTGGAGAGAGGGAGAGGGTTTAGGATGGAGAGAGAAGGGAAAGCAAGGGGGAGGTGGAGGGAGGGGGGGCAGAGAGAAGACGGTTGGGTTAGAAGGTGGGCAACAACCTGGAGAGATGGGGTGAGAGGGGGCAGAGGGGGTTAGCGTTAACAGAATAGAAAGTTTATTCGCCATGTGTAACAGGTACAGGTACATTGGGATTCTTGTACTCGTTGTCCTTACTGTACCTTATCAGTGCTAATCAGTTCAAGATCAGATCAAGTGAGAAGAGATCAAGTGACTAATCAGATCAAGTGATTAGTTGTTGGTCTGGGGGGGTGGGTAGGCCGACAGGGGATTCAAACACTGGTCCATCAGAACAGTCCAGTCGTGGGGGGGGTTAACTGTCTAGGCAGAGGGGTGGTGGTGGGATATAATGGGTCGTGGGGGGCAGTCTGGCCAGGGGGGGTCGTCTGTCAGTCTATTGCAGCTGTTGGCTGTTGAGCTTGCGGACCGCGTCAGGAAAGAAGCTGTTGTGGAACCTCTCCTTCACTGTCCTGATAATGTTAAAAGGTGGAGGGAGAGGGTCAGAGGGGGTTAGGTTTAGCCTGGTACGACCATCCCGTTCTCGAGAGCTCACATTCTGTTTCACTAACGTAGAACGGTCTGGCCTTCACCTCCTCCAGAGCGATTATGCCAAAATCCAGACCATACCGGGCCAATCAGGGACTGCGTTTTAACTGCTGTCCCGCCCCACAGTGGAAAGCAGCCCCTGATTGGTTCGTGTCCCTGCCGCTCGCTAAACAAACATGCCGGCTCCCGAAGCAACGAGTGGTAACGTTAACGTTAGAAGAATAAACGCAGCTATAAGTGCAGTTATTGCAGAAATAGACTTAATCACAACACTTAAACGAGTGTTTGCACTAGTGCACTAGTTTCTCGGTGGAAAAGACGTTTTTGCCGTTCTTCCGACTGGATTTGGCTGAACGCTGAACACTGATTGGCTGAAGGTGTTTGTCTGTCAAGGCAAGTACCCCCGCCCACATAATCGCTCTCTATGGGGCGAAGGCCAGACCGATATTGCGGAGCGAAGCAGTGAGCTTGCTAGATCGGGATGGTCATACCAGGCTAGGTTAGGGTAGCGTTAGAGAGATGAGGGGAGAGGGGTCAGAGGGGGTGAGGGTAGCGCTAGAGAGATGAGGGGAGAGGGGTCAGAGGGGGTGAGGGTAGCGCTAGAGAGATGAGGGGAGAGGGGTCAGAGGGGGTGAGGGTAGCGTTAGAGAGATGAGGGGAGAGGGGTCAGAGGGGGTGAGGGTAGCGTTAGAGAGATGAGGGGAGAGGGGGTGAGGGCAGCGCTAGAGAGATGAGGGGAGAGGGGTCAGAGGGGGTGAGGGTAGCGTTAGAGAGATGAGGGGAGAGGGGTCAGAGGGGGTGAGGGTAGCGTTAGAGAGATGAGGGGAGAGGGGTCAGAGGGGGTGAGGGTAGCGCTAGAGAGATGAGGGGAGAGGGCTCAGAGGGGGTGAGGGTAGCGTTAGAGAGATGAGGGGTCAGGGGTCAGAGGGGGTGAGGGCAGCGCTAGAGAGATGAGGGGAGAGGGGTCAGAGGGGGTGAGGGTAGCGTTAGAGAGATGAGGGGTCAGGGGTCAGAGGGGGTGAGGGTAGCGTTAGAGAGATGAGGGGTCAGGGGTCAGAGGGAGTGAGGGTAGCGTTAGAGAGAGGGAGTGGGAGGACAGAGAAACGCCATGTTCTCCACCTTGAGCAGGAGCCCAAAGTAATGAAGACAATTTATGAGCAAACCAAACGTTGTGTGTGCATGAGACCATTAAATGGCCTGAAAAGATACTTGCTGCCTGTGTACGACCAGTAAGCAAGCGGCCATCATGCTGCTGTATACATGGGTCCCTAAGCCCTGCTGTACTGTGTAAAGGACTCTTACATCAGGACTGACACACTGAACCGTGTGTTCCCTGTCAAACGTAGCTGCCACAACATCACAGCAGTGATGACAACTCATCACCTCCGCCTCTGAAGCAGGTGGGTAGACCTACACCTGTCTGTAGACATGCAGACATACACCTGTATGTCCAGCTAATGTAGAATATACTCATACACTTAAAGATCCACACCTGTCTGTCAGACTAATATCTAATATATTTTTACACTTATCTGTATATTAATACAGAATACACCTCACCCCTGTCTGTCCGTGTAAATTACTTACTTACTTACTTACTTACTTACTTACTTAGCCGCTGGCACAAAGGAGCGCCTGAACTGCTCAGTTTTGCACTTGGGTGGGAGGAGCCTGTGGCCGAAGGTGCTCCCCTTCTGCCACAGCTCGTCATGGAGGGGATGGGAGGGGTTGTCCAGGATGGACTCAGTTATAACATGTCCAGAATTCATTTATAACCTGTCTAGAATTCAGTTATAACCTGTCTAGAATTCAGTTATAACCTGTCTAGAATTCAGTTATAACCTGTCTAGAATTCAGTTATAACCTGTCTAGAATTCAGTTATAACCTGTCTACACACGCACACACACATATACACACACACCACACACATGCGCAGACACACACACACACACACACAGTCAGTTAACCCGCCCTGGTTCCTCCCTGTCAGACTGGCACGCTGCGTTTCTGCGGGACGACGGAGTTCGCCAGCGGCCAGTGGGTGGGCGTGGAGCTGGACGAGCCGGAGGGCAAGAACGACGGCAGCGTGGGGGGAGTCCGCTACTTCATCTGCCCCCCCAAACTGGGTATGGACATGGTCCTCTCTACCTGCGGGCCTTATTAATCACTCTACTGGTTGTGTTAGGTCTTATTAATCACTCTACTGGTTGTGTTATGTCTTATTAATCACTCTACTGGCTGTGTTAGGTCTTATTAATCACTCTACTGGTTGTGTTTGGTCTTATTAATCACTCTACTGGTTGTGTTAGGTCTTATTAATCACTCTACTGGTTGTGTTATGTCTTATTAATCACTCTACTGGTTGTGTTAGGCCTTATTAATCACTCTACTGGTTGTGTTAGGCCTTATTAATCACTCTACTAACCGCTGGACTAACCGCTGGTTGTGTTAGGCCTTAGCTCAACTTGAGACTGATTTCTCCAGTGTGTTGAGAAAAACATACAAGAAGACGATTGACATGATTGACCTTCATTTGTGGGTTCGTCTCTAATTGGCGTGTCTCTAATCGGCGTGTCTCTAATCGGCATGTCTCTAATAGGCATGTCTCTTATTGGCGTGTCTCTAATCGGTGTGTCTCTAATCAGTGTGTCTCTAATCGGCGTGCCACTAATCAACGTGTCTCTAATCGGCGTGTCTCTAATCGGCGTGTCTCTAATCAGTGTGTCTCTAATCGGCGTGCCACTAATCAACGTGTCTCTAATCAGCGTGTCTCTAATCGGCGTGTCTCTAATCGGCGTGTCTCTAAACGGCTTGTCTTCCGGCAGGTATCTTTGCCCCGGTGTCCAAGATCTCCAAGGCTCATGAGCAGACCCCCTCCTCCGTCACCTCCACCCCCAAGACCCCCCGCATGGACTTCTCCCGCGTCACCGGGAGGAACAAGAAGGACAAGAAGGAGAAGGAGAGGGAGAAAGGTGAGGAGGGAGCAGTCAAGTAATATAATATATAATAGTCATATTGAGTACATATGTGAACTAGAAATGGTGCTCAGAGCGCACAGAGCTCCGCCCATGAATGTATTTCGTGGCTCTGTGCTCACGCACGTGCGTGTGAACAGGACATGTTGGGTATTGCTGCGTTCGTTAGGTCAAACCCGGTGTCTCTGTGACCTTCCCATGTCGAGATATGGTCATTTCAATTCCCCCATTGACAATGAATGGGCGGAATTTTTCGCTTCTGAGCTTACTCTTAAGTCCAAAAAATGAAAGATGGTGAATGGCCGGCCATGTTGGAGCGGCTCGTGGACCCGCCCCGTGATTCGGATCTGCTCCAAAATGTAATGGGTTCTAAGTTGGATCACACACGTCCACCATGTTTCATGAAAATCAGTTTGGTAGTTTTTGCGTAATCCTTTATTTTGGGTATGCCAGGTATACCCTGGCTTACTGTATAGGAGAAAACGCCTCTGGTAATTTTGCATTTGTGCCTTTCTTTTTATTGGTTATATTGTATCTTGTATTCCACTGTATTTGGTCATTGCATTTGCACTGTCTTGTCCTGTCCTATACCCTGTCTTATGTCGTCTCCACCAGCATATGCAATTACCCTAGTCAGATTCCTAGTACTGTATGTGTAAACCATATAATAAACTGATCTTGAATCTTGAATCTTGAAGAGTATCCGAAAGCAAGAATAAAAAGGTGTGTTTTAAGAGCTTTAAAAATCTCTACAGTTTTGGCCTCCCTCAAGCTCTCTGACAGGCCATTCCAGAGCCTGGGGGAATAAAAGCTAAAAGCTGTCTCTCCATATTCTTAGTCCTGAGCCTTGGTGTAGATAAAAGGCCAGTAGCCTACCAGAGGACCTCAGGACTCTACACGGCTCATACAGCACCTCAAGAGCATGGCTGACATAGACTGGCTCTAATGTGGTGCACAGGCTTGAAATTATTTAAAAACCAATGGAAGAAAATCTGTTCTGAGAATTCACAGGTAGCCAGTGCACAGACTTTAAATGTGTCTTTGTCTGGTCTTGGTCAGTACTCGTGCTGCTGCATTCTATATGTTTTGCAGCTGTCCAATTGTCCAATAATTTTTGGTGGGGCTCAAATCCTCGGGTAACATAGAGATGTAAAGTTGAGTATCGTCTGCATACCATGTTTCCTAATGATACAGCCAAGGGGTAACATGTATGAGCTAAACTACAGGACCCTGGATTGATGTTATATCAACCATCTTACAGAGCTTTGTCACAAAGGGTGACAAAGAACTTCTGGCCTGATACAGTAGATCCGGAACCAGTTTAGAACTTTTAATTTTCCAGAAATTTGCTTAGAAACTGAAGATTAGAGGTTGGCCTAAAGTTGCTAAGTGCTGAAGAACCTAAACTATGTTTGTTCAGGAGACAGTTTCACCATGGCACTTTTAAGAGCACTGGGGAAAGTATCAGTGAACAAGGAGTGATTAACAATAGTGTGCACTTCATCAGATATGCAGTTAAAAAAACAGCAGAGTATACTGTATATGTGTGTCAATCAGGGAAAGGGAAAACATTGTGCCTTTGCCTGGTTGGCTGGATTACTGGTTGTAATCTTTTCCCTGAAGTATACTGCAAACTCGTTAGATGTAGGAATGATATTCCGTTGTTGTCTGTCCAGGTGAAACCCATTAAGATAACCATCTCTCCTGTACAGCCATACTGAGGTCGGGAGCTGAATCTCCTGAACTCTGACACTCTGACTTATTATCACTGAGTCTGACTCAGTTGAGATTATATATGGATTCAGTTACAGTCAGACTCTGGTGATAGATAGTTGATAAGTCTCTCTCACTCTCACCTTTGAGGGTCTGTGGTTGCTCTTTAGTGCTCTGTGATCAACGAAAGGATGTTTGTCTTGTTCTGCCTTGCAGCCCTGAAGAAGAAGTCTGCCTCCGTGGCCAGTGTGGACCCAGACCTGCAGGTGGACCTGGGGGACCAGGTGCTGGTGGCTGGACAGAAAAAAGGCATCGTGCGCTTCTACGGCAAGACAGACTTTGCTCCAGGTCTGTCTATGTGTGTCTCCCTGAGAGTCTGTTATAAACTGTAATGTCACAAGATTAGGTTTTCTAAGAAGTGTTGTAGACTAAGAATTAATGAAATGGCTAGCAGTGTGTGTGTGTGTGTGTGTGTGTGTGTGTGTGTGTGTGTGTGTGTGTGTGTGTGTGTGTGCGTGTGTGTGCTTACGTGTGTGTGTGTAACCAAGTGAATCGTGAATCCTCGTAAACCCTCGTGGAGTGAGTGTAGTCCTAGTCGTGGTAGCAAGTAGCTGGTGAAACTCACTCCGCTAGTATAAAGGATGTGCTAACAACCCTGCCGATAGGGAAATCTCTCTCTTGGCAAAGTTGTTGCACATCCGACTTGCGAGCAGGTTCACGTCCCACCCTGGACAATCCCACATGGGTCAAACGAGCTGTTGAACACAACACGGACGAAAGTGCTACCGTCACATGTGCATGTGTGTGTGTGTGTGTCCAGGCTACTGGTTTGGCGTAGAGCTGGAACACCCCACAGGGAAACATGATGGCTCAGTGTTCGGGGTCCGCTACTTCAGCTGCCTGCCCAAGTACGGGGTCTTTGCACCCCCATCACGCGTTCAAAGGTAACCACGCTGCCTTTAGGAATTCAGCAAACTGTGAGACTGTACATAATGTACATAACAGTCATTGTCATATAGACCGCTTGACAAATGCTGATCTGCTTACTGTACTGTCTCAGAGGAAAGTGGATATTACCAGAGCAATATACTGTGTATCATATAGCATTACCTTATGATATGCAGACCTATAAAAATAATAGTGTGTCTGTCCAGTAACTGAATGGTGTTGATGCTCTAGTGTCCAGTAACTGACTGATTGGTGTTGATGTTCTAGTGTCCAGTAACTGACTGATTGGTGTTGATGTTCTAGTGTCCAGTAACTGACTGATTGGTGTTGATGTTCTAGTGTCCAGTAACTGACTGATTGGTGTTGATGTTCTAGTGTCCAGTAACTGACTGATTGGTGTTGATGTTCTAGTGTCCAGTAACTGACTGATTGGTGTTGATGTTCTAGTGTCCAGTAACTGACTGATTGGTGTTGATGTTCTAGTGTCCAGTAACTGACTGATTGGTGTTGATGTTCTAGTGTCCAGTAACTGAATGATTGGTGTTGATGTTCTAGTGTCCAGTAACTGACTTATTGGTGTTTATGTATCTATCAGAATCAGTGGGCCCAAAGAGGGAGATGGCACGGTGAAGAAGGTCCACCAGGTGACCAGTAAGTAACACCCATCCTCAGTTGCAGACTCAGGCTGTTTGAAGGGCAGGGGCGAAAAGAAAATAAGGGCACCTACTGCACGACATGGGGCCCCATCAGCACACAAAAAGCTATGATGCGTCATGTAAGATTCAAGATCATTTATAATGGTGAAATAGTCTTCATTCTTTAAGATTAACATTATGTAGGCTAGGCGATCCAGATTAAAAGTATAACCAGATCGAGAAACATAGAAATGTTAGCTAGATATTAGTCTATCGGTCCTTGGAGAAATGCAGAAAATATTTGCTAATGGCAAAGAGAGGAGACACTGCATCTCACATTCTTCACTGGATTTCTTTTTTCTCTTCATTGCAAGGGCTCTTCATAGTGTTTTCTCTCTTCAGATAGCATAAGTCATATGCTTGGCTGAGTGGTTGAGGCATTATAGGTGGCTCTTTGTAACAATGAGGAGTCAAATCATCTTTATATAGATAGATATCTACTTTATTTATTTGCTGTTTAAGCAAAACATATTATCTTATCTTTCTATGCATGTTAAACAAAATAATATCTGATTCTCATTTACTATTAGGAAAAAATAAATGTTCTTAGCCTGAATCCTGTGGTAGGCTATTACATATAAACTGAGGTGTGACTTTAACCATTTCTACTGAGTTACACCAACAAAATGCATTCATGCGCGGAGGCCTGTGCTCGGAGCACCCTTTCTAGTTTCACCATAAAACACCTCTCTAAGCAAATTCTTCATCCATAGATAGATAGATAGATAGATAGATAGATAGATAGATAGATAGATAGATAGATAGATAGAGAGAGAGAGAGAGAGAGAGAGAGAGAGAGAGAGAGGGGGGGGGGGGGGGGGCACCAAGACAATCTGTCTTAGCTCCTCCAAGCTGGCTCAGGTCCGTGGCATCCCGCCAGGCAGGAGCTACATTGAACAGTCTGGTAGGAAGGACCTACAGAAGCATGACAGCTGGTAGGAAGGACCTACAGAAGCATGACAGCTGGTAGGAAGGACCTACAGAAGCATGGCAGCTGGTAGGAAGGACCTACAGAAGCATGGCAGCTGGTAGTAAGGACCTACAGAAGCATGGCAGCTGGTAGGAAGGACCTACAGAAGCATGGCAGCTGGTAGGAAGGACCTACAGAAGCATGGCAGCTGGTAGGAAGGACCTACAGAAGCATGACAGCTGGTAGGAAGGACCAACAGAAGCATGACAGCTGGTAGGAAGGACCTACAGAAGCATGGCAGCTGGTAGGAAGGATCTACAGAAGCATGGCAGCTGGTAGGAAGGACCTACAGAAGCATGGCAGCTGGTAGGAAGGACCTACAGAAGCATGACAGCTGGTAGGAAGGACCTACAGAAGCATGACAGCTGGTAGGAAGGACCTACAGAAGCATGGCAGCTGGTAGGAAGGACCTACAGAAGCATGGCAGCTGGTAGGAAGGACCTACAGAAGCGCTCCATAGAGCACCGTGGCAGGATCAGTCTGCAGCTGAAGGTGCTCCTCTGCCTGTCCAGAGTGTCATGGGGAGACATGGTCTATGATGGCCCTTGGTTTGGCCAGCATTCGTTTCTCCAGAACTACTCTCACTGAGTCCAGGCTGACCCCAGAGCCTGCCCTCCTGCTTGTTCATCCTGTCAGCGTCCGCTGCTTTGATACACCACTGTGAAGAAGATGGCACACGCTACAACATGCTGAGCCTTCTTCTACATACATCAAAGGACCTAAGTCTCCTCAGGAAGTAGAGTCGACTCTGTCCCTTCTTGTAAATGGACTCGGTGTTTCCTGCCCATTTGTGTGCCCTGCCCACTTGTATGACTGGACCACCTCGACATCAACCCCCTGGTTGGAGTCCTCTTCCTCTACCACCATCTCCTTGGTCTTCCCCACGTTGAGCTGCAGGTGGTTCTGCTCACACCACCCAACAAATTTCTCCACTAGGCCTCTGTATGTTCACTAAAGCAACATGCTGCTCTGTGTTATAGTAGCTGATCTGGAGTCAGCTCTCCTTGCCTGAGTCATAAACTGAACCAGCGGACGAGGAAACTCTAGGCCATGGGTTCCCAAACTCCATCAATGTGGGCCTCCCCTCTGAAAAGAGTGACACACCCGCGCCCCCCCAACCCCCTAATTTGTCCATTTTGCAAGGCAGCGTTAGCTAGCCCATAACGTTACACAGCTAAGTTAGCTCGGTGGCAGCTGCTGCTAGTTAACGTTATGATGTTTTCGCACAATACATTCATGCCTGCGGGGGGAGGCTCTCTCTGCACTATCCACAAATTTAGTATACATCTCTCCCATTATTTATTTCGATATTCTGAACTTTAAAATCACGTTTCATTCATAAAAACCATAGACATTTCAGAAACAAAAAGCATGTTTTTCCTTTAATTTATTTCTTTTTTTTCTAACCATCCCTCCGCACCTCCCCTGAATTTCTTTGGGGCCCCCCAGGGGAGGCCCGCCTCACAATTTGGGAATGCCTGCTCTAGACTGAACTCTGATCTGCTCACTTGTTAACCAGTTTGTTGTTTGTTTGTTTGTTTACTCCAGTGTCGCAGCCAAAACGGAACTTCAGCGCGATGAGGTCACCTAAGGACATCACGTCTGAGAGTTCGATATCCAGGTAATGACCTCCATACTGGCCTCACGTCAGTAGTGGCTACAGCCAAATGAACATGGATACCTGCATTATCCTCTAATCTACCGTTGAACATATGTCCATGATTACTGACAGCACACTTTCTCCCTTTCTCTTCCTACTTCCCTCCTCTTTCTCTTCCCTCCCTCCTCTCCTGATTTCTCTTCATCCTCCTCCTCCTTCTCCTCTTCTTCCTCCTCCTCCTCTTCCTCCTCTTCCTCTCCAGGTTGCTGTTCTGCTGCTGGTTTCCCTGGATGCTGCGTGCAGAGATGCAGTCCTAACCACGTCCCCTCTCCTCCTCCCCTCCTCCTCCTCCTCCCCTCCTCCTCCTCCTCCTCCACCACATCAACCGCTCTCCTTTCTCTGTCCGTCTTTCCATTCTGCTTCTCTCCCAGAATCCTCTCTCTATTTATCCAGACTCTTACTGTTGTCAGAAATACAATAGTGAAGCGACACCTCCCCCTGTCCCCGGCCCCTGTTTGATGGCAGTTCTATAGCAAAACCTAGTGCCTTGTATCTTAACAAACGTCCTGGTCCTGCATTCCATTTCTATAACACTAACTATGGCATCGGACTCTATATAATAATTGTTACTGTAAATCTGGGACACAAACCCTGCAAAAACAATGATCTAATAGATATAGGTTTGTTTACGTTATCTTACGACCTCCAGAGTCTCCCACTAAGATTGTTTCTAGCCCGATCAGAGGTTGTCATTACCCTGTGTTCAGTAGCTTCTAATGGAGGATTATTCAAGTAGCTATTTCATACACTGCTGCACTGCTGCTTCATCCAAACAGTGTTTCACTGGAGACCAAGGACCTGGTTTAATCTCAGATGAACTAAATCAATCAATGGGATTATATTTCGCCATTAATTCTCAGTCCATGTAGAGCTACATGTGTCAAAGCTATGTGTGTGTGTGTCTTGAAAGAATCTTGAAGTCAGGATTCTGATTCAATTCTACATCAACTAAAACATGACAATAACATCCAATATTGCATGTTCTAATCTCAGTGAACAAAGAAAACAGGGTTTATCACGTTGCTGTCCCTTGTTGCTCCTCGTTAGATAGGCGTGCACGTACTGTAGGGAGATCTCAGTGTTCAGTTTCTGTGTTTATTTTACTGAAGTGTTCTTGGTCTCCTAGAAACTCACCAAAACAGATGCCGGTTCGTAACAATTCAAAGTATGTTAACAAACCAGGTGAATCAGAAAGTGTTAATTGTTTGGGGTTTTTTAAACAAGAAAAAAGGCCAGATACACACTATGTGGATGGGCTTTAGTAGATACACACTATGTGGATGGGCTTTAGTAAATCTCCAATATGTAAACCAAAACCGCTAACAACCCCAAAATATAATGCATTGTAAAGTGAAGTGAAATAATTTACTGTGCATACAGCTAATAGCTTGAGCTGTTGTCTTCTGTAGCATGAGGTACAGTAGCATAGACCTAAACCTGCATTTTTTTTAGCAAAGCAGCATATGCGCTCATTTGAAATGCATTTGAATCCTACAATCTACATGTTAAACCATCGCCCTCCTCTCCATCTAAAAGTGTATAGTTGGTTACTATACATTGTTTGGCCAATTATATCAATCCCAGTTAAACTCCAGAGAGATTTCCTACAAGGCTGGAGCAAACTCCTTCCCTCTCTCCTGTCCTCTATCTTCTCTCTGTTCTCCTCTGTCTTTACATAAGACTTGGTTAGTTTCCTGAACATGAGTATCAAAAGAAAAAAAGAAAAAAAAAAGACTGTTAAAAACTCTTGTGTGCTTAAATGTTCAAATCTACAAGTATGTGCATTTAAAAACAGCAATATTTAACCAGTGTAGCTATGTGGATATGGTTGATGTCTTTGTCTACTCTACTACACCAAGTAAGCACACCACAAGAGCAGAAAACATATGAACAGGCTTCTGTTGCACTCTGTCTGTGCAGTTGTTGTGGATGATATTCTGTGTTGAGCAGCACTATGGAACAGCAAAAAACACTGGTTTTCACGGTGACTGAGTAAGCTACTCTGCACCATGTGGTTTCACAGATAGGTACTGGACACAACATTCACTGGATAATTCTGGCTTTGGAGTTACCGAATGGCCTCTTAAATAGTTATTGTACAACGAAGATAAACTACAAGGGAATAACTCTTATCTAAACTCTTATTCTAAATTCAACTTGATTTTGTGTGAGACGTCTATCAAAAGACTGTCATCCTGGCTGACTCGTCTCCAGGGATAGAAGCTGTGCCAAGTTTCAATCATTTCTCTTTTCGTTTTTGTCATTAGATTAACTGACCACACCAACACTAAATTCTTACTTACACACTGGTTGGCTTGGGCTTTATCTGGAAAGCTTGCTTAGTGAGCCTTTTTGTCTCTAGCCAGGTGATATTCTCTCAAAGAATATTTCTTTACTATAGTTAGCACCGGTAGCTACGTAGATTAGCAAGATAGCCTAATATTAGAATCCGTTACTGAAGTGCTTGACTCTGAGTAAGAACACACAATCTATTTCTCTTCTTTACTACATACAATGTGAACTTAATTAATATAACATTGTGTAACACTGTCCAGAATTATAGCCTACTACATCACAGGGTTGGTTAAATAACTGGTCGACCTTCAGATTCACTAGACTCTCAAGTTCAAATGTCTGATTAAAACCATGGTAGAAATGTGTTTATGCACTTGAGTGTTTCTGTGGAGAAATTACAGGTGTTCTGACAATGATCAGCCAGTAGGAGTCACTGCTGTGCAACTTTGTCATATGTACAACTAAATGGAATAACTATTCAAGAATATTATGCCATTTTGATTTCATCTTTATGTGATGTACTGTCAGTCTGAAAACATATGCTGTTGTTATAAATCCTAACTTTGGTCAATTATATTTTATGACACGTTTTAACCACTTTATTTTTTTGCCTCAAAATATTTTTTGATATTTTCACCAAGTGTAACCTATTTTTTATTTGTATCAGTTTTGTAGTGTGTTTGAGTCTATACGCCCTCCCCACACCCCCACCCAAAAGCAAGTTACAGCTTCGTCTGTGTTGACCCTCATGTTGTCATCATAATGCTGAAGGATTTGGGGGTAAGGATGTTGGATTTAGTACCGGTGTCATGATATTCGATGCATGCTCTTAAGTATTTTCTGATGGCTCCTTTTTTTCCAACGGTGTATGTCAGCATGAAAATGCTTATAACGACAACTCTGACTATGAATATAATAAAATTTGATGTTGTTTTCTACATTATCTGTTTTATTCCAAAAATGTATAAGAAGATAAATCACACATAGCCACTAGTTTGATTGATGAAACTAGTCTTTATTTTGTCAAACAATTTCTCAATTTTGGGATGCTTAGCCTACACAATACTTTTAGGCACGAATGTTAAATGGCAATAAATAAAGGAAGAGATTGCAGTAGAGAGAAACGCAGAAAGGTTATCTTGGAGTACGCGGCTGTGGCAAGTGGGAAGGCCCGTCCTCGAGCTCCTTGACTTTGCTGCCGCTCCTCTGGCGCTTCCGGCGCGCGCGGCGGTTCTTGAACCACACCTGGGGAGAGAGCAAAGTCAAACGTTAGGCCTCGATCACGGCGGACATTATGATCATGTTACATATTTGAAACATTTAAATTGCACTTTTATATTAAGTTCTTACCCTAACGGTCTCTTCAGTGAGTCCTGTGCTCCCCGCTAGTTCGGCGCGCGTCTGAACGTCGGGGTAGTCCGTTAGTCCGAACAGCTGTTCGAGGTGCTTGGTCTGGCTGTCGGTAAAGACGGTGCGCATCCTGGCCCTCTGTCTTTGGCTTGCGGCTTGGCCCAGGTAGTGAAGTGATCCTAAGGGGAAAAAAGACTGTCAAATCACACAAAAAGCAGTAGCCAAGCTTATTTGGGTCATTCCTGGCTACTGACTTTTCAATGTGCTAAACTTTGGGGAAAAGTTTTTTTTTTTTAACATTATATCAGGTAGGCTAATAAGCTTAAATAACATGTTTAACCTTCAGGTAGGCAACTAGTATTGGCAGAGCTCAAGCTCTTAAATAATAGCCTAATAATTATGGGTCGATTTTTCAGACATGGACTATGAGAGTTCCACCCTGCTAAGGACATAGGCTATAGGCTAGTCCTACATAGGTAGCCTATTGCAAAGGGTTAATAATGTAAACATTCAACAATACTCAGCTTTTCTATACTATGCTACTATGTCTACTTATTTATAATTATATTGCAAATGTTTCTCATTGAAACTGAACATTAGCTTTGGGGACATGGAGTGTAGGACATTGGAGTGTAGGCTATGTGCCTAAAAGCGTACAGCAATTAAAAATTAAATATGTATCTTCATTAGGCCTATATGATTTATTTTGTGTCAATGTTATAAAGAAGACCTCAATCTATAATAAAAGCCCTTCATTATAAACATAATTGGATTAATTTCGAGTAGGCCTAAGATTAATAAATAGGCTATTTCCTGAGGACAGAAAAGTCACCAATAGCCAGGATAACCCATTTGTTGAATTTTCTGGTTTCAGTAGCCTAAATTGTATCAAATAAAAGCTTAGGACTATGCCTGTTATTAGCTTACCTCTTTCGTTGTTGAAACTCGTGCGTAGTAAGTTGGGATAATGGATTAAATCATGATGATAACGTGGATAGTTGTATGATCCATATCCCAGGTAACTGCTGTTCAAGTCGTGTGGCATGACCGGGACCGGCACCATGCTCACCGCAGTCAGAGGCCTAGGCATAGGCCTATCATAGTTCAAGTTTCCGTTAAATCCGTTTGAAAGGCCTCGGAGTCTGTCGTCTGGTAGATACCCAACATTGTGCAAAAACTCGGCGCCAGCAGGAAAAGACGGCCCAACTTGAGTTCCTAGGATGTGATCGATGCTGAAGTTGGAGATTTTTGTCGCTTCCATTCCACAAGTGCCAAATTCACTCTCCAAAAACTAGTCTCTGTATGGTCTGTCCTTTCGTTTCCAGTTATGGGTCAGTCTATTAGGCTAGGCTACCCTACTGTCCTCTCATGAGTCTACAGTCTCAGACTGAACCTAAGTTTTTATAGCCTAGCCTTGTCTACTCAACCAGCCTACTATCACAACAGTTTACATGTAAGATGCCAGAATTAACACCTCATTAATATGTAATTACCATTCACTTGTACTCAAAGGAAATATCAAAGTGTCCATCATGGAGAAACCTGTTTGAAGCTGACCACCTCAAACGCACAGGTCGAAATTGAAAGGACTTATGATGCCTTTGGTTCAAGAGATAATGACTTTGATGCATCTGAATCAAAAGACACAAAAGTGATGTGGCGGTATTTGTGTGTTAATTGATTTGATTCTAACAACGGTGATGTCATTGCACTGGGCCTAATGTAGGCTTTTCCGTGATCCCGAGGTTCAGTCTAGTTCATTTGCCATGTTGTAGCTGTAGCCTATGATTTCAAGCATTGGTTGAACATGTGCAATTATGACTGGCATTGATTAAGTCGAATCGAAAATGTTTACAGCGGATATTTGGGAGAGTTTTTGATTTTGCACAAGGGTCATCCTCAGAATATATTAAGCATGGTTAGTTTTAGATTACCTTCAGAATACACCAGCATTGTCACGTATCAAGTACCTGGTGAGGCTACTCGGTGTGCTCTTGGAGAATATAAGTTTAAGTTGGTTAACTAATCATTTGCTAAACTCGTGTAGGTCTATAAACTATTTTGGTACTCATACTGTAAACTGTCATTAAACTGGTCGTTCTTACATTAAGCCTATTCACAATAGCCCATTTATGTAAGGTCTTCTGAAAATATGCCGCAGGTCTCCTTATGACCCCCAGGTGGAGCCATTCTCAAAAAAACAAAACAGTTTGTTTCCTTTGATGATCAGCTGCGTAAATAGGACACCAGCTCAAATGTATCTCCGCCACCTAATCAACCACCAAGGGGAAATCAGTGAACGTCCAGACAGTGAATCAATCATCCACTGATACCAGCGGCCCGGAGTGGCTGCATCCCTCGAAACGAAAAACGTTAGTGTTTGACTGATCCCTACGGTAGACACGTTCCTGTGCGGAATCATTTCCTTTGATCCGTGATAGTCTACTGGATGGCACATGTCATTGTATGTGCCCGACGCATCAAAGCCAAACTAGTGCGCCATGTGTATTGAATCAATTATCGACCTATCCCAATCAAAATTGGTTTTGGGTTGACATGATGGATTGAATATAAAGAATGGATTGAATATTAACTAACATGTCATTCACCTTTGATGCATTGTAGTCTAGAGGATGTTATGTTATCCATCAAAACAGGCTGTTCATTCTACCGGGCTGGGCCTGCAGGAGGCAGTACATCCCCGTTAGGGAAGGGATGATCTAGACTACTGTACCCTAATAGCATACTAGACCAGCATAGGCCTACTGCTCACGAAATGAAATATGTATTTATTTCAGAGGGCGAGATGTGATGACCCCACACAGACGGATTCTTTCTTCATATAGCCTTTAACGCTGATGCATGAAGACCTGATTTGTTCAAATAGATTGACAGATCCCTTGATCTAATATTTGTAGGGTACATTAAAAGTAGGCCACCACACGTATTTCCATTCAGTTACGCGTTTATTTGTTTATTTATTTATTTTAAATCTCTCTCTCTCTCTCTCTCTCTCTTCAGTTAAGAACTTAACAGAAGACTTGTTTGATGCTCTTTGGTATCAATGGTGTGGTGCTTTACAGCACGTGGATCTATATGGGTCAGTACGATCCTCACATCTGGATACCAACCAGTCCGAGGTGAGTCTCCCCTAAAGCTCAAAATCTCTAAGATGACCATCCTCTGTTCATTGATATACAGCTGTTCATTGATATACAGCTGTTCATTGATATACAGCTGTTCATTGATATACAGCTGATAAGCTGATCTCAGATCTCAAAGCCTTGGGATAACCTGCAGTAGGCTACTGTCTCTTCCATGTGTCCACGTGTGATGGATGATATGAGATTAAAGAGAGGAACTAACTGTTGTGTCAGGTGCTAATGGTCTCAAACCTCAGAGGGACAGATCAATCACTCCACTCTGATAGAATTCCTGTGAACCAACATCAACACAATATGTCTGCTGTGGGAAACACCATCAGGGTCCCTTTGTGCTTCTACAGTAGCCAACTGTAAACGGGTCATCATGACCAACTTTAATAAATCATAAAGGCTTTATCAACATTTATATGATAACAACTTTCACCATTACTCTAGCTCACCTGCCTATGTGTGAAATGTAACTTCAGAAGTTTTCTATCACTTTGATGACAGAGGAATCGTTGAATGCAGTAATATTCGTTTTGTCAGTCTTTGTAGTGATCCATTTAAAATACAACTGAGACTGGGAATGCTTATGTCATCCTCACATGTGACCACTGACATCACTACAGTACAGCCTATGCATATGGATGAGAGACAGTCTGCTTTGCCTTCCAGAAACCCAGTATTCTCGTTTCTGAGATCAGACCTCTGACAATATTTCTGTGTCAATTTAGTGTACTTCTGCTCTGAATGATTTGGACAAACATTGCCATAACAAGGCTGACATTGTCATCATCGCTCCACTATATCGTCTCGTCTGTCTGTCTGTCTGTATCTCTGTCTGTCTGTCTTTATCTCTGTCTGTCTGTCTGTCTGTCTGTCTGTCTGTCTGTATGTCTGTATCTCTGTCTGTCTGTCTGTCTGTCTGTCTGTATCTCTGTCTGTATCTCTGTCTGTCTTTATCTCAGTCTTCCTATCTTTCTCTCTGTTTGTGTGTCTGACTCAGATGATACACTGAGAGCCCCAGAGTTCTGGCTCTACCCCAGCCATGACCTCATTCTCTTGGAGGGAAAGAAGAAAAGAGAGAGAGAGAGAGAGAGAGAGAGAGAGAGAGAGAGAGAGAGGGGGGGTGGGGGGGGGGGGACCCTAAATGGAGGACAGAGATAAAATGTCCATAATGTTCCCATCATCTTCAGGGACTTTATCGTTAAAGTTGATGATCAAGATAGAGGAAGTCCTCCTCCACACACACACACACACACACACACAAACACACACACCCCTCTGAATCAATCACTTAACCAGCTCAAGGGACCGCTCAGACTGACAGACATCATCGGCTGCATCTCAATAGCTCTTCAGTCTTTCCTCCATCCCTCTCTCCCCTCCTCAGTACTCACCCATGCTGCCAAAGGGATACTAAGGATTCATCCTGCTCGGCCACTACTAAACACCTGGCATTAAAATGTGTCTCGTATCCAGATTGTATCTAGATATGATTTAACCTGATTATATTTACACCTAGTATTATTATGTGTGAGATCCGATTGAGATCAGATTTGCTCTATTTAGCTGAAACAACCGAATGTCACATTTGGTTTAACGTTGCTGTACGTGGATTGAAAACGCATCTGCATTTACACTTTGGGGGGGGTGCGGAGCTGAGCTCAGATATTCAGATATTACCTGGAGGACACCCTGATGCCCTTCAAAAGATTCAAGATTTCTTTATTTGTCACATGTACGTGTACAGTCACAGTAAAATGTTGCTGCCAACCCCAAGATTATGCTGAAAAACAGATAGACTCCAATACTCAATTTACAAATTTCACAATAAGTACCATTTGTATACAGTATAAAGTAAGGATAAGAAAGATAGATATCAGTCTGGATGGATTATGTACATGCTATATATGGATATGAGTAAATAAATAAACAACCGGGGGGGCTAGGGTGAGTTATGTACAGTACATGCTATAGCTACTGTACCATAAATAATTGGGTATATACATTTGCATTTGGTTATGTTATGTGCAGTAGATATTCTATAGACTACACTAGATGTTCTAGATTAAGTCATTCAGGTGCTGGATGGCTTGCAGGACAAAGCTCTATCTGAGCCTCTCTGTGATCGCTATGTGATTGCGGTATCTCTTCCCTGACCGTAGTAGAGAGAACAGTCCATTTCCTGAGTTTCAGGATCCTGTTGGCCTTGATCTTCCATCATCCTCGAGGTGGGGGAGTGGCCCCCCACAAGGCACGTTCGGCTGACCGTACCATTCTTTGTGTGGAATCTTCATAATTCTATTGCCCACTGGGGTCGCTTTGGTGGAACTTACCCTAAACAGCCAGTCAGGTCATCAGGATGGTAAGTGGGTCACCCTGGTCAGGAATGCTGGAGAATGCATAGGCTCTGTCAGCCGAAGAGCAATAGGCTTATCATAGAGTAAATGTTTTTTTCAGTTATACTTTCAGTTATAATTTTAGCGGTTTAAACAGATGTCAAAGGGATTCATTGCTTTTGGTTTAACCTCCCACCACCTCCAGAGTGCGAATAAATGAATGTAGTGTCCGTGGGCCTGGCACTGGGACACAGCTCTGCTCCTCAGCCCTCTTACATAACAATTAGTCTGTAATGAAAGATCCACTGTGTCTGCTGTCTCCCTGTGTGAGGCTGTAGTACCTAGCATGGACAGCAGGTCGTGATATACAGCATACCCCCACCATGGAAATACCCTCCAGCATTACATAACACCCAACCCCCCCTCCATTCACCCCAACCTGTAGAGCTGTCGAACCACAAGGTCGCTTCATCTGAGCAGATTTTGAATATCTTTATCGTCATGTTGCTTTGTTCCCTACATTATTAGTAGCCTATTAAATTCAATGTCTTCTTCTTTAAACCACTGAACAAAAGATAAGGTCCCAGTCACTCAAAAGGCAGCTGGAGGAAGAATTAAGGATTGTGGCACGGCTGCATATTTAAAAATGTCAACATATTTCGACCATGCAGCTGGTCTTCATCAGGGCATAACAAGGTGCAGCGGGTTCAACCCTATACACACTAAGAGCACATCAGCAGTGCCCGGTAGAGTGCAATGTCATTCAATCAATCAATTATACAAATCTGAAACATAACAATGGAGCAACTGGATATAACAGGACATATGACAGACCACAGGTGGTGAGAATAGGCAGCAACACCTCATCCACACTGAACATCAGCACGGGAGTCCCACAAGGCTGCTGCCTGAGCCCCAGGCTGTTCTCACTGTACTCCCACGACTGCTCAGCCAAGGACAGCCGTAATCGAATCATCAAGTTTATGGACGACAACACTGTGATAAGCCGGATCTCGAAGATGATTCATCTGAATCAGTCTTCCACCAGGAGGTGTCAGACCTAGTAACATGGTGTCAAGACAACAACCTGACCCTGAACATTAGTAAGACAAAGGAGATGATTGTGGACTTCAGGAAAGGAGGAAAAAGACTCCCCCCACCCCATCATCATCATCGTCATCATCATCAAGGAAGAGGAAGTGGAGAGAGTGAGCCACTTCAAATTCCTAGGGTGTCACGGCTCCGCCGCGCCTGCCTCGCCGGTCCATTTCCCCCGACCCTGTCCCTGCCTCTGTCCCTGTCTCTGACCCTGTCTCTGCCTCTGAACCTGTCCCTGTCCATGTCCCTGTCCCTGTCCCTGTCCCTGTCCCTGCCTCTGAACCTGTCCCTGCCTCTGTCCCTGTCCCTGTCTCTGACCCTGTCTCTGACCCTGACCCTGTCTCTGTCCCTGTCCCTGTCTCTGTCCCTGTCTCTGTCCCTGCCTCTGAACCTGTCCCTGCCTCTGAACCTGTCCCTGCCTCTGTCCCTGTCCCTGTCTCTGACCCTGAACCTGACCCTGACCCTGACCCTGACCCTGACCCTGACCCTGTCTCTGACCCTGTCTCTGACCTGACCCTGTCTCTGACCCTGTCTCTGTCCCTGTCCCTGTCCCTGTCCCTGTCTCTGTCCCTGCCTCTGAAACTGTCCCTGCCTCTGAACCTGTCCCTGCCTCTGTCCCTGTCCCTGTCTCTGACCCTGAACCTGACCCTGACCCTGACCCTGACCCTGACCCTGTCTCTGACCCTGTCTCTGACCTGACCCTGTCTCTGTCTCTGTCTCTGTCTCTGTCTCTGTCTCTGTCTCTGTCTCTGTCTCTGTCTCTGTCTCTGGTCATGGTTTCTTAGGCAGCACCTGGCAGGGAATCACACTGTGCAATACTCAGATAGACATTTCACTGAGACTGTACACCGTACATTACATGTGACAAATAAAAAATAATCTTGAATCACACACACACACACACACACACGCGTTGTCATGACAGTATGAGCAGCCAATGAGGGGCCGCCACGCTGGCTTCCCGTCAGTCCTTAACGTTTCTGTCAGCGGTGCTCTTGAACGTTTCGCCTCACTGCCGCTGCGTTACCTCCCTAGTTGATGAACCTGACCCCTGACCTCTCACCCCTGTCAGGATGAGGCCCGCGGCCTCTTCACCTCCACGCCTCAGTGGCCACCGCACAATCCCCACTGTTCCCCTCCTGGCCGAGCCAATGAGAGAGCCTCTTTGGCTCTCTCCCCCTCCCCGCCCCGCCCTCCTCCTCCCCCCTTCTGCATAATTGAAGGAGAGAGGACGGAGAGTAAACCCACTCTAATGCATAATTATAGTGTTTTTGGTTGATAATTAGCAAAGGGTCTAATCTATTCAGATGTGCTCAGTGGGTTATCTTCAACGAATGCCCCCCCCCTCCCAACCCCCCCAAACCCCATTTTGTTAAAGAGATATTTTAGTTTGGGGTTTAGAGGGGGATCGAGTGCTATAAGTGTAAAATCTCTCCCTCCCATTCCTCCTCCTCCTATCTCTCTCTCTCTCCTAGTCTCCACCTCCAGGAAGACATCTGACTGAGCTACTCAGGAAGACACCGAGGCCATCATCTCACACTCTGATGTATAAGCCTAAATCCCTCTCTCTCTCTCACACACACACACACACACACACACACACACACACACACACACACACACACACCTACTTTCTCACCCCCCCCCCCCCCCCCCCCCACACACACACACAGACTCTCCCTCTATGTGTCACAGACTTACATATGATGTGCCTATTCTACAGTGTGTGTATGTATGTGTGTTTGCGTGTGTGTGTGTGACCTCACCCTACCAAGGCCTCTTCTTTGTTAGTGATCAGACTGGGTCTCTTCTCCTCGGAGGAAGAAGCTGCCCATTAGTCCACTGTAAGATTATCCTCCCAATCTTCACTAATTACACAAATACAATTACAAACAGCCTTTCAATGTCCGCTGTTTCAGTGTCGGCACCGAAGCGTTGTGGACAACGACGGATGTAGCCTACAAGACCTAAAGCATCCTTCTGCAAAATGCAAACGGCACTAAAGTGATCTGGAAGATAGTAGCCTAGCCTAGGCCTACTGTATGAGGCTAAACATTTTTGGCAGCTTTGCTGAACGGCTATATGTTACAGGATTGCCATTAGAGGTTTTTAGGCAACAGTGTGTTGTGTTTTGTTTTGTTGTTTGCTTAAGTGCTGCTTAAGTTTATTTGCACCCGGCATTTTTTTTATTTTATTTTTTTTGCACCAGTCGTCACTGCAGCCCTGTCCTGCTGTTCTAGTCTCAACCCTGCGTGAGACCATGTGGACACCAGGGGCTTTACAATCTAATCTTACTTGGTTGGGATAACAGATTAATAGTCTTTCTGAGACTGAGGCCTGTAGCTAATGTGAACAGCTTGTGTGATTGCCTGGAGATTGGAAGAACATTATTTTACACAACTTGCATCATGAAATTATAGTCTTATGCAATTTTCCTACAATCTCCTTTGAAATACCGTCCTTATATAACTGGCCTACAATTCGCCTTCATTTGAACAATTGCGTAGGGAGAAGAGGCGCAGCATAGACCAACCAGGCTACGGTATAGGCGACGATGCATTTATGCAAATTACCCTGGCATATCAGACCGTGATTTCGTGATTACAATGGAAATAACCTCTATAACTAATAAAATAATTTCTGAAAATGCCAGCCTGTCAGTCGGTGACTGCAGAGTTTCCTCTTGTTTAATTTATCAGAAATTGAAACGTATATACCTGGTGCACTCATGACCAGCGGGTATTTTAAAGGTGTCTGGTTTCCTTTTAACATTAACAAACATTGTTTGTAAGGAGCAAATATAGGCTGCCGACAGACAGACAGACAGACAGACAGACAGGTACTGTAGTATATGTAATGTAGCCTACTATGAAAGCGGATGTTTACCGCAGATGAGCAGAGCGAGCCGAGTTTGGGTGGGTGTGGTTTTGAAGAACCTGTGACAGGTCAAGTTACCTGTTACCTGCTGGCTTGCTGAGTTTCTGTGTTCTAACCTGGGAGGAGGAGGCGCGGCATATTGCTTTTCCAACGTATATTACTCTCATACCAGCAATTTGTTGCAAGGATTTTTGTTATGCGCATGGAAAGAAGCTGTAGCTGCGTCAGTTCCGTTTCAGTCCTGTAACGACGCAATCCAACGTGTAAGTTATTCGTTTCTGTCTTTAACTATCTGTTACCGATCTGGAAAGAAAGCTTTGCCTTAAAGGACAACATTAACCTGTCACTGTATCTGAAAACATACTCGGAACCCAGCAATGCGTTCCTCTGGAGCGCCCAACAGGTGTTGTTTTTAGAGACTACTGATGCAATCTTAGGAAGTTCATAACGTGTTATTTTCACCCAAGTGTTTTTAACAAGGAACCGGTTTCTGTGTCTGTCTGGCGGCCTGCCGTAGTTCAGCTATTTAACTGCGTGTGCGTAACTTGTAGACTGTATGCATGACTGGCTGTCATCATGCCTTCAGGTTATTACTTTTGAGGGATCTCTCTCTCTCTCACACACACGCACACACACACACACACACACACACACACACACACACACACTCAGTCACTCCTGTTTCACCCTAGAAGGAATTGAATACTCTTCACCCATGTATGGTTTCACAAGGTGGACAATCCAGTCTCTTACACAATTGAATACCTATTCGTTACTTACAACTACTACTACTATATTTCCAACAGAGAGCTCTTGCTCTCTCGCTCTCTAATTTCTCCTGCACTTGTGTGTGAGTGTGTGTGTGTGTGGTGTTCACACATCCATGTGTGTGTGCATGTGTGTTATTGATATTACACCCATCCAGCTAACAAATCCTTTAATCGTCCCAGTTTCAACGTTCCTCTCCAGAGCTCCTGCAACCAGAGAGAGAGAGAGCTCTCTAGAGAACAACCCTGAGAGAAAGAGAGAGAGAGCAGATCTCTAGAGAACATTCCTGAGAGAAAGAGAGAGAGCAGATCTCTAGAGAACATCCCTGAGAGAGAGAGAGAGCAGATCTCTAGAGAACATCCCTGAGAGAACGAGAGAGAGAGCAGATCTCTAGAGAACATCCCTGAGAGAAAGAGAGAGAGGGAGAGAGCAGATCTCTAGAGAACATCCCTGGGAGTGAATGAGAGAGAGTAGATCTCTAGAGAACATCCCTGAGAGAGAGAGAGAGAGAGAGAGAGCAGATCTCTAGAGAACATCCCTGAGAGAGAGAGAGAGAGAGAGAGAGAGAGAGAGAGAGCAGATCTCTAGAGAATATCCCTGAGAGAGAGAGAGAGAGAGAGAGAGCGGATCTCTAGAGAACATCCCTGAGAGAGAGAGAGAGAGAGAGAGAGAGAGAGCAGATCTCTAGAGAATATCCCTGAGAGAGAGAGAGAGAGAGAGAGAGAGCAGATCTCTAGAGAACATCCCTGAGAGAAAGAGAGAGAGAGAGAGAGAGAGAGCAGATCTCTAGAGAACATCCCTGGGAGTGAATGAGAGAGAGAGAGAGAGAGAGAGAGAGGTTTCTGTATCCTACAGTTCTGGCCAGCTAGTCCTCCCTATGGGTATTTAAAATAGGTCTTATTACCAGAGAAAGAGGGAGTGGGTTTCATAGAGCAGCATATTTATATGATGATACAGTAGATACAGTAGAATGATGGAGAAACTTGGAGGGGCGTGATTGGGAGGCATGGCCACCACCATCTGAACCCGAGTGATGTTTTGTTGTTGGACTTCTGTGCTAGTCACGGTTTGTCCATAACAAACACCATGTTCAAACACAAGAATGTCCACAAGTACACCTGGCATCAGAACACCTTAGGCCGAAGGTCGATGATCGATTTTGTTATCGTATCATCTGATCTGAGGCCATGTGTTTTGGACACTCGGGTAAAGAGAGGGGCAGAGCTGTCCACTGATCACCATCTGGTGATGACCTGGTTTTGATGGCGGGGGACGCTTCTGGACAGACCTAGAAAACCCAAGCGTGTAGTGAGGGTGAACTGGGAACGTCAGGAGGGAGAGCTTGTCCGGAGAGATTTCAGTTGCCACCTCTGGCGGAGCTTCTCAGGCATCCCTGTGGAGGTTGGGGACATCGAGCATGAGTGGTCGGTGTTCAAAGCCTCCATTGCTGAAGCTGCAGCTGGGAGCTGCGGCCTGAGGGCCATAGGTACCACGAGGGGCGGTAACCCTCGGACACCGTGGTGGACAGCGGTGGTCAGGGAAGCCGTCCAACTGAAGAAGGAGGCCTTCTGGGATATGTTAGCCCGGGGGACCCCAGAAGCAGTTGCAGGGTATCGACGGGCCCGGAGGGATACGGCTTCGGCCGTGACCAAGGCAAAGCAGCGGGTGTGGGAGTTCAGAGAAACCATGGAGAAGGACTTTCGGTCGGCACCAAGATGTTTCTGGAAGACCATCAGGTACCTCAGGAAGGGAAAGCAGAGAACCATCCAAGCTGTATACAGCAAGAAGTTGGAAGGAGCACTTTGAGGAACTCCTGAACCCGACTAATCCACCCTCTACGATCGAGGCAGAGCCGGAAGATGATGGGTTGTCATCGTCAGTTTCCCTGGAGGAGGTCACTAAGGTAGTCAAACAACTCCACAGTGGCAAAGCCCCAGGGACTGATGAGATCCATCCAGAAATGCTGAAGGCGCTGGGTGTTGAGGGGCTGTCTTGGTTGACACACCTCTTTAACATTGCGTGGAATCCGGGTCAGTGCCAAAGGACTGGCAGACTGGGGTGGTGGTCCCAATATTCAAAAAAGGGGACCAGAGGGTGTGTGCCAATTATAGAGGCATCACATTACTCAGCCTCCCAGGGAAAGTGTACTCCATGGTGCTGGAAAGTAGGGTCTGGCCGATTGTCAAACCTCAGATCGAAGAGGAACAATGCGGATTTCGTCCTGGTCGTGGAACCACCGACCAGCTCTTCACTCTCACAAGAATCTTGGATGGGGCTTGGGAGTTTGCCCAACCTGTCTACATGTGTTTTGTGGACTTGGAGAAGGCTTACGACCGGGTCCCTCGAGAGGTCTTGTGGAGGCTTATGCGGTAGTATGGGGTGAGGGGGTCCCTACTTAGGGCCATCCAATCCCTGTACACCCAGAGCAAGAGCTGTGTCCGTGTCCTTGGCAGTAAATCGTCTTCCTTTCCGGTGGGGGTTGGCCTCTGCCAGGGTTGCGCTTTGTCACCAATCCTGTTTGTGATTTTCATGGACAGGATATCGAGGCGTAGCCGTGGAGAGGTGGGTTTGCAGTTCGTTGAGCTGGGGATCGCGTCGCTTCTATTTGCAGATGATGTGGTCCTGATGGCATCATCTGCCTGCGACCTCCAGCACTCTCTGGATAGGTTCGCAACTGAGTGTGAAGCGGCTGGGATGAGAATCAGCACTTCTAAATCTGAGGCCATGGTTCTCAGCAGGAAACCGGTGGTCTGTCCGCTCCGAGTAGGAAATGAGTCCTTACCCCAAGTCAAGGAGTTAAAGTATCTGGGGGTCTTGTTCACGAGTGAGGGAACCATGGAGAGGGAGTTTGGCCTGAGAATCGGAGCAGCTGGTGCGGTTCTGCAGTCGCTTTACCGCACTGTTGTGATGAAAAGAGAGCTGAGCCAAAAGGCAAAGCTCTCGATCTACCAGTCTATCTTCGTCGCCACCCTCACCTATGGTCATGAAGGATGGGTCATGACCGAAAGAACGAGATCACGGATACAAGCGGTCAAAATGAGTTTCCTCCAGAGGGTGGCTGGGGTCTCCCTGAGAGATCGGGTGGGGAGTTCAGTCATCCGGGAGAGACTCGGAGTAGAGCGGCTGCTCCTTTGCATTGAAAGGAGCCAGTTGAGGTGGTTCGGGCATCTAGTGAGGATGCCTCCTGGGCGCCTCCCTAGGGAGGTGTTCCAGGTGTGTCCGGCTGGGAGGAGGCCGCGGGGTAGACCCAGGACTAGGTGGCGGGACTACATCTCTGCACTGGCCTGGGAGCGGCTAAAGATTCCCCAGGCAGAGCTGGTTGATGCTGCCAAGGAAAGGGATGTCTGGGGCCTCCTGCTGAAACTGCTGCTTCCGTGACCCGACCCCGGATAAATGGATGAAGATGGATGGATGGATGGATGGATACAGTAGAGCAGATATGATTGAGCAGTATATATCCAGAGAGAGAGAGAGAGAAAGAGAGAGAGCAGATATGGTAGACTAGTATATATCCAGAGAGAGAGAGAGAGAGAGAGAGCAGATATGATAGCATTATATAGAGAGAGTAGATATGAAGAGTTCATTTGCAAAAACAGATATGTGCATTTTGATAAATGTTGATAAATATTTTTTTAATCAATATCAATCAAATTGCAGTTGGGTTTTGATTGTGTAAAGAAGTAATTTGTCAGTGTCGTTATTAATTTATCAATATTTCTTAATCAATATCAAATATCAATCAAATTGCAGTTCAGTTGTTGTTTTGATTAAGTAAAGAAGACTCTCACAGACACTCAAAATTTTATCAAAACGCACATTTCTGTTTTTGCAAATGAACTCTTCATATGGTGGTGCAGTGTAAGTCTATCTTCTGAAGGCATCACAAGGGCCTGATGGGGATTGAGAGAGAGAGAAGGCGTGTGTGTGTGGAGAGGGATTCTGGGAACAACCCTAGTGGATATGCCCAGTCAAACAGGTCTGTCTGTATTTCATTCAACCAAGGCTGTGTGTGTGTGTCCGTGCGTGTGTGTGCCTGTGTGTGTATGTGTGTGTGTGTGTGTGTGTGTGTGTGTGTATGTGTGCCTGTGTGTGTGTGGGTGGGTCTCATTCAGCCAATTTCCGTCTCATTCATTATCTCGTGCCTTTCCCTGGAGAGGGTCTAGTCAATTAATCAGGTAGATTACAGATAGAGGGAACCCTAACCCTAGATCTGACAGGACTGGATAGGTATAAGTAGGGCTGGGTATCGGTACTCGATACCTTGTAGTACTGGATCGAAACAAACTGATACCAAGTAGCATCGAAACGTCTTCAGTCAAAACAGTACTTCATTCAATCATTTTTGTATTGAGATCTAGGAAAAAAGACATTGTAATATGGTCCAATCACCGCAAGTGTTCTTCAATTTAATGCGCCGCGTGATTGGCCCATTATGGCAGACAGCTACAATCCGTCTGGGGAAATGGATTGCAACTGCGAGTTGTTGACACAGTTTAGCACGCTGAGGTAATGCCACCAAAACGCTCAAAGGTATTGTTATACTACACGCCTATAGCGTATGGTAAAAAATAAATGCATAAAAACACGGATTTCCCCCATTACGTACAGTAGCTAGCTAGCTAGCTAGCATTAGCAACCCTACTGTAATGCATTGCTTAGTGCATTGGTTACTTAGTGGTAGTTTTAACTTCTGTAGCAGCGACATGTGTTTAGGCTAACGTTATTAACTAAGGTTATGCATAATGTTAAGAACCCCCTAGGCCTACTACCACCACAACTGCTACTGCTGATGTTGCCACCTCCTGCAGCAGCCTTGACACACCGTTCACATTAGCTACAAGGTCACGGATGACAAAAAAATGTGTAGTCACTGTCAGTAGTTATATTGTAATAAATGTAGTTTGATACTCTTTTAAACACTTTCAAAATGTATTCTTGAAAAAATTATTTGAATGTGGGAGGATTGATGGCATTTTACACAACTGAATGCTTCCATTCACATGATGGTTATGGAATGGAAAAAATGCAAAAAAGAAATTCAAAGTATCGATTGAAGTATTCAATTGGTATCGGTATCACTTTAAGGGTTCTGGTATTGGTACTGGTATCGTAATTTTTGAAATGATTCCCAGCCCTAGGTATAAGCTAGGCTTGGAATAATATGTTCTATCTTGCTAATACCTATCCCAATCTCTTAAGATCTGTCAAGTGTATTGGTTGTAGGTCTCTGGTGTGCCGTGTGAATGTTCCTAGCCTTGAGAGGTCAGTCCCATGCTAGGCCCGGCATTTTCTGTTCTGGGTTCTCTGTCCTGTGTTCTGTGTTCCGCACTCTCTTTCCTGTCCTGTGTGTGTGTGTGTGTGTGTGTGTGTGTGTGTGTGTGTGTTGAGGCAGCGCAATGGTCAGGTCAGCAGGGGAAGAATGTGCTCTCTGCATTCACACAAAGATGTTTCCCAGCCCCTCCAACAAAGCCATTGTGCTTCTTAAGAGCTCTACTCTCTCCCTCCCTCCCTCTCTCCCTCCCTTTTCCTCATTCCCCTATCCTCCCTCTCTCTCTCTCTCTCTCTCTCTCTCTCTCTCTCTCTCTCTCTCTCTCTCTCTCTCTTTCTCTCTCTCCCTCCCTCCCTCCCTCTCTCTCTCCAGCCCAGTCATGCTATCCAGACCCCTAACCACTCTCCCATGCATGATCGGCCCCATCAGGAGATATGATCTGTGTAATGAAGGGTGGGTATCTGACACCCAGTATTATACATGCCCAAAGGTCTACCTGTACCACACACACTCTACCTGGGCGCACACACACACACACACACACACACACACACACACACAGGCATCTGCACACACACAGACATGTACACACACACTGCACGCGCACAAACGCACGCGCACGCACACACAGACACACACACACGCACACACACACACTGCAATCTCGGTCTGCCTCTCCTACCAACCTGGGCTCCCACTCTACCCATTGTGCAGCGCACACAGCTCTGCGTGTCACGTGTAATCTCTGCTGTCGGTTCTCAGCCCGGCACGCCTCCACTCTCCTTTGTGTCAAACCCCATTTGCTCCTTTCACTCCTGCACTCAGCTGCGCCGCCAGCCTGTCCCGCTCTCTCAGCGCTCCCCGGGCGCAGCCGCCAGGGCTCAAGAGCTCCGCCCTCCCCTGACCCGGCTGGCTCGGCGTTGCTCTGAAACGGCCCCGTGTTGTGATAGGGAGAGGGCTCGCGAGGGCCGCGTCCGTGACACGAGGGTCCCCGAGAGCACGGGAGGCGCCGGAGAACACGGCAGCGGCCGAGGCGACCGTCGTTTGGTTTGTCGCGCAGGCCGGCGTCGGATGGAGGAGGGCGACTCACCATCCTGGTTATGAGTGTTAATGATTTCAGTCCTCGACCCACTCAGGCTGTCAGCGTGTTTGGCACTCTCTCAATCTGTGTTAGTCCCCCCCGCTTTCTCTCTGGCTCTCTTCCTGGTCTATCTCTCTCGTTCTCTCTCTTCCTGGTCTATCTCTCTCTCTCCCTCTCTCTCTCTCTCTCCCTCTCTCTCTCTCTCTCTCTCCATCTCTCTCCCTCTCTCTCTCTCTCTCTCTCTCTCCCTCTCTTTCCCTCTCTCTCTCTCTCTCTCCCTCTCTCCCTCTCTCCCTCTCTCCCTCTCTCTCCCTCTCTCTCTCCCTCTCCCACTCTCTCTCTTCCTCTCGCCGGTCATTCATACTCAGCTAAACTGCAGCTTCAGCAAAGACACACACGAAAAAAAGCAAGCTTCCGTCATGGTCCTTGTTCTTCTGTCTCCTCCCACGAGCTGAGAACGGACCGTGGCTCTGTTGATCTGGGTCCGGTCCGGTCCGGTCCTGTATGAACAGGCTGAGAGAGAGTGTCATTGTGTGGAGAGATAGTGGGAGGGATCAGGTGTCCCCGGCCTCTCCTCTCTGTCCGTGCTGCAGAAAGGCTCGTTTGTTCACTTGCTGGCTCTTTTGTGCTCCTCAGACAATGGCTGCTGTCTCAGGGTTGAGGAGGGGAGGGGGGGGGGGGGGGGGCAGAGGGGGTGCGAGAGGGGTGAGGGACAGTTTGGGAGGGGGATGGGCAGCAGATGACGTGCGGTCCCCTGTTCTGTCCACCACACACACACACACACACACACACACACACACACACACTCCTTCCCCGGTCACTCCTCCTCCCCCTCCTGCCGCCCCCCCCCCCTCCTCCTCTGACCACTCCCCCACTGTCAGTCCAACCTGTCATCTCCAGAAACACAGATGTTATCCCTGTAAGCCCTCTCTTAACCCTCCTCTCCTCTTCTATCCTCTCCTCTCTTCCCCTCTTCTTTCCTATCCTCTCCTCCACTCTCCTGTCCTCCCCTCTCCACTCCTCTTTTCCTCACCTCTCCCCTGCTCTCTCCTCTTCTCCTCTCCTCTCCTCTCCTCTCCTCTCCTCTCCTCTCCTCTCCTCTCCTCTCCTCTCCTCTCCTCTCCTCTCCTCTCCTCTCCTCTCCTCTCTGCCTCGTGACACAGGAGGGTGTGTGATGTGTGGGCGGCCGGCATGTTGCCTACAAACAAAGATTGTGCTGGGCTGCCTCTGCTGCTCTGCTGCTCTGCTGCTCTGTGGCTCTGCTGCTCTGTGGCTCTGTGGCTCTGCTGCTCTGTGGCTCTGCTGCTCTGTGGCTCTGTGGCTCTGCTGCTCTGTGGTGAGAAATGCTGAAACGGCGTGTTTCAGAAATGCTGCCGCGCCGCCGCCCACCCACGCAGTGACTTGGTATGCCCGCCGCCCACCCACGCAGTAACTTGGTACGCCCCCCGCCCACCCACGCAGTGACTTGGTACGCCCGCCGCCCACCCACGCAGTGACTTGGTACGCCCGCCGCCCACCCACGCAGTAACTTGGTACTGTGTCTGTGGCTCTGCTGCTCTGTGGCTCTGCTGCTCTGCTGCTCTGTGGCTCTGCTGCTCTGTGGCTCTGCTGCTCTGCTGCTCTGTGGCTCTGCTGCTCTGCTGCTCTGTGGCTCTGCTGCTCTGCTGCTCTGTGGCTCTGCTGTTCTGTGGCTCTGCTGTTCTGTGGCTCTGCTGCTCTGTGGCTCTGCTGTTCTGTGGCTCTGCTGCTCTGCTGCTCTGTGGCTCTGCTGCTCTGCCCACTTGTCATGGTGTGAACTAACTGAGATGTAAATAGACCTCTGTGTTTATCTGAGACAGGCGGTGAGAAATGACAAACGGCGTGTTTCAGAAATGCTGCCGCGCCGCCGCCCACCCACGCAGTGACCTGGTATGCCCGCCGCCCACCCACGCAGTAACTTGGTACGCCCCCCGCCCACCCACGCAGTGACTTGGTATGCCCGCCGCCCACCCACGCAGTGACTTGGTACGCCCGCCGCCCACCCACGCAGTGACTTGGTACACCCGCCGCCCACCCACGCAGTGACTTGGTACGCCCGCCGCCCACCCACGCAGTGACTTGGTACGCCTGCCGCCCACCCACGCAGTGACTTGGTGCCCCGGGCGCTGCAGACGGAGAGAGAAAGAATAGAAGTACAATGGAATAGAACATCTATTCTCGCCATATATAACCAGTACAGGTACAGAGGGATTATATAGTTTAAAGGTTCCCAAACTGGTTTTACTATCTGTAGTCTTACTTTCAGCAGTCTTATCAATTTGATCCTCATCTATTTATTCCATCCAATCATGGATGGCTGTGACTGTGTCCGTGATATAGGCGGGGCAATTTATGTCCAAAAAAAGTCAAGTATACACTTCCTGTTACCGTACTATCTGCCGCCAGGGAGACCTCGAGTCATAGTCATAAAGTCAAAGGTTGTGTCTTTCTCGTAACATGGAACAATAAAACCACACACACACACACACACACACACACACACACACACACACACACACAGACACACTCAAGCTTCACCCAAATTTGGATCAGCTACTGTAGTCCAGTCCAGCAGGTGTGTGAGGAAGGCGGAGGCGCGTGGCGGTGGTTCTGAGGTCGCCGCCCTCCCGTGCAGATGGATGTGAGCGTGGCGCCGCCGGACCCACTGCCCAGACAACCTATTGCTGGCGGATGAATCACTTTCATAAGGCGGGGCGTCTGCGTCTCAGTCTGCGCTCTCCTGGTCCTCCCCATGGTCCTGCATACCAATATAGACGCACGGATGTGCACACACATACACACGCACACACAAACGCATACACATACACATACACACAAACACACACACATACACACACAAACACACACACTCACAGGCGCTGGCACACACAGACACACACAGATGCAGATACTCTCTCTCTCTCTCTCTCTCTCTCTCTCTCTCTCTCACACACACACACACACACACACACACAGATAGAGAGATAAAGAGATAAAGATACACACACAGGCACTGGCACGCACAGCAACACACAGAGATACAGATACACACTTAGATAAAGATACACACACACACACACGCACACCCTCTTAGAGGCATGAGATCATAAACTGTACTGTACTGTGCTCAACAAGTCAGCCAGCTGCAGGATGCAATCGTTGGCAAGCTCAAAGCAGAGGTGTGTCTCAATAGTGTAACATTTTGTCCTCATCTCCACCCCCTCATTAGCACTGTTTTGAACATGTTAGAAAGGCGTAGATAGCCGACACATTGTACATTACTTACAAACACACACACACGCACACACACTCCTAACATCTCATCTCCACCTGCTCTCTTATCTAATGCATGCGGAGTAAAGAGCGCAGATCGGAACGAAGGCTAGGAGACCAGGAGAGGGAGCCACGCTAGACTATTAAGACACGTCCCTTGCGATGTTTCCTCTAGCTGGAGGTCGAGTCAATGTCGCCGCCTGGCCAATGACAGGTCTGACTGCTCGTTCATCCTCCTCTGTCACGGTCTGGATCGAGACCTGGCCCGGCATGGGCTTAATGAAGTCGTTTCCACGGAAATGTCCTCCGCTGTCCCCCTGAGCAGTCAGCTGATCAGGGATGCCGCCTTCAGCAGGAGCAGGTGCCGAGAAACGCATCAGTCAGACAGGGTAGATGTGATCTGCACTTTTGTTAGTCCTCACCTGAAGTGTGTGTGCGTGTGTGTGTGCGTGCGTGTCATTTCTGTTCATCTGTCTGGCCCAGCAGGTTGTGTGGCTGTGACATCACCGACTGATGCCAATCACCTTCTGTCTCTGAGGGAGGACTACAGGCACTCAGTGTGTGCGTGTATGTATGTGTGTGTGTGTGTGTGTGTGTGTGTGTGTGTGTGTGTGTGTGTGCGTGTGCGCGCGTATGTGCATGTGTGTTTCTTTGTGTGTGCGTGCCTGCAGGCACGCTGTCTGTGTTTATTCAACACTTACTCACTTATTCAAATGGATATCTGGTTATGGAAAACTACCAGGATGTGCACTTGTTTTCTCTGCTAGTCCCTCCAGCCTGGTTCAGTAACGTGAGCTGTGAGCAACCGTGTTTATCATATCTTCAGTCACTCATCAAATCAGTCCTTTCTAATGTTAATCTCAGGCCGTAGATGATGATAGCATCCAGTATCTAGATACTATACACTATCTGACATGGAAAAGGGTGTAGTAATAGGCTGTCAACAAACTAAATCCTGACTGTTATTGAGAAGCTTCTGCACAGTATCAGCACCTGCAGCCAGGGCGACCCCACACCTCAGAACAGACAGACTGAAACCTAGCCTACCCCAGCCCAGCCTAGCCTAGCCCAGACTAGAATATCCCAGCCCAGCCTACACCAGCTCAACCAGGGTGGACAGAGCTATGGTGTCTGTGGACCAGGGTGGACAGAGCTATGGTGTCTGTGGACCAGGGTGGACAGAGCTATGGTGTCTGTGGACCAGGGTGGACAGAGCTATGGTGTCTGTGGACAGAGCTATAGGACACTGAGCAGGCAGAAACCTGAGCGTCTGTCATTGGAGCCAGGGTGGAAGTGACATGTTACTGAAGACTACTACTGTAGGTGTTAACCACCGTCATAGTATATAACAACCCTGCACCACTCCCCCCTCTCTCTATAGATCTATATTTATCTCTCTCTCTCTCTCTCTTTCTATTATCTCTCCCCTGTTCTCTCTCTCTCTCTTTCTTTCTATCTCTCCCCTGTTCTGACGCTCTCTCTCTCTCTCTCTCTCACACACACACACACACACACACACACACACACACACACACACACACACACACACACACACACACACACACACATCATCATCATCATCATGAGGCTGGTTCTTAGCTTTCTCTCCCCCTCCCTCCCAGGCAGAGCAGTGATATGAGTGCCCTTTAGAACCAGCGACATGTGAGACTTCCATTACTCCTGGTAGCAGTATGTGGAGAGGCGCTACCAGGCTACACACACACACACACACACACACACACACACACACACACACACACACACACACACAGGTAGAGCAGAGGACTGCTGCTGTAATAACTCTGACTCCATTCTCTTCCCTGCCCGCCCCGGGGACCAATCGTACGCTGTTACCGGGCGGACGCACTTAGCCAACCTGAAACGCTACACTGTTCTCTAGTGAGGTACAAGAGGATGCAGGGTGAGTGTGTGTGTGTGTGTGTGTGTGTGTGTGTGTGTGTGTGTGTGTGTGTGTGTGTGTGTGTGTGTGTGTGTGTGGAGGGGACGGGCGGTGTACTCATTTGTGTGTGTGTGTGCACGTGTGCGGTATCATTTGAAGCCAATCACAGCATAAGTGGTTGGAATGATCGTGCATGTTGTGTGTGTGTGTGTGTGTGTGTGTGTGTGTGTGTGTGTGTGTGTGTGTGTGTGTGTGTGCGCGCGCGCGCGTGCGTGCGGAGGACTATTTATATTAATAACGAGTGAATGACTGACTACCTGATCTTAAATCTCCCCTGTCTGAGCTGAGGAGGAGATGGCGGTTGGTCAGAGCCAGTCTGTCTGTCTAGTAGACTTCTAGACCAGTGTGGGGAGGTCAGGGGTCAGGCTTAATCTGACGCCCTGGATTATTACCCAGGATTCATTAGGGCTGCAGAGCTCTTCTGCCCTCCCAGTGATGAAGTATATTAGCCTAGATCCTGGGTGGCACTGTAGCACACTAGTTGTTTTTACCAGCCCCCACACACAGGAACACACACACACACACACAATAATGCACACATTATACACACTGACTTGGCATTTGCATTACCCCCCCCCCCCTCACACACACACACTCACACACACACTCACAGGCATGACTCAGGTGGCAGCTGGGGGAAGCAGGCGAGGAGAGGAGGATGTATCTGGCCCTCGGTGCTGCCATGGTCACAGCCCTGGACTCATAACTCCGCCAGGTCCGGCTCAGACAGCTGATTTATGTTTAACACTTTTAAAAAGTATGTCTCAGAGAAGTGTGTAGAGATGGTGTGTGTGGGGGGTGGGGGGGCTCATGCAATTATCGCATTGTCATCTGTGGCCGAATGACTCTTGTCTTGACACTGCAGAACCTTTCCCGAATGTTCTAAAAAAAGTGCCTTCAGAGGGTTAGGAGACGTTCTAGAACCTTCTTCTTTATCGACCAGCCCTCTGAGGTGCAATTAACAGTGTGGGTATTTGCCCACCGACGCCGCCGGAAGAGAGCGTGCGACGCGTGGCATTTTAATGGCTTCCCAGCGGCGCGGCCGGCCCTCGGCGAGGAGTGTTTAGATGTGTGATGGTGTGTGTCAGCTCGCATCGACCCGACTCCCGCCCCCAGAGAGAACCGCATCACGGGCGGAGTTAGGGAATGACAATGAGAGAGATGCACCAATAAGAGGTCTCCTCTGGATCTGATAAGTGCCCCGGCTCTGGCGACTCGCTTCCCCCCCTCTCTCTCTCTCGCTCTCTCTCTCTCTCTCTCTCTCTCTCTCTCTCTCTCTCTCTCTCTCTCTCTCTCTCTCTCTATCTATCTATCTATCTATCTATCTATCTATCTATCTCTATCTCTATCTCTATCTCTATCTCTATCTCTATCTCTATCTCTATCTCTATCTCTCTCTCTCTCTCTCTCTCTCTCTCTCTCTCTCTCTCTCTCTCTCTCTCTCTCTCTCTCTCTCTCTCTCTCTCTCTCTCTCTCTCTCTCTCTCTCTCTCATTCACTTGTTCCATCACTCTCGCACTTTCTCCCCTCATGCTCTTTCTAGTGACTCACTCTTTATCTCATTTCAGCTACCCGCTCCCTCCCTCTCTGTCTCTTTATCTTTCCTTCTCTCTTGCTCTCTCTCTCTTCTCAAAACATGCACTTTCATAAATCACCAATATGGCCTCTCTTCCTCTCTCCCTCCCACCACCCCCCTCCATCTCTCTGTCTCTCTGCCTGTGTGTCTGACTGTGTAGCCTAGAACTTTATCAATGATGTTCTCTTCTCAGAGGGAGGGTTCTGTCCATCCCTGGACAGAGGGAGGGTCCCTGGACAGAGAGAGGGACAGACAGGCAGGGACAGAGCGAGGGACAGGCAGGCAGGGACAGAGGGAGGGACAGAGAGAGGGACAGAGGGAGGGACAGAGAGAGGGACAGACAGGCAGGGACAGAGGGAGGGACAGACAGGCAGGGACAGAGAGAGGGACAGACAGAGAGGGACAGAGAGAGGGACAGACAGAGAGGGACAGAGGGAGGGACAGAGGGAGGGACAGAGAGAGGGACAGACAGGCAGGGACAGAGAGAGGGACAGACAGGCAGGGACAGAGAGAGGGACAGACAGGCAGGGACAGAGAGAGGGACAGACAGGGACAGAGAGAGAGAGACAGACAGGCAGGGACAGAGAGAGGGACAGACAGGCAGGGACAGAGAGAGGGACAGACAGGGACAGAGAGAGGGACAGACAGGCAGGGACAGAGAGAGGGACAGACAGGCAGGGACAGAGAGAGGGACAGACAGGCAGGGACAGAGAGAGGGACAGAGGGAGGGATAGAGAGAGGGACTGACAGGCAGGGACAGAGAGAGGGACAGACAGGGACAGAGAGAGGGACAGACAGGCAGGGACAGAGAGGGACAGACAGGGACAGAGAGAGGGACAGACAGGCAGGGACAGAGAGGGACAGACAGGGACAGAGAGAGGGACAGACAGGCAGGGACAGAGAGGGACAGACAGGGACAGAGAGAGGGACAGACAGGCAGGGACAGAGAGAGGGACAGACAGGCAGGGACAGAGGGAGGGACAGAGAGAGGGACAGACAGGCAGGGACAGAGAGGGACAGACAGGGACAGAGAGAGGGACTGACAGGCAGGGACAGAGAGAGGGACAGACAGGCAGGGACAGAGAGAGGGAAGTGGAGGAGTTGCAGACAGACGACACGGAGGAGGAGAAAGCAGACAGGGGCTACATGACCAGACCTGTGTTCCTGACACTATTGTCTGAGACCAGCTCACGCGCACACACACACACACACACACACACACACACACACACACACACACACACACACACACACACACACACACCGCTGGCTGTGGCTGGATGCTTTCTAAAGGCAGGAGAAAAACTGATAATGTTCATCAACAGAACAAATAAGTCTGTTCACAGTATGCCTTCTGTTTCTATTCAGTCTATAGAATCACTGTTTATGTGACCTTTACTTGACCATGGTAAATCATTGAGAACAAATCCTCCTTTACAGTGACCACCTGGATCGATGTGATGCTGTCTGTTTTGCTGTAGGGAGGTCTTCAGAAAGTCTAGAAGTGCTGAGTCACAGCTCCTCCATTTGTTGCTGCAGTGTTTAGATGTCCCAGACACAAACCCAGAGGAAATATATCACTGTTCAATATGCGGTGACATTTAGTTTTCATTTTATTGGTTAGGTTTCCCCGACAAAGATGAATCCTAATCAAAATTCAAAGCTTGGAGAGTTAATTGGTTCTCAATCTGTGCAACGTATACCTGCGCCCTCACTTCACACTCTGCACCCCTGACTCCGCCCCCAAACAGGTAGAGCTCAGGTGATGCCAGGATGCCTGGCGAGGCCCCGCCCTCTGCTGTTCGCCATGGAGACAGCTTCCCATGCCCCGCAGGAAGTGACACAGTGTGTAAAGAGGTGGATGATGGAAGCATGCTCGGAGCCCTGTGTCTGAAGCTTCTGCTGGAGCCCTCTGAGCCGCACGAGGGGGTGCAACTGGCAGCGTTGAGCCAAGATGGCTGCCCGTCTCTCGATGGCTTTGACCAGTGAGTGTCTGTCTGGTGTTGTTCTGTCCAGCAGCCTGCATGTTAGAGGACATACAGACATAACTCTAGTGTTGGCTCTTTGGAATACTGTATACAAACTTTGTCTCTTGAAAATCATTGTCTGTCTGTGTCTGTCTGTCTGTCTGTCTGTCTGTCATGAAGGTTGGAGAGGCGATGGGTGCTCTGGCACGAGTTTATGAAGGAATACTCACATCTCGACGACTGGCTCCGATTGGCTGAGAGGACGGCTGCCTCCCCGAACTCCGCTCACGTGCTCTTTGTCACTGCCAAGGAGGAACTGAGGAAGTTTGAGGTAACGGGTCATGTTTATCTGTTAACTACCTGACTGTTTACCTGTTTGTTTGTTTGTTTGTTTATTTATTTATTTATTTATTTGTTTGTTTATTGATTCAGTGGGAATGGTAAGGGATACAGACAGAGGGAGTGGGGGGTGGGTGAGGACACCGGGTAAACAGAGGGAACTGAGCATACTGGCCAGTGATACTGCTCTCGGTTGCTCCTTTCAGTCCTGTAGATGGCCAACAACGTCTTTTTACTTTTTAAGCTGTTGATATAGGTCATTGTGCTTTTAATTGTTCTATTGTCGAATAAAGTAAACTAAACTAAAACTAAACTCATGCGTTTGTATCAAAAGTGTGCACTGTGATTGACCAGCCATGGCATACAAGCAAAGAAGAAAACGGGCCATTTTTCGGTTCACTGTCAATGAGTTTAAGTCAATGAGTTTTTCAGAAAGATATTTACAAATATGTATTTGCAATGTCGAGCTTTCAAACCCACACACCATGTTCCGGAAACCCTCATGCAACTGTGAGCACTTTTGAAGTGTAAGTGTGACACGTATTCGACGAGCTTTTCATTGTCGACTTGGCCGTGATATTTGATTGACCCTCTTTTCCTATGGTGGGATAAAGGACTGTAGTTAGGAGAGCGCCAGCTTGTCCTCCATGTGTGGCTGTCTACATTACATTACATTACATTACATTACATTACATTACAGTCATTTAGCAGACGCTTTTATCCAAAGCGACTAACAATAATTGCATTTAACGTAGGAAGAGCCAATGTACTACTACTTGCCAGAACTCACAAGTGCATCTTCTTTCTAAAACAAGTGACTAAGAGCATAATCTAGTGCTGAAGGCAAAGTGCAAGAATCGCAATCTAAAGTACAGTGCAATATAATATAATACAATAAGTGCTTAGGCGGGAGGATTGTTGTAGTACTTCTTGAAGAGATGAGTTTTGAGCCTGCGATGAAAGATGGGCAGCGACTCTGCTGTCCTGACATCAGTGGGCAGTTCATTCCACCACTGCGGGGCCAGGACAGAGAAGAGCCGTGACCGTGTCGATCAACCGCAGGAGCCTCAGAGTGACGGGGCAACCAGTCGCCCTGAGATAGCGGAGCGTAGCGGTCGGGAGGGGGTGTAGGGTTTGACCATGGCCTGGAGGTAGGAGGGGGCTGTTCCTTTCATTGCCCTGTAGGTTAGCGCCAGAGTTTTAAACTGGATGCGAGCCGCTACAGGGAGCCAGTGTAGGGAACGGAGGAGGGAAGTTGTGTGGGAGAATTTAGGGTGGTTGAACACCAGGCGAGCAGCAGCTTTCTGGACAAGTTCCAGAGGTTTAATGGCTGACGCCGGCGCCCCAGCGAGGAGGGAGTTGCAGTAGTCCAGGCGGGAGATGACCAGGGCCTGGATGAGTCCCTGCGCCGTTTCATTAGTGAGGAAAGGGCGAATCCTCCTGATGTTGTAGAGCATGAATCTGCAGGAATGTGTGACGGATGTGACGTGCGGAAAATTACAGTTGGTCATCCAGGGTCACACCCAGATTCCTCGCAGTCCGAGTCAGGGTCACCACTGTGTCTTCAATGGTGATGGCCAGGTCCCGGTGCGGGCAGCCCTTCCCCGGGAGGAACAGCAGCTCAGTCTTGTCCAGATTGAGCAGCGGCCCCCAAACTTTACTGCACCATGGACTGGGTTCATATTGACAATGGGGGGCCAGGCAGGGCTTCATTTGTGCCGAGATTTGGATGAGCCCTATTTGATTGGATACGGCACCTTGTTTGTAATTATCAATCAATTGTGTGTAATATTTAATGTTATCTATTCTGTCATTCTTTTATTTTCCATTGAAGTTACTCGTAAATTGCTTGCTTGCATATTTTGGATGCATGACAGAGACGTGACAGACGTCAATCACTCTGGTCACGCAGTGACGCTGGCTCCCCGTGGGAGTTTTGAGTAACATACTGTAGGCTACGTCGTGGTAAAATGTCAAAAAGACAGTCACATTTATTTAATTTCTTGTAACCCTAAGGGCATGGATGTATTAAAAGAAAATCATTGCTGGAGTCGGGGAGAGAGGGAGATGAGGACGAGGCTATGGAGTTGGTGAGGAGACTTTTAGATGGGGGAATTTACATCTGGCCAGTGGTTTAATGCTTTTTGGTGTCATTTTGGCATAACAATAACTATTACGTTAAGCCCACAGTTAAGTAAGTGGGTGTTTGTGTTGTGAAATAGTGAAATTATGAGTGGCTGTTATGAAAACTCATAAGTCCCATCATTGTGGGCGTGATTCTCGCTTGGCGGTGTGTGTGAGCACGCAATCTTCCCTCTCCGGGCGGCCTGGGAGCGAATGGACCGGGGGGCTGCAGCCCGGTGGCTGGGGACCGCTGATCTACAGGACCAGAGGGGGGCTTCTGTATCTGCTCAGTCGGCTAATCATGGTCGGCCATCACTGATCCGAGCGCGTTGCTTCTGTGTCCTACCAGAGCCTGCGTACGGAGGCCAGGGCCTGTCTGGTCCAGCTGGACAGCTTGACCCGGCGGAACCGGACCCTGGTCCACCTCTTCCACGGCGCCATGCGCACCCGGCTGGTTACCATGGTGAGAGAGTGCAGCCACCGCTGGGACCGCCTCCACGCCGCCATAGAGTGCGTCTGCCGGAGGCTCAAGGTAAGAGGCCCCCTGTTTTGCCACTTCCTGTCTTCAACCGACGTGTTGTATTTCTAGGACGTTGACGGTGCTGCGTTCAAGAGGTTTGAAAGGCCAACATGGACCTCCATCACTTGTGTCTCTAATAGCCACTACTGTCTGTTCTTACCTTCTCCGTCTGCACCTGCCCTTCTTGTCCCTGCTCTGTCCCTCTCTCCTCTCTACACCCCCCCCCCACCACTCTACCTCTCTACACCCACCACCCCTCCACTCTACCTCTCTACACCCCCCACCCCTCCACTCTACCTCTCTACACCCCCCACCCCTCCACTCTACCTCTCTACACCCCCCACCCCTCCACTCTACCTCTCTTCACCCACCACCCCTCCACTCTACCTCTCTACACCCCCCACCCCTCCACTCTACCTCTCTACACCCCCCACCCCTCCACTCTACCTCTCTACACCCCCCACCCCCCCAATCTACCTCTCTACACCCCCCACCCCACCTCCCACCAACCCCGCAGCATTTCGTCAGTCAGTGGGAGGAGTTTGAGTGCGGAAGGGAGGAGCTGATGGTGTGGTTGGCGGAGATGGACCTGAGGCTGGCGGAGGTGGAGTACCTCTCTGGGAGGAGCAGCTCTGACAAGATGAAGGAGCTGCAGGTACTCTGTCAACCCTGAGTCTCGAGAGCTCTGCCGTACAGTACCAATACCAATCAGAACCACTCCCTACATCTCCAATAGGGTGATCATTTCCTTACCGGAAATGATTTCCCCCAAACAAACATGAGTGGAGAATCAAAACAAAACATTCACCGCCTCATTAGGAGGGACCACCCTGAAGACGTTGGGTTGGTTCTGCAATGCAGGTTTTTTTTCAATCTGTCAAATTGTTTCCACCCACTTTTAGCGAAGAAATCTAGACAAATGTCTTCAGTCTCAAGTTGAGCGCGGCGTTTAATCAACCTCATGAGTCTAGTCAACCACTAGCTCCTGGTAACCTGATGCGCTAGATGGTTTGTTTTGCATGATGGCCCTTCTCTGGGAGGCCCTTCTCTGGGAGGCCTTTCTCTGGGAGGCCCTTCTCTGGGAGGCCCTTCTCTGGGAGGCCCTTCTCTGGGAGGCCCTTCTCTGGGAGGCCCGGCTGTCACCGGATGAAGGAGCTGTGGGCCTTCACTCCTCCTTCTTGGTTCTTGAGTAGCTCTGAGAGGACCTGATAGAGAGCATTCTGATGGTGACAGTCCAATCAGAGGAGAAAGCCCACACTATAACACCCTTCAGAACCTGTGCTCAGAACCTATCCCTGTTCCTATGTGTGTGTGTGTGTGTCTGTGTGTGTCTGTGTGTGTGTGTGTGTGTGTGTGTGTGTGTGTGTGTGTGTGTGTGTGTGTGTGTGTGTGTGTGTCCGCAGACCTTCCAGGAGGCGGTGGGTGAGAATGCGTGCCGTCTGAACGATCTCCTGGAGCGTGGCGAGGCACTGATCCAGCGCAGCCAACCAGAGGACGGACAGGACATAGAGGAGGGGCTTCAGGACCTGATGCTGTACTGCGCCCACGTGTTTGAGGACGTGGGGCGTCTGCACACTCGCCTGCTCAGTATGAGACTGGTATGATCCCATCAATCAGTCAGTATGAGACTGGTATGATCCCATCAATCAATCAATATATCAGTATGAGACTGGTATGATCCCATCAATCAATCAATATATCAGTATGAGACTGGTATGATCCCATCAATCAATCAATATATCAGTATGAGACTGGTATGATCCCATCAATCAATCAATATATCAGTATGAGACTGGTATGATCCCATCAATCAATCAATATATCAGTATGAGACTGGTATGATCCCATCAATCAATCAATATATCAGTATGAGACTGGTATGATCCCATCAATCAGTCAATATATCAGTATGAGACTGGTTTGATCCCATCAATCAATCAATATATCAGTATGAGACTGGTATGATCCCATCAATCAATCAATATATCAGTATGAGACTGGTATGATCCCATCAATCAATCAATATATCAGTATGAGACTGGTATGGTCCCATCAATCAATCAATATATCAGTATGAGACTGGTATGATCCCATCAATCAATCAATATATCAGTATGAGACTGGTATGGTCCCATCAATCAATCAATATATCAGTATGAGACTGGTATGGTCCCATCAATCAGTCAGTATGATCCCATCAATCAGTCAGTATATCGATCAATAATTCAATATATCAACTTATAAAATGGTTAGCTCAAATCAAGCAATCTGATTGGTTAATAGCCATGGTATCATGGCTAGAATGTCTAAATCCTCTCCCCCTCCCTCCCGCCCCCCCAGGTATATGAGGATGACTGGGTGTTGATCCCCACCTCGGACTCTGGCTGCCCCTCAGAGACTGTCCTGGAGGAGGAGGGGGGAGGGCTGGAGAAGAGCAGGGCCCCCACAGACCTCCAGGACCCCCCCACGTCCATACGTCTCCCCCCAGACCACCCTGGCCCGCCCTCGCCCCCCACCCTCGACCACCTGGTGCTGGAGTGGGACCCTTCCGTGGACATAGGTGGCTCTGTCTCCCATGACGACGAAGACTCCTCCTACTTCAGTTCCAACACTGGTAAGTGGTGAGGCAATGCATTGTTGAGTGTTCTTGTAAATTATTACATTCCGAGATTGTCAGAAGATCGTCGATATAGAGCCATCTATCAAAATCAGATACCCAAATCACTGGCATTACTGTTACCTCCTCCAGGTTCATTTGTGTTGAAGAGTGTTGTAAAAGAACCTGTGTTGAGTGTCTTCCTTCAGGCCTGTGCTATCGAGATGAGTCATTGGCCAGAGACTGTCTGAAGAGGCGGAGTTATATCAGCTCCCTTGGTTCCCAGTCTGACATCCCCAACGCAACAGCAGACCTGGTGGGTCTCTCACACACACACACACACACACACACACACACACACACACACACACACACACACACACACACACACACATACACACATACACACATACACACATACATACATACATACATACATACATACATACAGTACTGTGCAAAGGTTTTAGGCAGGTGTGAAAAATCAGACGCCTCCCTGATGGTATTGCATGATGAATCGTATCTGCCTGTATTTCCCAGCATTGAGGACACAATTAATCCTGACCAAATCCCCAACTCCATTTGCAGAAATTCTCCAAACTTGCAAAGAACCTCCACCATGCTTCAATGTTGCTTGCAGACACTCATTATTGTACCACTCTCCAGCCCAAATAAACTACCTTCTGCTACAGACAAATATTTCTTATTTTGACTCCTCAGTCCAGAGCACCTGCTGCCATTTTTCTGCACCCCAGTTCCTATGTTTTTGTGCATAGTTGAGTCGCTTGGCCTTGTTTCCACATCAGAGGATGACTTATTGGCCACAATTCTTCTATGAAGACCACTTCTGGCCAGACTTCTCATACAGTAGATGGGTGTACCTGGGTCCCACTGGTTTCTGACAGTTCTGAGCTGATGCCACTGCTGGACATCTTCCGGTTTCGAAGGGAAGAAAGCATGATGTGTCTTTCATCTGCTGCATTAAGTTTCCTTGGCCGACCACTGCATCTACGGTCCTCAGTGTTGCCCATTTCTTTGTGCTTCTTCAAAAGAGCTTAAACAGCACATCTTGAAACCCCAGTCTGCTTTGAAATATTTGCCTGGGAGAGACTTTCCTGATGCAGTATAAGTACAGTACCTTGCGTCTTGTTGCTGTGCTCAGTCTTTCCGTAGTCTCTGACCTGTGACATGAAACTCTTCCACAACCTCACCTTGGTAGCTGAGTTTGGCTGTCCCTCACCCAGTTTTAAAGGACAATGCTCGTTTTTGACAACCTGGAAGAATGAAGAAATGTAAAATCCAGCGCGAGCCAGTATATCCATGTAATGGCGGTGGTGGGGGCACCGAGAATGCAGTTTATAAAAATTAATTTTCTGCCGCGAAACGGTTGTTTTCATCAATCTGTCTTTATGAATCGCTAGTTGTGCTTACATAGAGCGTAGGCCTGTTGTGGTTGTTCACATGCCTCTGTAATATGATCTTTAGAAACGTCTTTCGAAACGAAATAGCGTTCCCACTTGCTCCAACACGCATGCGCACAGCGCGCAATCGTTGCTCCAACACGCTGTGCGCATGCGTGCTGGAGCAAGTGAGGAAGCTATTTCGTGTCTAAAGATGTTTCTAAAGATCATATTACAGAGGCATGTGAAAAACCACAACAGGCCTACGCTCGATGTAAGCACAACTAGCGATTCATAAAGACAGATTGATGAAAACAACCGTTTCGCGGCAGAAAATAGATTTTTAGAAACTGCATTCTCGGTGCCCCCACCACCGCTATTACATGCATATACTGGCTCGCGCTGGATTTTACATTTCTTCTACATGCCTCCGAACTACACCAAAGTGATCTCGGTGAGTCAAACGTCTTATAATATGTCGTAAATAAGGTCCAGGTTGTCAAAAACGAGCATTGTCCTTTAATCAAATCAAATCAACTTTTATTTACATAGCACCTTTCGCACATAGAAGCAATTAAAAGTGATTTGACAGAAGATAAGAAAAGCAAATCATGTAAATAATAAAGAAAGCAATTAAATGAACACAATAAAAAATACGATAAGGATGGGGTTTAAGGGAATGCAAGGCTAAAAAGATATGTCTTGAGTTTACTTGTAAATGTTCGTACAGAATGTGATGCACTTGTCACAGAAATTGTAGTTTCATCACCTCATTTTGTAATTTACCACCTCCCTCAACCTTTCACATAGCTGTGCTAACCTAATTCATGACAGGATGACCCCCAGGAGGTCAACACACCTAGACGTTGTCCAGAATAACCATCCTTTGTCCCTTCAAGAAATTACCGCCTTTTCTCATGTCACGTGTCTGTATTCTCGACCACTGTTGATGACGCCTGCCATTTAATATGACGTACAATGGGTTAGCCAATCACATCCTGGAACCGCCATACCTGTGTTTTGCTTTAATATAAGGCCGCGCTGACCAGGAGGCGGCACTTCTTTGGATCAACCACTCATGTGCGTTGTCCGGAAGTCCTTGCGCTCGTATGTTTTCTCAATAAACCAGACTTAACCTGTTTGAGCGAATCTTGGTAAATCCTTTTTGACTAGATCAGTTAAAATCCATTACACCCTCAAATTCTCCGGCAGGCTGTTCCAGAGGCGAGGGCCATAGACACTAAATGCCGCCTCCCCATACTTCTTTGTCATCACCTGAGGGACAACTAAGAGGCCGGTGTCATCAGAGGACCTGAGGGGTCTAGGGGAATCATATGACACAAGCATGTCTGAAAGATATTCAGATTGCCAGGCCATTCAGTGATTTGAACACCAGTAATAATATTTTAAAATCTATTGTGAGTTTTACAGGTAGCCGGTGTAAGGACCTCAGGACAGGTGAGATGGGCGCTTGGTCAGAACACGTACAGCAGCGCGCTGAATGATCTGAAGTGTGTTTATGGCTGTATTAGGAAGGCCAGAGAGGAGGGCATTACTGTAGTCAAGTCTACTAGAAATAAAAGCATGCGTGAGTTTCTCTGTCTGCCTCTTAAACCAGTCCAACACCGAACCAGAGGGTCCAACGTAATTCTCAAGTCTTTCAATGAGAATGTCGTGGTCTACAGTATCAAAAGCAGCACTCAAATCTATCAGTACAAGGATAAAGAGTTTTTTATTGTCTATGTTTAAGCTTAGGTCGTTGACCACTTTGACTAATGCAGTCTCAGTGCTGTGGTGAGACCGAAAACCAGATTGAAATTTATCAAAAATACAATTCAAATTGAGAAAGTCACTTCAATGTTTAGAAACCAGTTTCTCTAGAATTTTACTTACAAAAAGAAAGATTTGAGATAGGCCTGAAGTTATTCAGCACTGTGGGATGAAGGCTGCTTTTCTTGAGGAGGGGCTTCACAATAGCATTTTTCAGTGCCAAAGGGAAGTCACCAGTGGTCAGGGAGTTGTTTACAATCGCTAGCACTTCCTCCTCTAAACAGGTGAACACCGTTTAAAAAAAAAAGATGTAGGGATAACGTCACATGCGCAAGTGGAGGGTTTTTGTTGCATGACTTGTTTCCTGAGTGTTTCTTTATCAGTTGCAACAAAGTGACTCATAGCAGTTTTGCACACGGGAAGCAAAGCTGAAGCTCACACACATTTAGGATAGTACTGCAAACTCTTCACATTTTGAAGATGAGGAGATTAGGGAGTGGCTTTTTGGACCAGGCCTTATGAGAGAATCAATAGCACTCTGGGATTGTTGTGATTCTGCAAAATCAGATTTGTAAAATGGGCCCGTCTAGGAGATCTGACTTCTAAATTAAAACTAGAGAGGTTCTCTTTCAAAATGTCATAATGGACATGCATCTTAGTTTTTCTCCATTTACGCTCGGCTTGTCTGCATTTTTTTCTTTAAGTCAATGACATTATCAGTTCTTCATTGTGGTTTTTGTTTGGACTTAATCTTCTTGAGTTTGGTGCCACCGTGTCAATGGTGATCTTCAGCTTATTATTAAAAGGATTGTCCAGGTCATTTCAATAGGGGGAAAGGGACTGTGGGGGTAGGCTATTAAAATGGTTGATAAAGTTTTCAGCAGCTTCAGAGGCAAAATAGCATTTTCTAACAGTCTACTCAGTAACAACATTAGGTGATGACAGAGATGCTGAGAAGAAAATACAGCAATGGTCTGAGATTGCCACGTCTGTTATTGAAGATATAGTCCACGAGTGATGATAAGATCCGTGTTTCCATGGTTATGAGTGGGTTTTTTAACATGTTGAATAAAATCCATGGAAATCAGAACATTTAGGAACTCTGCAGATTTAGTCAGCTGCCTTGTCTGCATGCAGGTTGAAATCTCCCAGTACCAAGATGTTATCATAGTTGATGCAACAGTAGACAGTAATTCATTGAACTCATCTACAAAGATAGGACACTGCTTGGGTGGTCTATATATAGATATAGCTAGCACAGTGGGGTGGGAGTTTAACAGTACAGCATGATACTCAAAGGAAACAAGATCACCAAATTTGATATTTCTACACTGTAAGGCATCAGAAAAAATAGAGGCAGTCCCACCACCTTTTTCCTGTCTTATTGAATATTCAAAGCTATAACAGGGCGGGGATGACTCAATAAGAACAGAAGGTCCGTCGCCCTGAAGCCAAGTCTCAGTTAAAAATATGCAGTCAAGTTTGTGTTCAGATACAAGTTCATTAAATATAGCTGCAAGCAGCAATGACGGGGCCAAGCCCTTACGCATCAAAGACAACAAGACACCTCCTCCCCTGCACCTCCTCCTCTACCCCTCCCCCCTCCTCTACATCTCTTCCTCTACACCTCCTCTATACCTCCTCCCACCCTTACACCTCCTCCTCTACACCTCCTCCCTCCCCTACACCTTCTCCTCTATACCCCCCTCCTCTACACCTCCTCCCTCCTCTACACCTCCTCATCTACCCTTCCCCCCTTCTACACACCTCCTCCCTCCCCTACACCTCCCCCCTCCTCTACACCTCCTCATCTACCCTTCCCCCCTTCTACACACCTCCTCCCTCCCCTACACCTCCCCCCTCCTCTACACCTCCTCATCTACCCTTCCCCCCTTCTACACACCTCCTCCCTCCACAACACTCCCTCCCCTACACCTCCTCCCTCCTCTACACCTCCTCCTCTACCCCTCCCCCCTCCTCTACACCTCCCTCCCCTACACCTCCCCCCTTCACTACACCTCCTCCTCTACACCTTCCCCCTCTACACCTTCCCCCTCCTCTAAACCTCCCCCTCCTCTACTCCTCCTCCCTGAATGAATGAAAGCACAACCGGGGTGTTGTTGCACAAAAACGCTTATATCAACATCATACTTTAATCTGACGATTTTGTCTCCAACTAGTAATTTGTAGAGCATGCCATCACCTACGCATACAAGCAAAATGACCCCCATCAGGCCACAGGGGGCGCTACAGCAATCGATTGCATTTTAGCCACTTTTAAGCATTTTGGCTTGTTATAGCACCACCCTGTGGCAAATTTGCTGCATTTTTCTCAACTTACCTTAGGATATACTCTGGCACTATTGTACCAAGTTTTGGAAAAATCGGCATAGTGGTTAGGCCTTAACAGGAAATTAGCTCTCTAGCGCCCCCATTTCAGTTGATCAGGCAATAATGCAGTCTGCAAATACACCTTGGGGTGTATTTGCGGATATGCTAGCAAAGATTTGTGGTGTTTTGTACAACCTTTCAGAAATTATACCTTCATGTGAAAAGCCACGCCCTCTGCAATCCTCATTGGCTCATAGTTTGTTTTATTCAACTTTTCAAAAAATGCCAACTCAGAACTTTAGACTCGGTGAAACTTTCTAGGAGGAGATAGATTTTAAGCGTTTTCCAAAAAATGCAAAATTGCAGATTATTTACACAACCAGAAGTTATAGGTTCTTGAGGCAAATTTGTTCATCACGAGGACAGACATATGTCTGCAAAGTTTCATGACTCTACGTCAAACAGGGCATGAGCTATGCCTGTTCAAAGTTTGCAATTTTGCTATTGCGCCCCCTATTGGCCAATCGATCTGGGACTTGCTCCATTGCCTCATCACATGATCCTCTACCATCGTCAAAGTTTCGTAAAAAGTTACCACTCCGTTCTATAGGCTGCCATTGACTCCCATGGCGGAATAATAATAATAATAATACCATCAATTACAATAGGGGCTTCACACTTTGTGCTGGCCCCTAATTATAAAAGACTTATTGCATAATGATCAGACATTTAAAACTGCCATGTCTATTTTTTCCCATTTAGTCTTTCTTGGTACAACACACTGGTCAGTTAGTGGGATGGGGGCCAGATTATTCAGAATTACCTTTTAGCTGATGACTATAACTATTTGGTCTGTTATTATTTATTAAAACAGGTATAGCAGATGTGTAAGAGTGTTCAGCAACAAGACCCGGGGTCTCGTCAGAATGTTCAGGGCTAGCTATTACAGGGTTGTGCTGAGACACACATCAATCAGTGTCAATATACAGTTATTGTAGTTTTGGGCAAGTAGTTCCACACTCTTAAGGTTGGGGTGAACGCCGTCTGGTTTGTATAGGACATCATCTCTGATCCAGAATCAATCAAAAAGGCTAATAAAGCCATGATCGTGGTCACCGCAGAATGCTTTTAGCCATTCATGCAAAGCATACATGCGACTGAAGTGCTCACAGGATTTTGAGGGGCTGTGAATGGGTCCTGAGAAATACATGTTTTACCAGGATTAGGATAGTGGCTTTGGATAGTGGCTTTGGATAGTGACGGCATGGGACTCTAGATTGTCGTGGAGGATTACAGATTTTTTATCCATGACGTCATTCGTGCCTACATGCACAAGGAATTTATCCGTGGATGGATGCAGGTTGGTGACCACTGGTGTCAGTTCGATTAAATCTTCTACTTTACCGCCAGGAAGACAGAAAGTGGAAGCTCCTGGGATTTTGCCAATAATGAGGGTATGGGGTTGTCTGTCACTGGAACCTCGACAAAAAGAAAGTTTTGGTGGAAGAAGAGGCGTACCGTCATCAGCAGTGGAATGGGGTTCATCTGTGTGCGCAGACTGTGGGTTCGAGCGGACAGCAGTATGGTCACTAGCACAGCTACCGTTAGCCGTGACCATGACAGGAGAACTCTTGGAGTTGTTCTGTAAAGTTGAGCTTCTACTCTGTTTTTTTTCCTTGGATCTGACCGTGAGGGGCTCCGGAACAGTCACAGACTCGCTCAGCTCCTCAAGCGGTGAAAAGTAGTTGGACGTTGGGACAGGGTCATTCTTATTGACCAGTTTACTGCCTCGGCCCCCGTTCCTCAAGCCTCCTACACTTGTTTCCTGTGTTTCAACCTACATATGAGAGTAATTTTCATTAGCACCTGTTTGATATAATTGGTTAATCATACACCTGACTATAATCCTACAAAATCCCTGACTTTGTGCAAGTGTACCTACAATATAAGAATTGAAGCTGGTTTGAAGGCAAAGGGTAGTCACACCAAATATTGATTTGATTTAGATTTTTCTTCTGTTCTCTCACTGCATTTTATACATTGATAAAAAGAAACAATTTTTAAAGCTTTCTTACTTTACAGCATTTCTTCTTTCTTCTTCACCTAGAACGTTTGCACAGTACTGTACATACATACATACATACATAGATGCGCACGTGCACACGCACACACACACACACACACACACACACACACACACACACCTTATAGGTCAGAGCCCACACACACAGAGAACCAGTTACTGGGTTAGAAGGCCAGACTGTATCTGGGTTATTCTGGAGTTGTGTTACCTACTTCAGGTGAACTTGATCAACTTGTCTTTTCTTGTACAAATATAAAAGCCTCTGAAAGAAGCAGCTTGAATATCATATTGTATCCGTATTCTAACATTTAGCCAGGGTTCCCATTAGGCTGGGGGGCATAGACAGTCTCCAGAGTTTACATTACATTAGTCATTCAGCAGACACTTGTATCCAAAATGACTTACAATAATTGCATTTAACGTAGGAAGTAAGTGTACTACAGTACTTGCCAGAACTCACAAGTACATCTCTTTTCTAAACAAGTACTGTACCTAAGAACATAATCTAGTGGTAAAGCCGCAAGAGTCGCAAAATATAAATACAATAGGTGCTTAAAGGTCAGTTTAGGAATTTAGCATTATAAGCCATGTTATAAGGTTATTTATGATCATGTACAACGGGCTGTATCAACGTTTCGTCAAACGGTGCACTCTCGAGATATAGCCTGTCACCACTAACACACTCAATGGATCCATAGGTGCACAGACAAAATCACTCAAAAACATCATAAACTCTCGTTTTTAAAGACAAGAAACTCACCGAGTGGTCACTGGTGTCTGTTGATATTCTGACAAAGAAATCCCCACAAATTATGCTTCCGATCGGGTTTTATTGATCTTATTATATTCATTGATTTGTTTGAAAACAAAGCCAGAGATGTTTAGATTCATCCGTGTGCGGCGTCTCCTCTCTTCCAATCCATATACTTACCGCCTGCCTGCACCTCGGACAGTACAGTAGGTGTGCGTTTTCCTCTCCTCTCCTGCCTAGATTCATCCGTGTCCCATATTTGTTTTGATCAACAAACACTTCTACCCCCTAACACTATCAATGAAATACCAGCTGCAAAGCAATCCTAGACTTGTTGTTGTTGTTGTGTAGACCTGTGACCCGGAAGCAGCTCTTCTTCTTCTTCTACGGTAACCTCCAAACTCAGTCAAGACCTCCCAAAGTTTACAAATGCATGTACCGCGAGTGAAAATAGTTCTATGCTAAATGATTAATAAAACCCGATCAGAAGCATACTTTGTGGTGATTTTATGTCAGAAGATCAACGGACACCAGCGACCACTCGGTGAGTTTACTGTCTTTGAAAACGAGAGTTTATGGTGTTTTTGAGCGATTTTGTCTGTGTACCTATGGATCCATTAAGTGTGTTAGCGGCAACGGGCTATATCTCAAGAGTGCACCGTTTGACGAAACTTTGATATTGGCCGTTGTATATGATCGTAAATAACTTTTTAACATGGCTTATAATGAGAAATTCTGAAACTGTCCTTTAAGAGAGAGGATCCTGGTAGTACTTCTTGAAGAGGTGAGTTTTGAGCCTGTGGCGAAAGATTGGCAGCAACTCTGTCAGAAGGGGGAAATGAAAGGACCAGCTGGGTGTCATCGGCATAGCAGTGATGGGAGAAGCCATGTGAGCGAATGACAGAAGCCAGAGATGTAGTGTAGAGGGAGTAACTCCCGTAGTCAGACTACATGGTTCTGACATCAACTCTCTCCATGTCACCTGGTAGGAGTGGCCCGTCAGATATGATGCAAACAGCGAGAGTCAGCGACGTCTTTCTCCTGGAGGGTGGAGAGGAGGATCTGGTGGTCCACCGTGTCAAACGCTGCTGACAGGTCTAGGAGTATCAGGACAGAGGAGAGAGTTTGCCCTTCTTTAACTCTGTCACTGCAAGGAGGTTGAGTGGCCTACCTTGAGCCCGGACTGGTGGGGGTCCAGGAGGTGGTTGAGTGGCCTACCTTGAGCCCGGACTGGTGGGGGTCCAGGAGGTGGTTGAGTGGCCTACCTTGAGCCCGGACTGGTGGGGGTCCAGGAGGTTGCTCTGGGAGATATGAAGGTAGTTGGTTAAAGATAGCACGTTCAAGTGTTCTTCATAGAAAGGATAGAAGGGAAACCGGTCTGTAGTTTTTGGACATCAGAGGGGTCAAGAGATGGTTTCTTCAGGAGGGGGTTGATGAGGTGGGTTAGGAAGGGAAGGAGTTCAGGTATAACAGACTGAAGGAGAGAGGAGGGGACAGGGTCTAGGGAGCAGGTGGGGAGGGGGCTAGATGTAACAAGGTTGAGTACCTTGTTAGGGGAGAGGGGAGAAAGGCAGGGTAAGGTGGGATGTGGAGAGGGGAGGGAGAGCAGAGAGAGAAGAGAGGGGGAGGGTGGGTGGCGGAGGGTGGAGGGTGGAGAGGCGTGGTTGGTGCATGGAGTGTCGACCGGGGGATGGGAGAAAGAGGATATGATATCGCTACCTTTCTTGTCAAAGAAGGCCGGGGGGGGGGGCAGGCTGGGTGCGGGTGGGCAGCATGGGCAGGCCGGGAGTTTCTGCAATATCATCAGGAATGTCAACTTGTGTTCAACCAGGGCAGGAATCTGAACCACGCATCAGAGTCCAGTACGTTGATAATCAGCGTGGACATGTGCTAGTCAGGCTACAACATAACCGCTTTTCACTGGTTGGCACGGTACAATATTGGGCTTCAGTTCATGATCAGCAATGTGACATGTTGATCAGTTCACCATCAACAATGTGTGTGTGTTGGGGGGGAGGGGTGGGGGGTATGTTTTGGTGAAAACTCTCATTTCCTTGTCTTATAATGAAGCAGAAACAAGTAGAGTCCTGTATTGTTCCTGCTGGTGGACCTGATAGTATTGCACTGCAGCTGAACCCGGAACCAGCAGCCATGTAGGAATTAACAGTGCTCTCACTGTGTTGTTTGGGACTGTATTCAAATCTGATTAAGCCAACCATATAAGGAGATGACAGCCGTATAAGGAGATGAAAGCCATATAAGGCCCTATCCACACGAGCACGGGTACTTTTGAAACCGGGCATTTTTCTACACGGTTTGGCCTTCCATCCACACTTAAATGTCATTCTAGGCCACTGAAACCGGACTTTTTTTTTTTTTAAACTGTCCAGGTTGAACATTTTTTGAAACTCCACTTTCAGTATTGTCATGTGGACAGAAATGTTTCTGAGTTTTTGGCTTGTTTTTACGTTGCTGTTTCCTCTTGTTTACATAAAATGCTGTAATGAGACACGTGTGGACTCAACCACACAACTGCAGCTCTTGGTTAGAGATGACGGCCTTGGTGGGTTGCCTCCAGTGCAGTAGAACCATAGGAAGCATAATTCAGTCACGTCAGGTACATGTCACATGTCTATGACATCATCCAGGTCACATGGCTATGCCATCATCCAGGGATCCAGTCAAACCCAACATGAACATAAATTCAGTGGGTTTAAAAAAACACCTACAGTAAGTAGGTGGTTATGATGGGTACTGAGGTAGGTAGGTAGGTAGGTAGTGGGGTAGGTAGGTTGTCGGGTAGGTAGTGAGGTAAGTTGATAGGTACATAGTGAGGTAGTTAAGTAGGTAGTGGGGTAGGTAAGTTGTGGGGTAGGTAGTGAGGTAAGTTGGCAGGTACATAGTGAGGTAGGTAGGTAGGTAGTGGGGTAGGTAGGTTGTGGGGTAGGTAGTGAGGTAAGTTGGTAGGTACATAGTGAGGTAGGTAGGTAGGTAGTGGGGTAGGTAGGTTGTGGGGTAGGTAGTGAGGTAAGTTGGTAGGTACATAGTGAGGTAGATAGGTAGTACACAAGATTGCAGTGTCAAGAATTGCTCCAGTTGGGAGTCTCAGTCAGTTGGTAGGTAGTCTGACTCAATGGATGTAGGTTTTGGTGATGAGTCGTGTCATTTGTTTATTACTGCCCAATCGGTGGCGCCGATTCATATGGTCGGCCAGTCCAGACTCCTTGAAACACCAACCTAGCAATCACTCCATTGAAGATGATTGTGATTGTTTTAAAGAAATACAGTGTTTTTCCCCCTATCCCCGAATGGTAATGAGTCCAGCCAGACCTTTCTCCAGTGCTGGCATAAACAAAGTTATTATTTTATTATTATAAAATAATAATATTATTATTATTATTATTTTATAAATAATATTATAAAATAATAATAATAATAATAATGTACTTGATGTATCTTTGCCTCCATGCCTGTACCTTCTCATACGGGGTTTAGTTTTGGGTGCTACAAAGCATTTTCTTTTATAAACTTTGAGAAGAGAGATATATGTTTGCTTTCATTTGAAATGTCAAAGTCATACACTGTGATTTATTTGGGGTGCAACAGTGATGTAGATTGTCAGTAGTGTCATGGTGTGAAAACCGCGCTGCACTTTTCACTGAACTCCAGTCTGGTTGTTTCCAGAGCTCAGAAAGGGGGTGTGGCTTCACCCATCCCAAGGAGGTCTCTCCGCCCCTGACCCGGGGATTCGGCGGCATGGTTGGGGCTTGTCTCTCCGGCCGCTGGGCGACCTCCACGCCGAGCAGAACCTCCACTGAGCCTGTGACCTTCGACCCTGCCAGGATCAGCGCCTGGCTGGGGCAGACGCCCAGAGACGACCCTTCTGTCCCCACCCCTCCTGACCCCGGGACCAGACCCTGCTCCAAGGCCGTCCAGACTGACCTGCAGGTACCAACACACACACACACACACACACACACACACACCCCTGCCCCATCTCCGTGCTATAACTGACCTGTACTCAGGTACAACCATGGATGTATTGGGGTACAACTGACCTGTACACTGCCTCACTACGGGGATGAGTCACAGATACACACACTCTCAGCAGGATGTGCTGGGATGTGTTACACGACTCTCTGAAATAGTCTATTCTGATTGGACAGTTGACACACTCTATTATTTCTTGATAACTGACCGATGTTAGGGGCAACAGAGCAATAATGACTGCTGCTAGGGGGCAACACTGTTCAGCTGTTCTAGCTACCTTTAGCTAATTCGCTGGTGAAAGAAAAGGTGTAGGCTATTACTACTACCATTGATGTCATTGGTACATTGCTTAAATTTTACTTTCAATGGAAACAACAAGCAATGTGGCTGGCTATTTATGTTGCGATGTTGCTAGGAAGCCAAGCAGCAGCATTGATGGTTTATAGCGTAGCTAAAGCCAACCGTTCTTATATATAAACATAAATATAATAATATTATATTTATGTTTATAATAATATATAGGTATATGTTTATAATAATGTATAGGTATATAGGTATTATTTACTGTACGTTTAAACTATATCTATATCACCTTTAACAGGTTAAAATGATATCTACATCACCTTTAACAGGGAAAAATGTTAACTAAATCACATTTAACAGGTTAGAGCAGCCATCAGCCTGGGTGAGATGTACCTACTGTATTTTTCACGTGACTCTCAGAAAAAATAGACAATGAAAAGATCTGTTAGTCTTATTGACATCATACCAGCAACATGACATGACTGACACCTTTCCCTGTAGTTTCCAAGTCTATGTAGTCTGGAGTCAAGCGCCATAAAACATGGGCAGAGGGGTGGAGCTAGCGCATTAGCCTACCTTTCAAATCCAGCTGAATTTGAACATTATGTCTTTGGGAGTGTATTGTCAGGACTAAATGAAAAACTAATTTAGGTAATACACTTTGCCGTTTGTGTAATAAAAACCTCTGTGAAGTGAGAGTTAATGTGGAAGAAAGTCCACGTGTCAGATATGCTACCGACAGCTCGCTAGAGTGCACTTGTTAGCAATACATAATAAGTGGAAATCTGCGGTCAAGTGACCAAATCAGCCTCTCCAGTCTCCACACAGCCCAGTATCTGCGTGGGCCAATCAGCATCCGATTGAAAATCTCCTAGGATTCCCATTGGTGTCCACGAATATTATAGCTTGTTCCCAGAAGTTCTTGTCACAGCGAGAGCTTCTGGGTACTAGGCTAAATCTGAATATGTCACACATATATGTCACACATGTACTGTAGAGAATATATATATATATAATTTATATTTATGAATGTCACAGGCATGAAACTATATATATATATATATATATATATATATATTACCATTTTAGCAATTGCATGTTATTAAAGGAGAAAGTCGAGGCTACATGTGTACTATATAGTCATAGCAGAATCCCAATGTAGGCTGTACAGTAATTAATATAATAGCAGCAATGCTGCAGGCGTGGACACACACAGGCGTGGACTCACACAGGCGTGGACTCACACAGGCGTGGACACACACGGGCGTGGACTCACACAGGCGTGGACACCACTGTCCCCAATGACGTCCTCCTCCTGGTGTGGCGTGTAACCTGTTAACGAGACCTTTAAACTGCTGACGGCTCAGCGGTCAAAGGTCATGAGCTTGGACGAGATTCAACGTGCCATATGGCCGTTAGCCAAAGGGATGACTGTGTAGTACTAGCAACAGTAGCTCTCATTCAGCACCCCATATCACATGAGGATCATCTATGTGTTTGTGCGTGCGTGTGTGTGTGTGTGTGTGCCCTCAAACCTCCTGACCTGACACACAGATTGATCCTTCGTGTTCTGCTTGTTAACTTCTACATACCTCTGGTCCCAAGCTGACTACACTACGCTCTGAGTGTGATGTCTTCTGGAATGTTCCATGACATCTGCATCTCCATCTCTTCCTGTGAATCTGCAGTTGGAAATCAGTGTAACATGATTAGATAATGGATATTTCTTCACCCTGACACAACATCTGCTTTCCCATAGGTATGGATGGAGAATTCACTCCAGATATCCATACGAAGACACAGATTAGCATAGCATCATGTGAACCGACCACACAGTCAGAGTTGTCCATCTTGAATCTTGTCTGACTTCACACAAGATCTAATTCATTGCCCTCAATTTGCGATGAGCCGCGTAGACTCGCAAACTTTGGGGTTTGTATCTTGGCCTCTGTGTAAACAGATTCATAAAACGGTGATATATCGTCCCTGTCTCCGACGCCCTAAAACGACGACGCCAGAGAATGTTCCCTCCTCCATATCTTCATCTTCTTCTCCCTCTTCGTCTTTGGTGGCTAAAGAAGCCTGGCTGGGTCCTTCATCTGGGAAGAAGAATCCAGAAGAAGAAGAAGAAGAAGAAGAATCCAGATATGAGAAGAATGGCTTTGTTGATGGAACAGCCTGATTCCCCAATCGAACCCTAGTAAACCCAGCCGAGTAGCCATTTCCATTTGAAAAAAGTCTTGTAATTTCTCTTTGCTGGCAGCTTAATTGGCATCTTTACAGCGACGGGGGGAAGGAGAGCTTAGCCGCTAACTGGCTTTTTAACGTCTGCCGTAATTGCAGGCGAGAGCATAAAGAGGAGAGACATAAAGAGACAAGACACCATAGGGCCAGCAGCCATCAGCACAAACTACGGGGAGAGAGACCAGAGAGGGAGAGAGAGAGAGAGAAAGAGAGGCAGGAAGAAGGCAAGCGCGGGGAACGAGTGTCTGATGGTTGGGTCCCACGGGCCTGTGTGTGTGTGTGTGTGTGTGTGTGTGTGTTTGTGTGTGTTTCCAACCTCATTAGTTAATGGACTGCATCTCTTAAGTCTCTTTTCATTTACAATTGGGCTTTGTTGCATAGAGCCAGTGCGTGTAGAATGAGTGTAGCTGTGTCCTCGCTCAAACTGCCTCTTTGTGTGTGTGTGTGTGTGTGTGTGTGTGTGTGTGTGTGTGTGTGTGCGCGTGCGTGTGTGTAACAGTGTTCGGGCTGCAGTGAAGGAAGCCACAGTCCGGGGGACCTCCCTATTCATTCACAGCCTTGTCGCCATGACACCCGGGAGGTGTGCTTTACCCGCTGTCCTGCACGATCATGTGACTGCAAGCTACAGTCTGATTGGAGGAGTTGCAGAAGCGAACCAAAGCCACAGGTATTGTTCCTGAGTGTGAGTGAGTGTGAGTGTGAGTGTGAGTGTGTGTGTGTGTGTGTGTGTGTGTGTGTGTGTGTGTGTGTGTGTGTGTGTGTGAGTGTGTGTGCGTCTGTTAGTATGTCTCCCCTTGTTGATTGCTGTGTTTCCTCTCTGCCAGTCTGAAGGCGTGGAGGTGGGGAAGTTGTCTGGAGGACAGACGCGCCGCCTTGCCACGCCCAGAGGCGGCCTGAGCGCGGCGCCGGCTCTGAGCTGCCCGCTCTTCCGCTGGTTCCTACTGGGCGCGCTCCTGGCCCTGGTGGCCTGGGTCACCGCGGGCGTCTTGGAACCCGATTGTCGCTACGCCAACGGCCTGGCGCGCTCTTCCCACCTGGTGCTGCGATACGTCAACGGGCCGCCCCCGACCTGATCGCTGATTGGCCACCAGGCTGAGCTCCTGCTGGGTGACCCTCCCCTATGGCTGGAGGTCAAACTACAACTAGACATTGAGGGTTACCTGATATAGATCACCCACTTACCTGTGAGAGTGCAGCGGGCAGCTATAACCATGGTGCTGATACCTATCCATTTCCTCTTATATACAACTGTGTTGTGTGGGGACTAGGGCCCAGGGGTTGGTTTGGTATAAGGCCATTCACAGTGGCATCCACAAACTGCCTTGAGATATAACTGCATTACAGCAGCACTTGACTTGGGTTGATATTCTTGCGTCCGTCATGACATTTGTGTAACTCATTCATGTAGCAATTATACTCTTTACACAAGACTGATTAAGGCAGATTGTGAAAAACACTAGCCATTTAGTGAGAGAAATTTAGGTAATAATCTGTTTGTCAATACCTCTAATGTCACGGCGTTAGAGTGGGAAAGCTGTCGATCAATCCGGGGGATTTTATGCGGATGAGTTTGGCGTCCAGAGGGCAGATTTACAAGGGAGAGATATTGAGAGGTTGTCCCAGGTGGAGGCCACCGATGAGTAATTGGTCAATGAAATGGGTGACACAGCTAATGCACTTAGCATAGATTAGCAGTGATTCTCCAGTATCAGATCAGTGTGTGTGTGTGTGAGCGTGCGTGTAAGCTGCTGTTTACATGTTTGCTCATGTGTGTGTCTTTACCGTAGTACCAGTATGTGATTGTGTGATCTGTGCTATTTTCACATGGTTTTCTATTCAGTCATAAAGCAAATAGCATATTTTTGATATAACTACAATACACTGGCGCTTATAATGCAATATCAAAAGAAACTATTTTTGCAAGTTGATTTGAGATTTGATTTGAGGTTTGAATATGGCTTTTTTTCATTGAATATGGCTTTTTAATACATTTTCTGTGTGAATCTCTGGGGGCTTCGGTGGGTGTAGGTGAATGAGTCTCATCTAGTGTGTGTATCAATGGCGGGAAGGTCCCAGCCCATGTGTGATCAAAAGCCTCATTGATGGATGTCCTTATTTTATTTGCTGAATTCCAGTGACAAAATCTATGCATGTTGAAATAAAAGAGCTGTGTGTGAACATACAACATGGTATAACAGTGTGTTTGTGTGGGGAAGGAATGCGTGTGGAATGGGTCATGCGTGTGACGGGGGAGAGCCCGGCTCTCTCTCTCTCTCTCTCTCCCTCTCTCTCCCTCTCTCTCTCTCTCCCTCCCTCTCCCTCTCTCTCTCTCTCTCTCTCTCTGGTCTCGACGGCAGCCAGCGTCCGGCCCGGGTGGGAGAACTGAATGGCCTGTATTGTAACGACGGCTGAGAAAATGCAGAGAAGAATGCTTCAAATGCAATTAGTACGCAAATAATTTCATGTTGGGAGGAATTTCACCAGATGGCCTTTCAACCCCATAGCCTTCCTCCACTGAGGGTTAACTCCATCACATTGTCCCAGGGCTGGAGAACTGGAGTCGCCGACAATACACACTGGGCCAAAAGTTAAACCACACTAACATGAAATTAGACGCATTTCTACTTGAAATAAGTTCTATTCACTACAACCAGAGGTAAGGGGGGGGGGGTTGAGTGTTGAGTTATCTAGGAAAGTATATGGTAATATTGACATGTAAAGATGTATTTTGCAAGGAAATGTCAAGTGATTTCACTGTAGTGAGCCTGCGGCTTGTATCCGTCCGCCCCCCCGACCAGCGAGGGAACGCAGAGATGCGATGTGAGGTTGCGATAACGCCTGTTCTCTTCTGCCTGCCTGTGCGGGTGTAGGAGGGGGCGAGTCAATATGGAGAGGAAATTGCCTGTGTGTGTCTGTTTGTGTGAATGTGTGTGTGTGTGTGAATGTGTGTGTGTGTCTGTGTCTTTGTACATTTGGCAGAACAGTTGTTAACAATAAATTTGTGGAGCTGTATAGCGCGGGAGGGAGGGAGGGAGGGAGTGGGCTGGGCCGTAGATTGGACTGCAGGCGGTGATATACTGTCTGTGTATCTGGAGCCACCAGCCTCAGACCCAGTAAAAACACAGCTAATAAACGCCGCTCCACTCCCCTGAAGGACGAGCCGGGGGGGGTGGGTTAGGGGCGGGGGGGGGTGCTGAACCCTAGTGAAGAAATGAAATGAAGGATACAGTAGAGAGAACAGAATTTTTGAAGAGGAGAGGGCTACATGGAGATATCAGAACCCTAGAGAGAGAGAGACTCAGAGAGGGGAGGGAGAGATAAGAGATCCCAGAGGCCCAGAAGGAAGAAGCAACAGATAGAGGAGCGATACACAGACTGCCTCCCTCCCTCTCTGCCACATGACAGTGCCTCTCATCAGGTCTGGATGATCTCTCTCTCTCTCTCTCTCT